>NC_064626.1:250502194-250816076 GCF_023864275.1 Schistocerca cancellata
GGTCTCCATCGGTCGGACTCGTCCTTCTTCGCGTGGCCACGAGTCACACATCCACTGCCCACTGCACATAGTTAGTTCAGTATCGAGTTGTTGTTAGTTTCGTTCGATGCGAGCGCCCATTCTAGATATGTTTCAAACCTTTCTTGAACTGTAGACTTCTGGGTCTTTTCGTATTATATTCGGCGTCCTCGACCGGTAATGAAAATGTATTTTATAATTACGTAAATTTCATAAAAATCACATTGTACGTAATATACACATTTTTCAAATGGTTCAAATGGCTCTGACCACTATGGGACTTAACATCTGAGGTCATCAGTCCCCTAGAACTTAGAACTACTTAAACCTAACTAACCTAAGGACATCACACACATCCATGCCCGAGGCAGGATTCGAACCTGCGACCGTAGCGGACGCGCGATTCCAGACTGTAGCGACTAGAACCGCTCGGCCACCCCGGCCGGCCACATTTTTCAGGTAACAAAGGGGCGTACTAGGTTACTTCATTATTTCGATAAACAGCTGAAGACTTATAAAAAGGCAAGTTTTTTCGTTATTACACATGCAAAGGACGTCGGCACGGCACAAACGAGTGGCCATTTTCCGTCTTTTTTTGATCCAAGGTGAAACAGCATGTTCATTGTTATGGAAGGCGGACCGACTTAGAACTGAATGAAGCCAGCGCTCCGTAATCCAGTGTCAGGTCTCATATTTTGTAAACAGAATATGATGACTTCTACAGTATTATTTCTGCGGTACAAGTTGGTGCTCAGTGTCACCCACCAATCGTTACCTATGGTTTCGAAGTTGTTGCTTGCATTATCTTATTTGTCATTTCTTTTCTGCCTAATTATTACATGTTTATATGTTCTGCTTGTAGCGTCAACAAATCGTGCGTAATTGGCGAACAGTCTATATTCGGGGCCGGTTTTTCGTGCGCCACCTTATATTATTTCACTCTGATCAGCCACATGATGCTATAGTTGGCTAAACGAGAGATTCTGCAGAATCACGAAAATTACTTCTACAACTGTGTGCGAATTTTGTAATGAATAAAATCTCTGTACTCCAGGGGGAGGCAAGTGCTCAGCCACCTACGCTAGTAGTTTTCAGTTTTTCATAAGAACCATATACCATGCACAAATTAACGGTGAACGAGTAAAAATAAACGGTTCTCAAAAAAGAGTAATCACCAGTGAACTAGTTCCCAAGGATGAACGATTTTGCCCATCACTACTATGAGCGAACTGTGAGTGACCATCTTGTAGTATCAATACTGACAACAACAACACACACTACACAAAATGGCAGTGAATGGAGCACCGAAATTGCAGAAGCATGAGAGAACATTAACTGGAGGATACAAATCCAGGTAGAGTCTGATGACATTCCACGTTCGTACTACAGTGATGCGTCACTGTCCACGTCTGAGTTGAACCTTCACCTAGCACAGCTGTGGCATACCGGGAACACTCGACGGGCCGTGTTGCTGTCATCGAAGGAAGCCGGCGGCTCCATATCGCTTTCGCGTGGGAGTCACAGAATAGGAACGTGGGCGGTCGTTGCGGCGGCGTGCGTGGGCGCGCCGCCACAGTATCGTACCGGCAGAGAAGCGAAGAAAATTCAGTTTGAACTACAGGTATGAATAGCATATACTTCAATTATTACTGCAGTGTGTTTATATCGAGTTTTACATTTCCGTTCCTCAATGGGTAAAAACGGAACCCTTATAGCTTCATTTTGTAGAACGTTTATCTGCCTGGTCTGTCCGACTGCTCAAAACCCTTTTTCTCAAGAACAGCTGGCGTATCATCTTGAAATTTATATCACACATTAAGGTCTAAGTAATCAAAAGATGCGGCCGTCTGTGCTATACAGGGTGGTCCATTGATCGTGACCGGGCCAAATATCTCACGAAATAAGCGTCAAACGAAAAAACTATAAAGAACGAAACTTGTGTAGCTCGAAAGGGGAAACCAGATAGCGCTATAGTTGGTCGGCTAGATGGCGCTGCCGCAGATCAAACGGATATCAACTGCGCATTTTAAATAGGAACTCCCATTTTTCATTACATATTCGTGCAGTACGTAAAGAAATATCAATGTTTTAGTGGGACCACTTTTTTCGCTGTGTGATAGATGGCGCTGTAATACTCACAAACATATGCCTCACAATTTTAGACCAACAGTTGGTAGCAGGTAGGTTTTTTAAATTAAAATACAGAACGTAGGTACGTTTGAACATTTTATTTCGGTTCTTCCAATGTGAGACATGTACCTTTGTAAAGTTACCATGTCTTAGAATGCACGCTGTTACAGCATGATTACCTGTAAATACGACATTAATGCAATAAATGCTCAAAATGATGTCCCTCAACCTCTATGCACTTGGCAATACGTGTAACGACATTCCTCTCAACAGCAAATAGTTCGCCTTCCGTAATGTTCGCCCACGCATTGACAGTGCGCTGACGCACGTTGTCAGGTGTTGTCGGTGGATCACGATAGCAAATATCCTTCAACTTTCCCCACAGAAAGAAACCCGGGGACGTCAGACCCGGTGAACGTGCGGGCCATGGTATGGTGCTTCGACGACCAATCCACCTGTCATGAAATATGCTGTTCAATACCGTTTCAACCGCACGCGAGCTATGTGCCGGACATACATCACGTTGGAAGTACATCGCCATTCTGCCATGCAGTGAAACATCTTGTAGTAATATCGGTAGAACATTACGTAGGAAATCAGCATACATTGCACCATTTAGATTGCCATCGATAAAATGGGGGCCAATTATCCTTCCTCCCATAATGCCACACCATACATTATTCCGCCAAGGTCGACGATGTTCCACTTGTCGCAGCCACCGTTGATTTTTCGTTTCCCAATAGTGCATATTATGCCGGTTTACGTTACCGCTGTTGGTGAATGACGCTTCGTCGCTAAATAGAACGCGTGCAAAAAATCTGTCATCGTCCCGTAATTTCTCTTGTGCCCAGTGACAGAACTGTACACGCCGTCCAAAGTCGTCGCCATGCAATTCCTGGTGCATAGAAATATGGTGCGGCTGCAATCGATGTTGATGTAGCATTCTCAATACTGACGTTTTTGAGATTCCCCATTCTCGTGCAGTTTGTCTGCGGATTAGCCGCGACAGCAGCTAAAACACCTACTTGGCTATCATTTGTTGCAGGTCTGGTTGACGCTTCACATGTGGCTGAACACTTCCCGTTTCCCTTAATAACGTAACTATCCTGAGAACGGTCCCGACACTTGGATGATGTCGTCCAGGATACCGAGCAGCATACATAACACACACCCGTTGGGCATTTTGATCACAATAGCCATACATCAACACGATATCGTCATTTTCCGCAATTGGTAAACGGTCCATTTTAATACGGGGAATGTGTCACGAAGCAAATGCCGTCCGCACTGACGGAATGTTACGTGATACCACGTACTTACACGTTTGTGACTATTACAGCGCCATATATCACAAAGCGAAAAAAGTGGTCCAACTGAAACATTCATATTTCTTTACGTACTACACGAATATGTAAAAAAAAATGGGGGTTCCTATTTGAAAAACGCAGTTGATATCCATTTGACCTATGGCAGCGCCATCTAGCGGGCCAACCATAGCGCCATCTGGTTTCCCCCTTCAAGCTAGACGAGTTTCGTTCTTTGTAGTTTTTTCGTTTGATGCTTATTTCGTGAGATATTTGGCCCGGTCACTATGAATGGACCTCCCTGTATATATCGACACTCGCAAACTCAGTCATCAAAACCTACATGGTGCTTCCCGTTGACCTAGAATCATAAAATCTGGCAAGAAGCAAGGTTTCACACTACACCCAAAGCAAAAATCCAAAATATGTTAATTTTAACTATATTACAGGAAAAAGCTTTTTGTCATTTGTTATCAGACTTTCTGATTGGAGTCCGTCTGTTAAGCCCTCTTTTCCTCAGGAACTGGTAGACATATCAAGCTGAAATTTATGGCCCGTGCTCCCTCGGCAGTACAGTAAACGTTAGCTTCTGAGTCGATGCAATCGATATGGCCATTACTGTCACATATTTTGATACTGGCAAACTCACTCATTAAAACCTATAGCACACTTCACCTTGATGTTGAATCATGAAACCAGAAAATTGTTAATTTCTGATTATATTATACGAAAAAATATTTCTTTTGTCGTTGTTATCCTATTTAAAACTTGAGATCAAATCATTCTCGAAAATTTTTGAATCTTGCCAGTATCAATGTCGATAACGGCAAAAATATTAGAGATGCTCGATCCCGGAATGTGTGAACTGTCTATACACATAACTTTGTATAGAACCTTCAGCACGCATATCCTACTCGCACCTCTGACAGCGGACCAATGGTAAATATCGAATTTAACATCTTTGATTATAACTTTTGATGGTGTCGTTTCCGGATGAATGTTTAAATTGCATCTGCGTTTGCCATAAGACAATAACTCCAGGCCACATTAATATAAGAATAGAGGTGAGGCAGTGGTTCACCTTGAACGTTTGTCCAGTAAATTTTTGCTGTTATTTTCTGAACCTGTAATTCCTGTAACTCTGTTTCTCAACATACATGTTAAGCCAGTATAGGTCAATATATTTGGCCACATACTGATTGTATTAGATGCAGTAAAACCAAAGCGTTGTACTCAAACTAAGTATATCTTATAGTATAGATCTTTGTAACATATACTATCTGAAGTATCCGAACGCCCTTATGCAAGGCGGCGGGCACTATTGTGTTGTCAACAGAGAAACAGTAACGCCAGATTCAGTAGGTTAGAAGAGCTCAGTGATTTCTGAGGTGGAGTACTCATTTGGTGTCACCTGAGTAACATATCATCAGGGACACTTCAGCCCTTCCGAAGCAGTCCACGTCGACTATTGCTGACGTGACTGTGCAGTGTAGACGTCCACATTGACTGTTGCTGATCCTGTTTGTGAAGTTTAAATGCGAAGGGGGGTAGCCGCGTTCTCTGCGGCGCCATGTCACAGGCCCGTGCGGCTTCCCCCGTCGGAGGTTCGTGTCCTCCCTTGGGCATGGGTGTGTGTGTGTTGTCCTTAGCGTAAGTTAGTTTAAGTTCGATTAAGTATTGTGTAAGCTTAGGGACCGATGACCTCAGCAGTTTGGCCCCATAAGACCTTACCATAAATTTCCAAAAACGCGAAGGAACAACCACGGCTAAACAAAAACAGGCAGGCCTCATGAACTGACAGAGAAGGACCATTGAGCAATGCGGAGCGTGGCTGTAAAATGTCGTATGAAATCAGCGGAAGGACTTACTCGGTAATTGCAAATGTATCACTCCACATAGCACAATGAGTGGGTGTGTGGAGGTAATATGAATAGACGCAATGACCGAGCAGTTGATCAGAAACCACACGTTTCTGCAGTCAGTACTAAGCGACGTTTGAGGTGGTGCAAAGAGCAACGATACTGGACAATGGATGAATGGAAACGAGTGCTTTGGAGTGATGACTTATGCTCCATCCTTTGGCAATTCGATTTGAAGTGTCTGTGCTTGGCGAAGACCTGGAGAACGTCACCTGCCATAGTGTGTAGTGCCAAGACGTAAGTACAGAGGAGGTGGTGATATGGTATGGGGTTGTTTTTCGTGCTTAGATTAAGGTCTCTTGTAGCTCTTAAGAAAATTCTAAATGTAGAAGGATATTAACCCATTTTCAAGAATTGAGTAGTGCAAACAGCAGAGGAACAGTTCAGGGGCGCTGGCTGTATGAGCATGACGATGCTCCATGTTATAAAGTATCAGTGAGGAAATAATATTCCTGAAATGCACTGCCCTACCCAGAGCGCCGCTCTGAACTAATTGGAATACCCATGGTATGAGTTAGGTCGACTGGGCTTCAGTCCCCATTATCCATCATTGCTACCTTGTCTACTTTCAGCTCCACAGACATTCAGACACCTCACTGAAAATACACACCTGGAAATTGAAATAAGAACACCGTGAATTCATTGTCCCAGGAAGGGGAAACTTTATTGACACATTCCTGGGGTCAGATACATCACATGATCACACTGACAGAACCACAGGCACATAGACACAGGAAACAGAGCATGCACAATGTCGGCACTAGTACAGTGTATATCCACCTTTCGCAGCAATGCACGCTGCTATTCTCCCATGGAGACGATCGTAGAGATGCTGGATGTAGTCCTGAGGAACGGCTTGCCATGCCGTTTCCACCTGGAGCCTCAGTTGGACCAGCGTTCGTGCTGGACGTGCAGACCGCGTGAGACGACGCTTCATCCAGTCCCAAACATGCTCAATGGGGGACAGATCCGGAGATCTTGCTGGCCAGGGTAGTTGACTTACACCTTCTAGAGCACGTTGGGTGGCACGGGATACATGCGGACGTGCATTGTCCTGTTGGAACAGCAAGTTCCCTTGCCGGTCTAGGAATGGTAGAACGATGGGTTCGATGACGGTTTGGAAGTACCGTGCACTATTCAGTGTCCCCTCGACGATCACCAGTGGTGTACGGCCAGTGTAGGAGATGCTCCCCACACCATGATGCCGGGTGTTGGCCCTGTGTGCCTCGGTCGTATGCAGTCCTGATTGTGGCGCTCACCTGCACGGCGCCAAACACGCATACGACCATCATTGGCACCAAGGCAGAAGCGACTCTCATCGCTGAAGACGACACGTCTCCATTCGTCCCTCCATTCACGCCTGTCGCGACACCACTGGAGGCGGGCTGCACGATGTTGGGGCGTGAGCGGAAGACGGCCTAACGGTGTGCGGGACCGTAGCCCAGCTTCATGGAGACGGTTGCGAATGGTCCTCGCCGATACCCCAGGAGCAACAGTGTCCCTAATTTGCTGGGAAGTGGCGGTGCGGTCCCCTACGGCACTGCGTAGGATCCTACGGTCTTGGCGTGCATCCGTGCGTCGCTGCGGTCCGGTCCCAGGTCGACGGGCACGTGCACCTTCCGCCGACCACTGGCGACAACATCAATGCACTGTGGAGACCTCACGCCCCACGTGTTGAGCAATTCGGCGGTACGTAAACCCGGCCTCCCGCATGCCCACTATACGCCCTCGCTCAAAGTCCGTCAACTGCACATACGGTTCACGTCCACGCTGTCGCGGCATGCTACCAGTGTTGAAGACTGCGATGGAGCTCCGTATGCCACGGCAAACTGGCTGACACTGACGGCGGCGGTGCACAAATGCTGCGCAGCTAGCGCCATTCGACGGCCAACACCGCGGTTCCTGGTGTGTCCGCTGTGCCGTGCGTGTGATCATTGCTTGTACAGCCCTCTCGCAGTGTCAGGAGCAAGTATGGTGGGTCTGACACACCGGTGTCAATGTGTTCTTTTTTCCATTTCCAGGAGTGTATACCCAGCAAAATTCAGGGCGTCATAAAAACAAAGGGTAGACACACCACATACCAAGAGTAATGTGTATTAACAGTTGTTCACGTATTTTTGATCAGATGCACATGCTGGTTTCTAGCAGATTTTTGGTGACATTCAGTATTTATATTTAGTTTAGAAAGTTATTAATATATAGCCAATATTAATTAGAATGGAAGATACCAAACGGATAGTAACTATAACGCCATTGCTACTCTTTTCTCGACACAGCTTACCACAATACTATCGTTCATGGCGAGCGATTAAAGTTTTTCCGGTCTTCTTGTCACACAGCCAGCACGCTACGCAAATAAAGGTATAACTTACACAGGTCCCATATGAAGATGAGCATGAAAAAGCTCGAAAACTGTTTTTTTTTAAAAGATACTGTTTTCTGTATTTGTATTCAACACAAAGTACAGGGTTTTAGCTTAATAATGGTGGTAATAATCTACACATGGCGACAACGGGCGTGTGGTACTAACAAAGCTACCTGCAGGCTAAATACCGGAACGTTACAAGCCTCCACTCTCTCTACCCAAACGAGTAGACACGGTTGAAGGTAGGAGTAGACTGTCATGTTGCTACCTAATGTTATTTATATGTGTTACGTCGTGTACTCCATTATATAATGTTAAATTTCAATACTGCTGTTTTTTTTTTGTTTTTTTTTTGTTTTTTTTTTTTTCTAGTTCTCAGGTTTCGGGTGGCGCTGAGATAAGCTTCAGGGAACGCAGTCACTACACGCGCAAATCACTTAAGCATCTGTTCGTACCCAGTGCGTGATAATATAGAGCATCTTACAACGGTCTTCAAGAAACAGGACTTCCGGAAGAAGCTTGGGGTCACATGCTGTACGAATTCATAAGCTATTTTTGAATTTTGTACCGTCACTCGACGTCAGAGAAGCGCCGGCTTGTGTCACATATTATGAAGACTTAGCTGAGAATTGCTTAAGAGTACCGTATCTTATACAAAATTGACTGATTTCAGTAGTAGCCGCGTCTGCGTCACTAGCATAAGGAGAAATTTATAAAAAGCTGCAATCGAATGATTGGAAAAGGCTTATCTTTTCCGAATGGTGTTTTGTTAAGATTATGGAAGTTTGCACATCCTCTGTCCTTCTCGACTTCCTTAATAATCGACTACTTACTACCGTAAGTACAAAGCACTTCGGAAGAAAAAAAGTCAAGTGAAAGTTAAGGGCTTTGTCAGGCGGCAGGGTTACAAGCAATTTACTTTTAGCTAGGCGACTGTCATTACTTACAAAGTTGGGTATTAGAAGGCGAACTTGGTGTGTTCCCTGCAGGTACTTGGTGCCGTCTGTGTTGGGGAGACAGCGGACAGTCGCCCCCCACCCCTAGATGCCTTGTGGGAGCGTCAGGTGTTCAGCACCTGCTGCCTCCGGCGCTGGGCCGACTGGCCCGTCTCCGCTAGCTGAGTGCAACTCCCGGACCGTGATATCTGAATGCAGAATTAACTGTCTGCTCTTCCCTAGCTGAAACACTTTAAAGTAATCAAAAAGATGTTCTCCTCGATTTCACGGATGCAAATGTCTGAGTCTGTGAGACCTCTCAAGGAACGAATACCAGAATAATGTATAAAAGTATGTTCTGATACGGACTGAAATTAAAAAGTCTTAACGAAACATATTGATATCAATGAAATTTTGTGTTTGTTATAGTAATAAATGTTTTTTCTACGTAAGATACATGTCAACTCGATTTTCGGGAAAATTTGTTTAATAGGATATTACAGGCAGCTATGCTGCGTGTGTTACTTCACAAACTGGAACACCGATCCGTCATAAAATTCTTCGCTTTTGGCGGTATTTCCCCAATGCAAGTTCATGCAAAGTCGGCAAAGGTGTGTAAACATTTAGTCCTTCCACTTCTACAGTTGAGAAATAGACTTAAATTCATAAGTGCCATACCCTGGAAGATGATTTGTAGGCCGTACGAAACAGCGATCACAGATGAAAACGTGCACGGTGTGGTTTTGAACACCTGACGTCTTAAGGTGCGTTTACATGTACCATATTTTCGGCAATGTGTTGACATCAACACTGGTGAAATGTGGCAACAATATATGGCAATGTTGCGGTAGTTCCTGGCAATATAGCTGATGGAGCAAGGTGTTGCAGTTAGTTGCTGAAAAGGTGTTGTCCAGTAAGGGTGGGCAACATTTCGTATGGCCACACCATATCAACCTCTGTCAGAGTCTGTAAATTCTTACGTCGCACTCTCAGTTTAGTTTTCTGTTTCTCACGCCGACTGCGCTTTAGTCCAAGTGATGTGAAACAATATTGTTTCGCTTCAGTTAGAAAGTTTGTGCATGTAGAGAGAGATGTTCGACTTGTTTCTTGTCTGCAGAAATGTAGAAGTGGACAAATGAGAGAACCATAAATTTCAAAAATATATACACCAATGGATAGAGCTGCGGAACATAGGACGTATTATATAAAAAGATTGGACTCAAAAAATGGACGTGTACAGATGCAAGTATTCGTGGCGATGTCCTTTAATAAAATATCCATTAATGAAATATTCCCGGAATTCAAGCAGCGTCAAATTGCTAACTGCCCACGGGCTTTCGGCAGAGATACCCTCTGCCCAAGTAGCTGACTGTCGTCTGAATACCGCTACCGTGCTGATATAGCCGCGCCGCCGTCAGTGACGTCACTGGTGCCTAATCTCGCACCATATATGGCAATGTTTAAGTTGCGCGCTCGAGCCCGTACCGGTTTCAACTTCCCGCGGAAAAGGGCGCGGCGGACAATCAACCAAAGCATTGCCTTATATGGCGCGGGACTAAAAAACGGTGACGTCACTGACGGCAGCGCGGATATATCAGCACGGCAGCGGTATCCAGACGACAGTCAGATACTTAAAATGGCAGAGGAGACGTCTGCCGAAAGCTCGTGGGCAGTTAACCAATTGACGCAGCTTAAAACCCAAGAATATTTCATTAAAAATGGACATACTAACGACTACCTTCGCAGTATATCTGCACCAGTGTGCCGTAATTGCATTCTATCTACGTTGTTAGACATTGCTAGACAACGGTGACGTCACTGACGGCACCGCGGCTATATCAGCACGGCAGCGGTATCCAGACGACAGTCAGATACATAAAATGGCAGAGGAGACGTCTGCCGAAAGCTCGTGGGCAGTTAACCAATTGACGCAGCTTAAAACCCGAGAATATTTCATTAAAAATGGACATACTAACGACTACCTTCGCAGTACATCTGCACCAGTGTGCCGTAATTGCATTCTATCTACGTTGTTAGACGTTGCTAGACAACGGTGACGTCACTGACGGCAGCGCGGCTATATCAGCACGGCAGCGGTACCCAGACGACAGTCAGATACTTAAAATGGCAGAGGAGACCTCTGCCGAAAGCTCGTGGGCAGTTAACCAATTGACGCAGCTTAAAACCCGAGAATATTTCATTAAAAATGGACATACTAACGACTACCTTCGCAGTACATCTGCACCAGTGTGCCGTAATTGCATTCTATCTACGTTGTTAGACGTTGCTAGACAACGGTGACGTCACTGACGGCAGCGCGGCTATATCAGCACGGCAGCAGTACCCAGACGACAGTCAGATACTTAAAATGGCAGAGGAGATGTCTGCCGAAAGCTCGTGGGCAGTTAACCAATTGACTCAGCTTAAAACCCGAGAATATTTCATTAAAAATGGACATACTAACGACTACCTTCTCAGTACATCTGCACCAGTGTGCCGTAATTGCATTCTACCTACGTTGATAGACATTGCTAGACAACGGTGACGTCACTGACGGCACCGCGGCTATATCAGCACGGCAGCGGTATCCAGACAACAGTCAGATACATAAAATGGCAGAGGAGACGTCTGCCGAAAGCTCGTGGGCAGTTAACCAATTGACGCAGCTTAAAACCCGAGAATATTTCATTAAAAATGGACATACTAACGACTACCTTCGCAGTACATCTGCACCAGTGTGCCGTAATTGCATTCTATCTACGTTGTTAGACGTTGCTAGACAACGGTGACGTCACTGACGGCAGCGCAGCTATATCAGCACGACAGCGGTACCCAGACGACAGGCAGATACTTAAAATGGCAGAGGAGACGTCTGCCGAAAGCTCGTGGGCAGTTAACCAATTGACTCAGCTTAAAACCCGAGAATATTTCATTAAAAATGGACATACTAACGACTACCTTCTCAGTACATCTGCACCAGTGTGCCGTAATTGCATTCTATCTACGTTGTTAGACATTGCTAGACAACGGTGACGTCACTGACGGCACCGCGGCTATATCAGCACAGCAGCGGTATCCAGACGACAGTCAGATACATAAAATGGCAGAGGAGACGTCTGCCGAAAGCTCGTGGGCAGTTAACCAATTGACGCAGCTTAAAACCCGAGAATATTTCATTAAAAATGGACATACTAACGACTACCTTCGCAGTACATCTGCACCAGTGTGCCGTAATTGCATTCTATCTACGTTGTTAGACGTTGCTAGACAACGGTGACGTCACTGACGGCAGCGCGGCTATATCAGCACGGCAGCGGTACCCAGACGACAGTCAGATACTTAAAATGGCAGAGGAGACCTCTGCCGAAAGCTCGTGGGCAGTTAACCAATTGACGCAGCTTGAAACCCGAGAATATTTCATTAAAAATGGACATACTAACGACTACCTTCGCAGTACATCTGCACCAGTGTGCCGTAATTGCATTCTATCTACGTTGTTAGACGTTGCTAGACAACGGTGACGTCACTGACGGCAGCGCGGCTATATCAGCACGGCAGCAGTACCCAGACGACAGTCAGATACTTAAAATGGCAGAGGAGACCTCTGCCGAAAGCTTGTGGGCAGTTAACCAATTGACGCAGCTTAAAACCCGAGAATATTTCATTAAAAATGGACATACTAACGACTACCTTCGCAGTACATCTGTACCAGTGTGCCGTAATTGCATTCTATCTACGTTGTTAGACATTGCTAGACAACGGTGACGTCACTGACGGCAGCGCGGCTATATCAGCACGGCAGCGGTATCCAGACGACAGTCAGATACATAAAATGGCAGAGGAGACCTCTGCCGAAAGCTCGTGGGCAGTTAACCAATTGACTCAGCTTAAAACCCGAGAATATTTCATTAAAAATGGACATACTAACGACTACCTTCGCAGTATATCTGCACCAGTGTGCCGTAATTGCATTCTATCTACGTTGTTAGACGTTGCTAGACAACGGTGACGTCACTGACGGCAGCGCAGCTATATCAGCACGGCAGCGGTACCCAGACGACAGTCAGATACTTAAAATGGCAGAGGAGACCTCTGCCGAAAGCTCGTGGGCAGTTAACCAATGGACGCAGCTTAAAACCCGAGAATATTTCATTAAAAATGGACATACTAACGACTACCTTCGCAGTACATTTGCACCAGTGTGCCGTAATTGCATTCTATCTACGTTGTTAGACGTTGCTAGACAACGGAGACGTCACTGACGGCAGCGCGGCTATATCAGCACGGTAGCGGTACCCAGACGACAGTCAGATACTTAAAATGGCAGAGGAGACCTCTGCCGAAAGCTGGTGGGCAGTTAACCAATTGACGCAGCTTAAAACCCAAGAATATTTCATTAAAAATGGACATACTAACGACTACCTTCGCAGTACATCTGCACCAGTGTGCCGTAATTGCATTCTATCTACGTTGTTAGACGTTGCTAGACAACGGTGACGTCACTGACGGCAGCGCGGCTATATCAGCACGGCAGCGGTATCCAGACGACAGTCAGATACATAAAATGGCAGAGGAGACGTCTGCCGAAAGCTCGTGGGCAGTTAACCAATTGACGCAGCTTAAAACCCAAGAATATTTAATTAAAAATGGACATACTAACGACTACCTTCGCAGTACATCTGCACCAGTGTGCCGTAATTGCATTCTATCTACGTTGTTAGACGTTGCTAGACAACGGTGACGTCACTGACGGCAGCGCGGCTATATCAGCACGGCAGCGGTATCCAGACGATAGTCAGATACATAAAATGGCAGAGGAGACCTCTGCCGAAAGCTCGTGGGCAGTTAACCAATTGACGCAGCTTAAAACCCGAGAATATTTCATTAAAAATGGACATACTAACGACTACCTTCGCAGTATATCTGCACCAGTGTGCCGTAATTGCATTGTATCTACGTTGTTAGACGTTGCTAGACAACGGTGACGTCACTGACGGCAGCGCGGCTATATCAGCACGGCAGCGGTACCCAGACGACAGTCAGATACTTAAAATGGCAGAGGAGACCTCTGCCGAAAGCTCGTGGGCAGTTAACCAATTGACGCAGCTTAAAACCCGAGAATATTTCATTAAAAATGGACATACTAACGACTACCTTCACAGTACATCTGCACCAGTGTGCCGTAATTGCATTCTATCTACGTTGTTAGACGTTGCTAGACAACGGTGACGTCACTGACGGCAGCGCGGCTATATCAGCACGGCAGCGGTACCCAGACGACAGTCAGATACTTAAAATGGCAGAGGAGACCTCTGCCGAAAGCTCGTGGGCAGTTAACCAATTGACGCAGCTTAAAACCCGAGAATATTTCATTAAAAATGGACATACTAACGACTACCTTCGCAGTACATCTGCACCAGTGTGCCGTAATTGCATTCTATCTACGTTGTTAGACGTTGCTAGACAACGGTGACGTCACTGACGGCAGCGCGGCTATATCAGCACGGTAGCGGTATCCAGACGACAGTCAGATACTTAAAATGGCAGAGGAGACCTCTGCCGAAAGCTCGTGGGCAGTTAACCAATTGACGCAGCTTAAAACCCGAGAATATTTCATTAAAAATGGACATACTAACGACTACCTTCGCAGTACATCTGCACCAGTGTGCCGTAATTGCATTCTATCTACGTTGTTAGACGTTGCTAGACAACGGTGACGTCACTGACGGCAGCGCGGCTATATCAGCACGGCAGCGGTACCCAGACGACAGTCAGATACTTAAAATGGCAGAGGAGACCTCTGCCGAAAGCTCGTGGGCAGTTAACCAATTGACGCAGCTTAAAACCCGAGAATATTTCATTAAAAATGGACATACTAACGACTACCTTCGCAGTACATCTGCACCAGTGTGCCGTAATTGCATTCTATCTACGTTGTTAGACGTTGCTAGACAACGGTGACGTCACTGACGGCAGCGCGGCTATATCAGCACGGTAGCGGTATCCAGACGACAGTCAGATACTTAAAATGGCAGAGGAGACCTCTGCCGAAAGCTCGTGGGCAGTTAACCAATTGACGCAGCTTAAAACCCGAGAATATTTCATTAAAAATGGACATACTAACGACTACCTTCGCAGTACATCTGCACCAGTGTGCCGTAATTGCATTCCATCTACGTTGTTAGACGTTGCTAGACAACGGTGACGTCACTGACGGCAGCGCGGCTATATCAGCACGGCAGCGGTACCCAGACGACAGTCAGATACTTAAAATGGCAGAGGAGACCTCTGCCGAAAGCTCGTGGGCAGTTAACCAATTGACTCAGCTTAAAACCAGAGAATATTTCATTAAAAATGGACATACTAGCGACTACCTTCGCAGTACATCTGCACCAGTGTGCCGTAATTGCATTCTATCTACGTTGTTAGACGTTGCTAGACAACGGTGACGTCACTGACGGCAGCGCGGCTATATCAGCACGGCAGCGGTACCCAGGCGACAGTCAGATACTTAAAATGGCAGAGGAGACGTCTGCCGAAAGCTCGTGGGCAGTTAACCAATTGACGCAGCTTAAAACCCGAGAATATTTCATTAAGTATGGACATACTAATGACTACCTTCGCAGTACATCTGCACCAGTGTGCCGTAATTGCATTCTATCTACGTTGTTAGACGTTGCTAGACAACGGTGACGTCACTGACGGCAGCGCGGCTATATCAGCACGGCAGCGGTACCCAGACGACAGTCAGATACATAAAATGGCAGAGGAGACCTCTGCCGAAAGCTCGTGGGCAGTTAACCAATTGACGCAGCTTAAAACCCAAGAATATTTCATTAAAAATGGACATACTAACGACTACCTTCGCAGTACATCTGCACCAGTGTGCCGTAATTGCATTCTATCTACGTTGTTAGACGTTGCTAGACAACGGTGACGTCACTGACGGCAGCGCGGCTATATCAGCACGGCAGCGGAATCCTGACGACTGTCAGATACTTAAAATGGCAGAGGAGACCTCTGCCGAAAGCTCGTGGGCAGTTAACCAATTGACTCAGCTTAAAACCCGAGAATATTTCATTAAAAATGGACATACTAACGACTACCTTCGCAGTATATCTGCACCAGTGTGCCGTAATTGCATTCTATCTACGTTGTTAGACGTTGCTAGACAACGGTGACGTCACTGACGGCAGCGCAGCTATATCAGCACGGCAGCGGTACCCAGACGACAGTCAGATACTTAAAATGGCAGAGGAGACCTCTGCCGAAAGCTCGTGGGCAGTTAACCAATGGACGCAGCTTAAAACCCGAGAATATTTCATTAAAAATGGACATACTAACGACTACCTTCGCAGTACATTTGCACCAGTGTGCCGTAATTGCATTCTATCTACGTTGTTAGACGTTGCTAGACAACGGTGACGTCACTGACGGCAGCGCGGCTATATCAGCACGGTAGCGGTACCCAGACGACAGTCAGATACTTAAAATGGCAGAGGAGACCTCTGCCGAAAGCTCGTGGGCAGTTAACCAATTGACGCAGCTTAAAACCCGAGAATATTTCATTAAAAATGGACATACTAACGACTACCTTCGCAGTACATCTGCACCAGTGTGCCGTAATTGCATTCTATCTACGTTGTTAGACGTTGCTAGACAACGGTGACGTCACTGACGGCAGCGCGGCTATATCAGCACGGCAGCGGTATCCAGACGACAGTCAGATACATAAAATGGCAGAGGAGACGTCTGCCGAAAGCTCGTGGGCAGTTAACCAATTGACGCAGCTTAAAACCCAAGAATATTTCATTAAAAATGGACATACTAACGACTACCTTCGCAGTACATCTGCACCAGTGTGCCGTAATTGCATTCTATCTACGTTGTTAGACGTTGCTAGACAACGGTGACGTCACTGACGGCAGCGCGGCTATATCAGCACGGCAGCGGTACCCAGACGACAGTCAGATACTTAAAATGGCAGAGGAGACCTCTGCCGAAAGCTCGTGGGCAGTTAACCAATTGACGCAGCTTAAAACCCGAGAATATTTCATTAAAAATGGACATACTAACGACTACCTTCGCAGTACATCTGCACCAGTGTGCCGTAATTGCATTCTATCTACGTTGTTAGACGTTGCTAGACAACGGTGACGTCACTGACGGCAGCGCGGCTATATCAGCACGGTAGCGGTATCCAGACGACAGTCAGATACTTAAAATGGCAGAGGAGACCTCTGCCGAAAGCTCGTGGGCAGTTAACCAATTGACGCAGCTTAAAACCCGAGAATATTTCATTAAAAATGGACATACTAACGACTACCTTCGCAGTACATCTGCACCAGTGTGCCGTAATTGCATTCCATCTACGTTGTTAGACGTTGCTAGACAACGGTGACGTCACTGACGGCAGCGCGGCTATATCAGCACGGCAGCGGTACCCAGACGACAGTCAGATACTTAAAATGGCAGAGGAGACCTCTGCCGAAAGCTCGTGGGCAGTTAACCAATTGACTCAGCTTAAAACCCGAGAATATTTCATTAAAAATGGACATACTAACGACTACCTTCGCAGTACATCTGCACCAGTGTGCCGTAATTGCATTCTATCTACGTTGTTAGACGTTGCTAGACAACGGTGACGTCACTGACGGCAGCGCGGCTATATCAGCACGGCAGCGGTACCCAGGCGACAGTCAGATACTTAAAATGGCAGAGGAGACGTCTGCCGAAAGCTCGTGGGCAGTTAACCAATTGACGCAGCTTAAAACCCGAGAATATTTCATTAAAAATGGACATACTAATGACTACCTTCGCAGTACATCTGCACCAGTGTGCCGTAATTGCATTCTATCTACGTTGTTAGACGTTGCTAGACAACGGTGACGTCACTGACGGCAGCGCGGCTATATCAGCACGGCAGCGGTACCCAGACGACAGTCAGATACTTAAAATGGCAGAGGAGACCTCTGCCGACAGCTCGTGGGCAGTTAACCAATTGACGCAGCTTAAAACCCAAGAATATTTCATTAAAAATGGACATACTAACGACTACCTTCGCAGTACATCTGCACCAGTGTGCCGTAATTGCATTCTATCTACGTTGTTAGACGTTGCTAGACAACGGTGACGTCACTGACGGCAGCGCGGCTATATCAGCACGGCAGCGGAATCCTGACGACAGTCAGATACTTAAAATGGCAGAGGAGACCTCTGCCGAAAGCTCGTGGGTAGTTAACCAATTGACTCAGCTTAAAACCCGAGAATATTTCATTAAAAATGGACATACTAACGACTACCTTCTCAGTACATCTGCACCAGTGTGCCGTAATTGCATTCTATCTACGTTGTTAGACATTGCTAGACAACGGTGACGTCACTGACGGCACCGCGGCTATATCAGCACGGCAGCGGTATCCAGACGACAGTCAGATACATAAAATGGCAGAGGAGACGTCTGCCGAAAGCTCGTGGGCAGTTAACCAATTGACGCAGCTTAAAACCCAACAATATTTCATTAAAAATGGACATACTAACGACTACCTTCGCAGTACATCTGCACCAGTGTGCCGTAATTGCATTCTATCTACGTTGTTAGACGTTGCTAGACAACGGTGACGTCACTGACGGCAGCGCGGCTATATCAGCACGGCAGCGGAACCCTGACGACAGTCAGATACTTAAAATGGCAGAGGAGACCTCTCCCGAAAGCTCGTGGGTAGTTAACCAATTGACTCAGCTTAAAACCCGAGAATATTTCATTAAAAATGGACATACTAACGACTACCTTCTCAGTACATCTGCACCAGTGTGCCGTAATTGCATTCTATCTACGTTGTTAGACATTGCTAGACAACGGTGACGTCACTGACGGCAGCGCGGCTATATCAGCACGGCAGCGGAATCCTGACGACAGTCAGATACTTAAAATGGCAGAGGAGACCTCTGCCGAAAGCTCGTGGGTAGTTAACCAATTGACGCAGCTTAAAACCCGAGAATATTTCATTAAAAATGGTCATACTAACGACTACCTTCTCAGTACATCTGCACCAGTGTGCCGTAATTGCATTCTATCTACGTTGTTAGACATTGCTAGACAACGGTGACGTCACTGACGGCAGTGCGGCTATATCAGCACGGCAGCGGTATCCAGACGACAGTCAGATACATAAAATGGCAGAGGAGACGTCTGCCGAAAGCTCGTGGGCAGTTAACCAATTGACGCAGCTTAAAACCCAAGAATATTTCATTAAAAATGGACATACTAACGACTACCTTCGCAGTATATCTGCACCAGTGTGCCGTAATTGCATTGTATCTACGTTGTTAGACGTTGCTAGACAACGGTGACGTCACTGACGGCAGCGCGGCTATATCAGCACGGCAGCGGTACCCAGACGACAGTCAGATACTTAAAATGGCAGAGGAGACCTCTGCCGAAAGCTCGTGGGCAGTTAACCAATTGACTCAGCTTAAAACCCGAGAATATTTCATTAAAAATGGACATACTAACGACTACCTTCGCAGTACATCTGCACCAGTGTGCCGTAATTGCATTCTATCTACGTTGTTAGACGTTGCTAGACAACGGTGACGTCACTGACGGCAGCGCGGCTATATCAGCACGGCAGCGGTACCCAGACGACAGTCAGATACTTAAAATGGCAGAGGAGACCTCTGCCGAAAGCTCGTGGGCAGTTAACCAATTGACGCAGCTTAAAACCCGAGAATATTTCATTAAAAATGGACATACTAACGACTACCTTTGCAGTACATCTGCACCAGTGTGCCGTAATTGCATTCTATCTACGTTGTTAGACGTTGCTAGACAACGGTGACGTCACTGACGGCAGCGCGGCTATATCAGCACGGCAGCGGTACCCAGACGACAGTCAGATACTTAAAATGGCAGAGGAGACGTCTGCCGAAAGCTCGTGGGCAGTTAACCAATTGACTCAGCTTAAAACCCGAGAATATTTCATTAAAGATGGACATACTAACGGCTACCTTCTCAGTACATCTGCACCAGTGTGCTGTAATTGCATTCTATCTACGTTGTTAGACATTGCTAGACAACGGTGACGTCACTGACGGCAGCGGGGCTATATCAGCACGGCAGCGGTACCCAGACGACAGTCAGATACTTAAAATGGCAGAAGAGACGTCTGCCGAAAGCTCGTGGGCAGTTAACCAATTGACTCAGCTTAAAACCCGAGAATATTTCATTAAAAATGGACATACTAACGACTACCTTCACAGTACATCTGCACCAGTGTGCCGTAATTGCATTCTATCTACGTTGTTAGACGTTGCTAGACAACGGTGACGTCACTGACGGCAGCGCGGCTATATCAGCACGGCAGCGGTACCCAGACGACAGTCAGATACTTAAAATGGCAGAGGAGACCTCTGCCGAAAGCTCGTGGGCAGTTAACCAATTGACGCAGCTTAAAACCCGAGAATATTTCATTAAAAATGGACGTACTAACGACTACCTTCGCAGTACATCTGCACCAGTGTGCCGTAATTGCATTCTATCTACGTTGTTAGACGTTGCTAGACAACGGTGACGTCACTGACGGCAGCGCGGCTATATCAGCACGGCAGCGGTATCCAGACGATAGTCAGATACATAAAATGGCAGAGGAGACCTCTGCCGAAAGCTCGTGGGCAGTTAACCAATTGACGCAGCTTAAAACCCGAGAATATTTCATTAAAAATGGACATACTAACGACTACCTTCACAGTATATCTGCACCAGTGTGCCGTAATTGCATTCTATCTACGTTGTTAGACGTTGCTAGACAACGGTGACGTCACTGACGGCAGCGCGGCTATATCAGCACGGCAGCGGAATCCTGACGACAGTCAGATACTTAAAATGGCAGAGGAGACCTCTGCCGAAAGCTCGTGGGTAGTTAACCAATTGACTCAGCTTAAAACCCGAGAATATTTCATTAAAAATGGACATACTAACGACTACCTTCTCAGTACATCTGCACCAGTGTGCCGTAATTGCATTCTATCTACGTTGTTAGACATTGCTAGACAACGGTGACGTCACTGACGGCAGCGCGGCTATATCAGCACGGCAGCGGTATCCAGACGACAGTCAGATACATAAAATGGCAGAGGAGTCCTCTGCCGAAAGCTCGTGGGCAGTTAACCAATTGACGCAGCTTAAAACCCAAGAATATTTCATTAAAAATGGACATACTAACGACTACCTTCGCAGTACATCTGCACCAGTGTGCCGTAATTGCATTCTATCTACGTTGTTAGACGTTGCTAGACAACGGTGACGTCACTGATGGCAGCGCGGCTATATCAGCACGGCAGCGGTATCCTGACGACAGTCAGATACATAAAATGGCAGAGGAGACGTCTGCCGAAAGCTCGTGGGCAGTTAACCAATTGACGCAGCTTAAAACCCGAGAATATTTCATTAAAAATGGGCATACTAACGACTACCTTCGCAGTATATCTGCACCAGTGTGCCGTAATTGCATTGTATCTACGTTGTTAGACGTTGCTAGACAACGGTGACGTCACTGACGGCAGCGCGGCTATATCAGCACGGCAGCGGTACCCAGACGACAGTCAGATACTTAAAATGGCAGAGGAGACCTCTGCCGAAAGCTCGTGGGCAGTTAACCAATTGACTCAGCTTAAAACCCGAGAATATTTCATTAAAAATGGACATACTAACGACTACCTTCGCAGTACATCTGCACCAGTGTGCCGTAATTGCATTCTATCTACGTTGTTAGACGTTGCTAGACAACGGTGACGTCACTGACGGCAGCGCGGCTATATCAGCACGGCAGCGGTACCCAGACGACAGTCAGATACTTAAAATGGCAGAGGAGACGTCTGCCGAAAGCTCGTGGGCAGTTAACCAATTGACTCAGCTTAAAACCCGAGAATATTTCATTAAAGATGGACATACTAACGACTACCTTCTCAGTACATCTGCACCAGTGTGCCGTAATTGCATTCTATCTACGTTGTTAGACATTGCTAGACAACGGTGACGTCACTGACGGCAGCGGGGCTATATCAGCACGGCAGCGGTACCCAGACGACAGTCAGATACTTAAAATGGAGAGGAGACGTCTGCCGAAAGCTCGTGGGCAGTTAACCAATTGACTCAGCTTAAAACCCGAGAATATTTCATTAAAAATGGACATACTAACGACTACCTTCGCAGTACATCTGCACCAGTGTGCCGTAATTGCATTCTATCTACGTTGTTAGACGTTGCTAGACAACGGTGACGTCACTGACGGCAGCGCGGCTATATCAGCACGGCAGCGGTATCCAGACGATAGTCAGATACATAAAATGGCAGAGGAGACCTCTGCCGAAAGCTCGTGGGCAGTTAACCAATTGACGCAGCTTAAAACCCGAGAATATTTCATTAAAAATGGACATACTAACGACTACCTTCGCAGTATATCTGCACCAGTGTGCCGTAATTGCATTCTATCTACGTTGTTAGACGTTGCTAGACAACGGTGACGTCACTGACGGCAGCGCGGCTATATCAGCACGGCAGCGGTACCCAGACGACAGTCAGATACTTAAAATGGCAGAGGAGACCTCTGCCGAAAGCTCGTGGGCAGTTAACCAATTGACGCAGCTTAAAACCCGAGAATATTTCATTAAAAATGGACATACTAACGACTACCTTCGCAGTACATCTGCACCAGTGTGCCGTAATTGCATTCTATCTACGTTGTTAGACGTTGCTAGACAACGGTGACGTCACTGACGGCAGCACGGCTATATCAGCACGGCAGCGGTATCCAGACGATAGTCAGATACATAAAATGGCAGAGGAGACCTCTGCCGAAAGCTCGTGGGCAGTTAACCAATTGACGCAGCTTAAAACCCGAGAATATTTCATTAAAAATGGACATACTAACGACTACCTTCGCAGTATATCTGCACCAGTGTGCCGTAATTGCATTCTATCTACGTTGTTAGACGTTGCTAGACAACGGTGACGTCACTGACGGCAGCGCGGCTATATCAGCACGGCAGCGGTACCCAGACGACAGTCAGATACTTAAAATGGCAGAGGAGACCTCTGCCGAAAGCTCGTGGGCAGTTAACCAATTGACGCAGCTTAAAACCCGAGAATATTTCATTAAAAATGGACATACTAAAGACTACCTTCGCAGTACATCTGCACCAGTGTGCCGTAATTGCATTCTATCTACGTTGTTAGACGTTGCTAGACAACGGTGACGTCACTGACGGCAGCGCGGCTATATCAGCACGGCAGCGGTATCCAGACGATAGTCAGATACATAAAATGGCAGAGGTGACCTCTGCCGAAAGCTCGTGGGCAGTTAACCAATTGACGCAGCTTAAAACCCGAGAATATTTCATTAAAAATGGACATACTAACGACTACCTTCGCAGTATATCTGCACCAGTGTGCCGTAATTGCATTCTATCTACGTTGTTAGACGTTGCTAGACAACGGTGACGTCACTGACGGCAGCGCGGCTATATCAGCACGGCAGCGGTACCCAGACGACAGTCAGATACTTAAAATGGCAGAGGAGACCTCTGCCGAAAGCTCGTGGGCAGTTAACCAATTGACGCAGCTTAAAACCCGAGAATATTTCATTAAAAATGGACATACTAACGACTACCTTCGCAGTACATCTGCACCAGTGTGCCGTAATTGCATTCTATCTACGTTGTTAGACGTTGCTAGACAACGGTGACGTCACTGACGGCAGCGCGGCTATATCAGCACGGTAGCGGTATCCAGACGACAGTCAGATACTTAAAATGGCAGAGGAGACCTCTGCCGAAAGCTCGTGGGCAGTTAACCAATTGACGCAGCTTAAAACCCGAGAATATTTCATTAAAAATGGACATACTAACGACTACCTTCGCAGTACATCTGCACCAGTGTGCCGTAATTGCATTCCATCTACGTTGTTAGACGTTGCTAGACAACGGTGACGTCACTGACGGCAGCGCGGCTATATCAGCACGGCAGCGGTACCCAGACGACAGTCAGATACTTAAAATGGCAGAGGAGACCTCTGCCGAAAGCTCGTGGGCAGTTAACCAATTGACTCAGCTTAAAACCCGAGAATATTTCATTAAAAATGGACATACTAACGACTACCTTCGCAGTACATCTGCACCAGTGTGCCGTAATTGCATTCTATCTACGTTGTTAGACGTTGCTAGACAACGGTGACGTCACTGACGGCAGCGCGGCTATATCAGCACGGCAGCGGTACCCAGACGACAGTCAGATACTTAAAATGGCAGAGGAGACGTCTGCCGAAAGCTCGTGGGCAGTTAACCAATTGACGCAGCTTAAAACCCGAGAATATTTCATTAAAAATGGACATACTAACGACTACCTTCGCAGTACATCTGCACCAGTGTGCCGTAATTGCATTCTATCTACGTTGTTAGACGTTGCTAGACAACGGTGACGTCACTGACGGCAGCGCGGCTATATCAGCACAGCAGCGGTACCCAGACGACAGTCAGATACTTAAAATGGCAGAGGAGACGTCTGCCGAAAGCTCGTGGGCAGTTAACCAATTGACGCAGCTTAAAACCCAAGAATATTTCATTAAAAATGGACATACTAACGACTACCTTCGCAGTACATCTGCACCAGTGTGCCGTAATTGCATTCTACCTACGTTGTTAGACGTTGCTAGACAACGGTGACGTCACTGACGGCAGCGCGGCTATATCAGCACGGCAGCGGAATCCTGACGACAGTCAGATACTTAAAATGGCAGAGGAGACCTCTGCCGAAAGCTCGTGGGTAGTTAACCAATTGACTCAGCTTAAAACCCGAGAATATTTCATTAAAAATGGACATACTAACGACTACCTTCTCAGTACATCTGCACCAGTGTGCCGTAATTGCATTCTATCTACGTTGTTAGACATTGCTAGACAACGGTGACGTCACTGACGGCAGCGCGGCTATATCAGCACGGCAGCGGAATCCTGACGACAGTCAGATACTTAAAATCGCAGAGGAGACCTCTGCCGAAAGCTCGTGGGTAGTTAACCAATTGACTCAGCTTAAAACCCGAGAATATTTCATTAAAAATGGACATACTAACGACTACCTTCTCAGTACATCTGCACCAGTGTGCCGTAATTGCATTCTATCTACGTTGTTAGACGTTGCTAGACAACGGTGACGTCACTGACGGCAGCGCGGCTATATCAGCACGGCAGCGGTATCCAGACGACAGTCAGATACTTAAAATGGCAGAGGAGACCTCTGCCGAAAGCTCGTGGGCAGTTAACCAATTGACGCAGCTTAAAACCCGAGAATATTTCATTAAAAATGGACATACTAACGACTACCTTCGCAGTACATCTGCACCAGTGTGCCGTAATTGCATTCCATCTACGTTGTTAGACGTTGCTAGACAACGGTGACGTCACTGACGGCAGCGCGGCTATATCAGCACGGCAGCGGTACCCAGACGACAGTCAGATACTTAATATGGCAGAGGAGACCTCTGCCGAAAGCTCGTGGGCAGTTAACCAATTGACTCAGCTTAAAACCCGAGAATATTTCATTAAAAATGGACATACTAACGACTACCTTCGCAGTACATCTGCACCAGTGTGCCGTAATTGCATTCTATCTACGTTGTTAGACGTTGCTAGACAACGGTGACGTCACTGACGCCAGCGCGGCTATATCAGCACGGCAGCGGTACCCAGACGACAGTCAGATACTTAAAATGGCAGAGGAGACGTCTGCCGAAAGCTCGTGGGCAGTTAACCAATTGACGCAGCTTAAAACCCGAGAATATTTCATTAAAAATGGACATACTAACGACTACCTTCGCAGTACATCTGAACCAGTGTGCCGTAATTGCATTCTATCTACGTTGTTAGACGTTGCTAGACAACGGTGACGTCACTGACGGCAGCGCGGCTATATCAGCACGGCAGCGGTACCCAGACGACAGTCAGATACTTAAAATGGCAGAGGAGACCTCTGCCGAAAGCTCGTGGGCAGTTAACCAATTGACGCAGCTTAAAACCCAAGAATATTTCATTAAAAATGGACATACTAACGACTACCTTCTCAGTACATCTGCACCAGTGTGCCGTAATTGCATTCTATCTACGTTGTTAGACATTGCTAGACAACGGTGACGTCACTGACGGCAGCGCGGCTATATCAGCACGGCAGCGGAATCCTGACGACAGTCAGATACTTAAAATCGCAGAGGAGACCTCTGCCGAAAGCTCGTGGGTAGTTAACCAATTGACTCAGCTGAAAACCCGAGAATATTTCATTAAAAATGGACATACTAACGACTACCTTCTCAGTACATCTGCACCAGTGTGCCGTAATTGCATTCTATCTACGTTGTTAGACATTGCTAGACAACGGTGACGTCACTGACGGCACCGCGGCTATATCAGCACGGCAGCGGTATCCAGACGACAGTCAGATACATAAAATGGCAGAGGAGACGTCTGCCGAAAGCTCGTGGGCAGTTAACCAATTGACGCAGCTTAAAACCCAAGAATATTTCATTAAAAATGGACATACTAACGACTACCTTCGCAGTACATCTGCACCAGTGTGCCGTAATTGCATTCTATCTACGTTGTTAGACGTTGCTAGACAACAGTGACGTCACTGACGGCAGCGCGGCTATATCAGCACGGCAGCGGAATCCTGACGACAGTCAGATACTTAAAATGGCAGAGGAGACCTCTCCCGAAAGCTCGTGGGTAGTTAACCAATTGACTCAGCTTAAAACCCGAGAATATTTCATTAAAAATGGACATACTAACGACTACCTTCTCAGTACATCTGCACCAGTGTGCCGTAATTGCATTCTATCTACGTTGTTAGACATTGCTAGACAACGGTGACGTCACTGACGGCAGCGCGGCTATATCAGCACGGCAGCGGAATCCTGACGACAGTCAGATACTTAAAATGGCAGAGGAGACCTCTGCCGAAAGCTCGTGGGTAGTTAACCAATTGACTCAGCTTAAAACCCGAGAATATTTCATTAAAAATGGACATACTAACGACTACCTTCTCAGTACATCTGCACCAGTGTGCCGTAATTGCATTCTATCTACGTTGTTAGACATTGCTAGACAACGGTGACATCACTGACGGCAGCGCGGCTATATCAGCACGGCAGCGGTATCCAGACGACAGTCAGATACATAAAATGGCAGAGGAGACGTCTGCCGAAAGCTCGTGGGCAGTTAACCAATTGACGCAGCTTAAAACCCAAGAATATTTCATTAAAAATGGACATACTAACGACTACCTTCGCAGTAAATCTGCACCAGTGTGCCGTAATTGCATTCTATCTACGTTGTTAGACGTTGCTAGACAACGGTGACGTCACTGACGGCAGCGCGGCTATATCAGCACAGCAGCGGTATCCTGACGACAGTCAGATACATAAAATGGCAGAGGAGACGTCTGCCGAAAGCTCGTGGGCAGTTAACCAATTGACGCAGCTTAAAATCCGAGAATATTTCATTAAAAATGGACATACTAACGACTACCTTCGCAGTATATCTGCACCAGTGTGCCGTAATTGCATTGTATCTACGTTGTTAGACGTTGCTAGACAACGGTGACGTCACTGACGGCAGCGCGGCTATATCAGCACGGCAGCGGTACCCAGACGACAGTCAGATACTTAAAATGGCAGAGGAGACCTCTGCCGAAAGCTCGTGGGCAGTTAACCAATTGACTCAGCTTAAAACCCGAGAATATTTCATTAAAAATGGACATACTAACGACTACCTTCGCAGTACATCTGCACCAGTGTGCCGTAATTGCATTCTATCTACGTTGTTAGACGTTGCTAGACAACGGTGACGTCACTGACGGCAGCGCGGCTATATCAGCACGGCAGCGGTACCCAGACGACAGTCAGATACTTAAAATGGCAGAGGAGACGTCTGCCGAAAGCTCGTGGGCAGTTAACCAATTGACGCAGCTTAAAACCCGAGAATTTTTTCATAAAAAATAGACATACTAACGACTACCTTTGCAGTACATCTGCACCAGTGTGCCGTAATTGCATTCTATCTACGTTGTTAGACGTTGCTAGACAACGGTGACGTCACTGACGGCAGCGCGGCTATATCAGCACGGCAGCGGTACCCAGACGACAGTCAGATACTTAAAATGGCAGAGGAGACGTCTGCCGAAAGCTCGTGGGCAGTTAACCAATTGACTCAGCTTAAAACCCGAGAATATTTCATTAAAGATGGACATACTAACGACTACCTTCTCAGTACATCTGCACCAGTGTGCCGTAATTGCATTCTATCTACGTTGTTAGACATTGCTAGACAACGGTGACGTCACTGACGGCAGCGCGGCTATATCAGCACGGCAGCGGTACCCAGACGACAGTCAGATACTTAAAATGGCAGAGGAGACGTCTGCCGAAAGCTCGTGGGCAGTTAACCAATTGACTCAGCTTAAAACCCGAGAATATTTCATTAAAAATGGACATACTAACGACTACCTTCACAGTACATCTGCACCAGTGTGCCGTAATTGCATTCTATCTACGTTGTTAGACGTTGCTAGACAACGGTGACGTCACTGACGGCAGCGCGGCTATATCAGCACGGCAGCGGTACCCAGACGACAGTCAGATACTTAAAATGGCAGAGGAGACCTCTGCCGAAAGCTCGTGGGCAGTTAACCAATTGACGCAGCTTAAAACCCGAGAATATTTCATTAAAAATGGACATACTAACGACTACCTTCGCAGTACATCTGCACCAGTGTGCCGTAATTGCATTCTATCTACGTTGTTAGACGTTGCTAGACAACGGTGACGTCACTGACGGCAGCGCGGCTATATCAGCACGGCAGCGGTACCCTGACGACAGTCAGATACTTAAAATGGCAGAGGAGACCTCGGCCGAAAGCTCGTGGGCAGTTAACCAATTGACGCAGCTTAAAACCCGAGAATATTTCATTAAAAATGGACATACTAACGACTACCTTCGCAGTACATCTGCACCAGTGTGCCGTAATTGCATTCTATCTACGTTGTTAGACGTTGCTAGACAACGGTGACGTCACTGACGGCAGCGCGGCTATATCAGCACGGCAGCGGTACCCAGACGACAGTCAGATACTTAAAATGGCAGAGGAGACGTCTGCCGAAAGCTCGTGGGCAGTTAACCAATTGACGCAGCTTAAAACCCGAGAATATTTCAT
The DNA here is from genome assembly GCF_023864275.1 of Schistocerca cancellata. Classification (NCBI taxonomy): domain Eukaryota; kingdom Metazoa; phylum Arthropoda; class Insecta; order Orthoptera; family Acrididae; genus Schistocerca; species Schistocerca cancellata. The sequence continues at coordinate 250,531,123 of NC_064626.1, forward strand.
TAAAAATGGACATACTAACGACTACCTTCGCAGTACATCTGCACCAGTGTGCCGTAATTGCATTCTATCTACGTTGTTAGACGTTGCTAGACAACGGTGACGTCACTGACGGCAGCGCGGCTATATCAGCACGGCAGCGGTACCCAGACGACAGTCAGATACTTAAAATGGCAGAGGAGACCTCTGCCGAAAGCTCGTGGGCAGTTAACCAATTTACGCAGCTTAAAACCCGAGAATATTTCATTAAAAATGGACATACTAACGACTACCTTCGCAGTACATCTGCACCAGTGTGCCGTAATTGCATTCTATCTACGTTGTTAGACGTTGCTAGACAACGGTGACGTCACTGACGGCAGCGCGGCTATATCAGCACGGCAGCGGTACCCAGACGACAGTCAGATACTTAAAATGGCAGAGGAGACCTCTGCCGAAAGCTCGTGGCAGTTAACCAATTGACGCAGCTTAAAACCCGAGAATATTTCATTAAAAATGGACATACTAACGACTACCTTCGCAGTACATCTGCACCAGTGTGCCGTAATTGCATTCTATCTACGTTGTTAGACGTTGCTAGACAACGGTGACGTCACTGACGGCAGCGCGGCTATATCAGCACGGCAGCGGTACCCAGACGACAGTCAGATACTTAAAATGGCAGAGGAGACCTCTGCCGAAAGCTCGTGGGCAGTTAACCAATTGACGCAGCTTAAAACCCGAGAATATTTCATTAAAAATGGACATACTAACGACTACCTTCGCAGTACATCTGCACCAGTGTGCCGTAATTGCATTCTATCTACGTTGTTAGACGTTGCTAGACAACAGTGACGTCACTGACGGCAGCGCGGCTATATCAGCACGGCAGCGGTACCCAGACGACAGTCAGATACTTAAAATGGCAGAGGAGACCTCTGCCGAAAGCTCGTGGGCAGTTAACCAATTGACGCAGCTTAAAACCCGAGAATATTTCATTAAAAATGGACATACTAACGACTACTTTCGCAGTACATCTGCACCAGTGTGCCGTAATTGCATTCTATCTACGTTGTTAGACGTTGCTAGACAACGGTGACGTCACTGACGGCAGCGCGGCTATATCAGCACGGCAGCGGTACCCAGACGACAGTCAGATACATAAAATGGCAGAGGAGACCTCTGCCGAAAGCTCGTGGGCAGTTAACCAATTGACGCAGCTTAAAACCCGAGAATATTTCATTAAAAATGGACATACTAACGACTACCTTCGCAGTACATCTGCACCAGTGTGCCGTAACTGCATTCTATCTACGTTGTTAGACGTTGCTAGACAACGGTGACGTCACTGACGGCAGCGCGGCTATATCAGCACGGCAGCGGTACCCAGACGACAGTCAGATACTTAAAATGGCAGAGGAGACCTCTGCCGAAAGCTCGTGGGCAGTTAACCAATTGACGCAGCTTAAAACCCGAGAATATTTCATTAGAAATGGACATACTAACGACTACCTTCGCAGTACATCTGCACCAGTGTGCCGTAATTGCATTCCATCTACGTTGTTAGACGTTGCTAGACAACGGTGACGTCACTGACGGCAGCGCGGCTATATCAGCACGGCAGCGGTACCCAGACGACAGTCAGATACTTAAAATGGCAGAGGAGACCTCTGCCGAAGGCTCGTGGGCAGTTAACCAATTGACGCAGCTTAAAACCCGAGAATATTTCATTAGAAATGGACATACTAACGACTACCTTCGCAGTACATCTGCACCAGTGTGCCGTAATTGCATTCTATCTACGTTGTTAGACGTTGCTAGACAACGGTGACGTCACTGACGGCAGCGCGGCTATATCAGCACGGCAGCGGTACCCAGACGACAGTCAGATACTTAAAATGGCAGAGGAGACCTCTGCCAAAAGCTCGTGGGCAGTTAACCAATTGACGCAGCTTAAAACCCGAGAATATTTCATTAAAAATGGACATACTAACGACTACCTTCGCAGTACATCTGCACCAGTGTGCCGTAATTGCATTCTATCTACGTTGTTAGACGTTGCTAGACAACGGTGACGTCACTGACGGCAGCGCGGCTATATCAGCACGGCAGCGGTACCCAGACGACAGTCAGATACTTAAAATGGCAGAGGAGACCTCTGCCGAAAGCTCGTGGGCAGTTAACCAATTGACGCAGCTTAAAACCCGAGAATATTTCATTTAAAATGGTCATACTAACGACTACCTTCGCAGTACATCTGCACCAGTGTGCCGTAATTGCATTCTATCTACGTTGTTAGACGTTGCTAGACAACGGTGACGTCACTGACGGCGGCGCGGCTATATCAGCACGGCAGCGGTACCCAGACGACAGTCAGATACTTAAAATGGCAGAGGCGATCTCTGCCGAAAGCTCGTGGGCAGTTAACCAATTGACTCAGCTTAAAACCCGAGAATATTTCATTAAAAATGGACATACTAACGACTACCTTCTCAGTACATCTGCACCAGTGTGCCGTAATTGCATTCTATCTACGTTGTTAGACGTTGCTAGACAACGGTGACGTCACTGACGCCAGCGCGGCTATATCAGCACGGTAGCGGTATCCAGACGACAGTCAGATACTTAAAATGGCAGAGGAGACCTCTGCCGAAAGCTCGTGGGCAGTTAACCAATTGACGCAGCTTAAAACCCGAGAATATTTCATTAAAAATGGACATACTAACGACTACCTTCGCAGTAAATCTGCACCAGTGTGCCGTAATTGCATTCTATCTACGTTGTTAGACGTTGCTAGACAACGGTGACGTCACTGACGGCAGCGCGGCTATATCAGCACGGCAGCGGTACCCAGACGACAGTCAGATACTTAAAATGGCAGAGGAGACCTCTGCCGAAAGCTCGTGGGCAGTTAACCAATTGACGCAGCTTAAAACCCGAGAATATTTCATTAAAAATGGACATACTAACGACTACCTTCGCAGTACATCTGCACCAGTGTGCCGTAATTCCATTCTATCTACGTTGTTAGACGTTGCTAGACAACGGTGACGTCACTGACGGCAGCGCGGCTATATCAGCACGGCAGCGGTACCCAGACGACAGTCAGATACTTAAAATGGCAGAGGAGACCTCTGCCGAAAGCTCGTGGGCAGTTAACCAATTGACGCAGCTTAAAACCCGAGAATATTTCATTAAAAATGGACATACTAACGACTACCTTCGCAGTACATCTGCACCAGTGTGCCGTAATTGCATTCTATCTACGTTGTTAGACGTTGCTAGACAACGGTGACGTCACTGACGCCAGCGCGGCTATATCAGCACGGCAGCGGTACCCAGACGACAGTCAGATACTTAAAATGGCAGAGGAGACCTCTGCCGAAAGCTCGTGGGCAGTTAACCAATTGACGCAGCTTAAAACCCGAGAATATTTCATTAAAAATGGACATACTAACGACTACCTTCGCAGTACATCTGCACCAGTGTGCCGTAATTGCATTCTATCTACGTTGTTAGACGTTGCTAGACAACGGTGACGTCACTGACGGCAGCGCGGCTATATCAGCACGGCAGCGGTACCCAGACGACAGTCAGATACTTAAAATGGCAGAGGAGACCTCTGCCGAAAGCTCGTGGGCAGTTAACCAATTGACGCAGCTTAAAACCCGAGAATATTTCATTAGAAATGGACATACTAACGACTACCTTCGCAGTACATCTGCACCAGTGTGCCGTAATTGCATTCTATCTACGTTGTTAGACGTTGCTAGACAACGGTGACGTCACTGACGGCAGCGCGGCTATATCAGCACGGCAGAGGTACCCAGACGACAGTCAGATACTTAAAATGGCAGAGGAGACCTCTGCCGAAAGCTCGTGGGCAGTTAACCAATTGACGCAGCTTAAAACCCGAGAATATTTCATTAAAAATGGACATACTAACGACTACCTTCGCAGTACATCTGCACCAGTGTGCCGTAATTGCATTCTATCTACGTTGTTAGACGTTGCTAGACAACGGTGACGTCACTGACGGCAGCGCGGCTATATCAGCACGGCAGCGGTACCCAGACGACAGTCAGATACTTAAAATGGCAGAGGAGACGTCTGCCGAAAGCTCGTGGGCAGTTAACCAATTGACTCAGCTTAAAACCCGAGAATATTTCATAAAAAATGGCCATACTAACGACTACCTTCGCAGTACATCTGCACCAGTGTGCCGTAATTGCATTCTATCTACGTTGTTAGACGTTGCTAGACAACGGTGACGTCACTGACGGCAGCGCGGCTATATCAGCACGGCAGCGGTACCCAGACGACAGTCAGATACTTAAAATGGCAGAGGAGACCTCTGCCGAAAGCTCGTGGGCAGTTAACCAATTGACGCAGCTTAAAACCCGAGAATATTTCATTTAAAATGGTCATACTAACGACTACCTTCGCAGTACATCTGCACCAGTGTGCCGTAATTGCATTCTATCTACGTTGTTAGACGTTGCTAGACAACGGTGACGTCACTGACGGCGGCGCGGCTATATCAGCACGGCAGCGGTACCCAGACGACAGTCAGATACTTAAAATGGCAGAGGCGATCTCTGCCGAAAGCTCGTGGGCAGTTAACCAATTGACTCAGCTTAAAACCCGAGAATATTTCATTAAAAATGGACATACTAACGACTACCTTCTCAGTACATCTGCACCAGTGTGCCGTAATTGCATTCTATCTACGTTGTTAGACGTTGCTAGACAACGGTGACGTCACTGACGCCAGCGCGGCTATATCAGCACGGTAGCGGTATCCAGACGACAGTCAGATACTTAAAATGGCAGAGGAGACCTCTGCCGAAAGCTCGTGGGCAGTTAACCAATTGACGCAGCTTAAAACCCGAGAATATTTCATTAAAAATGGACATACTAACGACTACCTTCGCAGTAAATCTGCACCAGTGTGCCGTAATTGCATTCTATCTACGTTGTTAGACGTTGCTAGACAACGGTGACGTCACTGACGGCAGCGCGGCTATATCAGCACGGCAGCGGTACCCAGACGACAGTCAGATACTTAAAATGGCAGAGGAGACCTCTGCCGAAAGCTCGTGGGCAGTTAACCAATTGACGCAGCTTAAAACCCGAGAATATTTCATTAAAAATGGACATACTAACGACTACCTTCGCAGTACATCTGCACCAGTGTGCCGTAATTGCATTCTATCTACGTTGTTAGACGTTGCTAGACAACGGTGACGTCACTGACGGCAGCGCGGCTATATCAGCACGGCAGCGGTACCCAGACGACAGTCAGATACTTAAAATGGCAGAGGAGACCTCTGCCGAAAGCTCGTGGGCAGTTAACCAATTGACGCAGCTTAAAACCCGAGAATATTTCATTAAAAATGGACATACTAACGACTACCTTCGCAGTACATCTGCACCAGTGTGCCGTAATTGCATTCTATCTACGTTGTTAGACGTTGCTAGACAACGGTGACGTCACTGACGGCAGCGCGGCTATATCAGCACGGCAGCGGTACCCAGACGACAGTCAGATACTTAAAATGGCAGAGGAGACCTCTGCCGAAAGCTCGTGGGCAGTTAACCAATTGACGCAGCTTAAAACCCGAGAATATTTCATTAGAAATGGACATACTAACGACTACCTTCGCAGTACATCTGCACCAGTGTGCCGTAATTGCATTCTATCTACGTTGTTAGACGTTGCTAGACAACGGTGACGTCACTGACGGCAGCGCGGCTATATCAGCACGGCAGAGGTACCCAGACGACAGTCAGATACTTAAAATGGCAGAGGAGACCTCTGCCGAAAGCTCGTGGGCAGTTAACCAATTGACGCAGCTTAAAACCCGAGAATATTTCATTAAAAATGGACATACTAACGACTACCTTCGCAGTACATCTGCACCAGTGTGCCGTAATTGCATTCTATCTACGTTGTTAGACGTTGCTAGACAACGGTGACGTCACTGACGGCAGCGCGGCTATATCAGCACGGCAGCGGTACCCAGACGACAGTCAGATACTTAAAATGGCAGAGGAGACGTCTGCCGAAAGCTCGTGGGCAGTTAACCAATTGACTCAGCTTAAAACCCGAGAATATTTCATAAAAAATGGCCATACTAACGACTACCTTCGCAGTACATCTGCACCAGTGTGCCGTAATTGCATTCTATCTACGTTGTTAGACGTTGCTAGACAACGGTGACGTCACTGACGGCAGCGCGGCTATATCAGCACGGCAGCGGTACCCAGACGACAGTCAGATACTTAAAATGGCAGAGGAGACCTCTGCCGAAAGCTCGTGGGCAGTTAACCAATTGACGCAGCTTAAAACCCGAGAATATTTCATTTAAAATGGTCATACTAACGACTACCTTCGCAGTACATCTGCACCAGTGTGCCGTAATTGCATTCTATCTACGTTGTTAGACGTTGCTAGACAACGGTGACGTCACTGACGGCGGCGCGGCTATATCAGCACGGCAGCGGTACCCAGACGACAGTCAGATACTTAAAATGGCAGAGGCGATCTCTGCCGAAAGCTCGTGGGCAGTTAACCAATTGACTCAGCTTAAAACCCGAGAATATTTCATTAAAAATGGACATACTAACGACTACCTTCTCAGTACATCTGCACCAGTGTGCCGTAATTGCATTCTATCTACGTTGTTAGACGTTGCTAGACAACGGTGACGTCACTGACGCCAGCGCGGCTATATCAGCACGGTAGCGGTATCCAGACGACAGTCAGATACTTAAAATGGCAGAGGAGACCTCTGCCGAAAGCTCGTGGGCAGTTAACCAATTGACGCAGCTTAAAACCCGAGAATATTTCATTAAAAATGGACATACTAACGACTACCTTCGCAGTAAATCTGCACCAGTGTGCCGTAATTGCATTCTATCTACGTTGTTAGACGTTGCTAGACAACGGTGACGTCACTGACGGCAGCGCGGCTATATCAGCACGGCAGCGGTACCCAGACGACAGTCAGATACTTAAAATGGCAGAGGAGACCTCTGCCGAAAGCTCGTGGGCAGTTAACCAATTGACGCAGCTTAAAACCCGAGAATATTTCATTAAAAATGGACATACTAACGACTACCTTCGCAGTACATCTGCACCAGTGTGCCGTAATTGCATTCTATCTACGTTGTTAGACGTTGCTAGACAACGGTGACGTCACTGACGGCAGCGCGGCTATATCAGCACGGCAGCGGTACCCAGACGACAGTCAGATACTTAAAATGGCAGAGGAGACCTCTGCCGAAAGCTCGTGGGCAGTTAACCAATTGACGCAGCTTAAAACCCGAGAATATTTCATTAAAAATGGACATACTAACGACTACCTTCGCAGTACATCTGCACCAGTGTGCCGTAATTGCATTCTATCTACGTTGTTAGACGTTGCTAGACAACGGTGACGTCACTGACGGCAGCGCGGCTATATCAGCACGGCAGCGGTACCCAGACGACAGTCAGATACTTAAAATGGCAGAGGAGACCTCTGCCGAAAGCTCGTGGGCAGTTAACCAATTGACGCAGCTTAAAACCCGAGAATATTTCATTAGAAATGGACATACTAACGACTACCTTCGCAGTACATCTGCACCAGTGTGCCGTAATTGCATTCTATCTACGTTGTTAGACGTTGCTAGACAACGGTGACGTCACTGACGGCAGCGCGGCTATATCAGCACGGCAGCGGTACCCAGACGACAGTCAGATACTTAAAATGGCAGAGGAGACCTCTGCCGAAAGCTCGTGGGCAGTTAACCAATTGACGCAGCTTAAAACCCGAGAATATTTCATTAAAAATGGACATACTAACGACTACCTTCGCAGTACATCTGCACCAGTGTGCCGTAATTGCATTCTATCTACGTTGTTAGACGTTGCTAGACAACGGTGACGTCACTGACGCCAGCGCGGCTATATCAGCACGGCAGCGGTACCCAGACGACAGTCAGATACTTAAAATGGCAGAGGAGACCTCTGCCGAAAGCTCGTGGGCAGTTAACCAATTGACGCAGCTTAAAACCCGAGAATATTTCATTAAAAATGGACATACTAACGACTACCTTCGCAGTACATCTGCACCAGTGTGCCGTAATTGCATTCTATCTACGTTGTTAGACGTTGCTAGACAACGGTGACGTCACTGACGGCAGCGCGGCTATATCAGTACGGCAGCGGTACCCAGACGACAGTCAGATACTTAAAATGGCAGAGGAGACCTCTGCCGAAAGCTCGTGGGCAGTTAACCAATTGACTCAGCTTAAAACCCGAGAATATTTCATTAAAAATGGACATACTAACGACTACCTTCTAAGTACATCCGCACCAGTGTGCCGTAATTGCATTCTATCTACGTTGTTAGACGTTGCTAGACAACGGTGACGTCACTGACGGCTGCGCGGCTATATCAGCACGGCAGCGGTACCCAGACGACAGTCAGATACTTAAAATGGCAGAGGAGACCTCTGCCGAAAGCTTGTGGGCAGTTAACCAATTGACGCAGCTTAAAACCCGAGAATATTTCATTAAAAATGGACATACTAACGACTACCTTCGCAGTACATCTGCACCAGTGTGCCGTAATTGCATTCTATCTACGTCGTTAGACGTTGCTAGACAACGGTGACGTCACTGACGGCAGCGCGGCTATATCAGCACGGCAGCGGTACCCAGACGACAGTCAGATACTTAAAATGGCAGAGGAGACCTCTGCCAAAAGCTCGTGGGCAGTTAACCAATTGACGCAGCTTAAAACCCGAGAATATTTCATTAGAAATGGACATACTAACGACTACCTTCGCAGTACATCTGCACCAGTGTGCCGTAATTGCATTCTATCTACGTTGTTAGACGTTGCTAGACAACGGTGACGTCACTGACGGCAGCGCGGCTATATCAGCACGGCAGCGGTACCCAGACGACAGTCAGATACTTAAAATGGCAGAGGAGACCTCTGCCGAAAGCTCGTGGGCAGTTAACCAATTGACGCAGCTTAAAACCCGAGAATATTTCATTAAAAATGGACATACTAACGACTACCTTCGCAGTACATCTGCACCAGTGTGCCGTAATTGCATTCTATCTACGTTGTTAGACGTTGCTAGACAACGGTGACGTCACTGACGGCAGCGCGGCTATATCAGCACGGCAGCGGTACCCAGACGACAGTCAGATACTTAAAATGGCAGAGGAGACCTCTGCCGAAAGCTCGTGGGCAGTTAACCAATTGACGCAGCTTAAAACCCGAGAATATTTCATTAAAAATGGACATACTAACGACTACCTTCGCAGTACATCTGCACCAGTGTGCCGTAATTGCATTCTATCTACGTTGTTAGACGTTGCTAGACAACGGTGACGTCACTGACGGCAGCGCGGCTATATCAGCACGGCAGCGGTACCCAGACGACAGTCAGATACTTAAAATGGCAGAGGAGACCTCTGCCGAAAGATCGTGGGCAGTTAACCAATTGACGCAGCTTAAAACCCGAGAATATTTCATTTAAAATGGTCATACTAACGACTACCTTCGCAGTACATCTGCACCAGTGTGCCGTAATTGCATTCTATCTACGTTGTTAGACGTTGCTAGACAACGGTGACGTCACTGACGGCGGCGCGGCTATATCAGCACGGCAGCGGTACCCAGACGACAGTCAGATACTTAAAATGGCAGAGGAGATCTCTGCCGAAAGCTCGTGGGCAGTTAACCAATTGACTCAGCTTAAAACCCGAGAATATTTCATTAAAAATGGACATACTAACGACTACCTTCTCAGTACATCTGCACCAGTGTGCCGTAATTGCATTCTATCTACGTTGTTAGACGTTGCTAGACAACGGTGACGTCACTGACGCCAGCGCGGCTATATCAGCACGGTAGCGGTATCCAGACGACAGTCAGATACTTAAAATGGCAGAGGAGACCTCTGCCGAAAGCTCGTGGGCAGTTAACCAATTGACGCAGCTTAAAACCCGAGAATATTTCATTAAAAATGGACATACTAACGACTACCTTCGCAGTAAATCTGCACCAGTGTGCCGTAATTGCATTCTATCTACGTTGTTAGACGTTGCTAGACAACGGTGACGTCACTGACGGCAGCGCGGCTATATCAGCACGGCAGCGGTACCCAGACGACAGTCAGATACTTAAAATGGCAGAGGAGACCTCTGCCGAAAGCTCGTGGGCAGTTAACCAATTGACGCAGCTTAAAACCCGAGAATATTTCATTAGAAATGGACATACTAACGACTACCTTCGCAGTACATCTGCACCAGTGTGCCGTAATTGCATTCTATCTACGTTGTTAGACGTTGCTAGACAACGGTGACGTCACTGACGCCAGCGCGGCTATATCAGCACGGCAGCGGTACCCAGACGACAGTCAGATACTTAAAATGGCAGAGGAGACCTCTGCCGAAAGCTCGTGGGCAGTTAACCAATTGACGCAGCTTAAAACCCGAGAATATTTCATTAAAAATGGACATACTAACGACTACCTTCGCAGTACATCTGCACCAGTGTGCCGTAATTGCATTCTATCTACGTTGTTAGACGTTGCTAGACAACGGTGACGTCACTGACGGCAGCGCGGCTATATCAGCACGGCAGCGGTACCCAGACGACAGTCAGATACTTAAAATGGCAGAGGAGACCTCTGCCGAAAGCTCGTGGGCAGTTAACCAATTGACTCAGCTTAAAACCCGAGAATATTTCATTAAAAATGGACATACTAACGACTACCTTCTAAGTACATCCGCACCAGTGTGCCGTAATTGCATTCTATCTACGTTGTTAGACGTTGCTAGACAACGGTGACGTCACTGACGGCAGCGCGGCTATATCAGCACGGCAGCGGTACCCAGACGACAGTCAGATACTTAAAATGGCAGAGGAGACCTCTGCCGAAAGCTTGTGGGCAGTTAACCAATTGACGCAGCTTAAAACCCGAGAATATTTCATTAAAAATGGACATACTAACGACTACCTTCGCAGTACATCTGCACCAGTGTGCCGTAATTGCATTCTATCTACGTCGTTAGACGTTGCTAGACAACGGTGACGTCACTGACGGCAGCGCGGCTATATCAGCACGGCAGCGGTACCCAGACGACAGTCAGATACTTAAAATGGCAGAGGAGACCTCTGCCAAAAGCTCGTGGGCAGTTAACCAATTGACGCAGCTTAAAACCCGAGAATATTTCATTAGAAATGGACATACTAACGACTACCTTCGCAGTACATCTGCACCAGTGTGCCGTAATTGCATTCTATCTACGTTGTTAGACGTTGCTAGACAACGGTGACGTCACTGACGGCAGCGCGGCTATATCAGCACGGCAGCGGTACCCAGACGACAGTCAGATACTTAAAATGGCAGAGGAGACCTCTGCCGAAAGCTCGTGGGCAGTTAACCAATTGACGCAGCTTAAAACCCGAGAATATTTCATTAAAAATGGACATACTAACGACTACCTTCGCAGTACATCTGCACCAGTGTGCCGTAATTGCATTCTATCTACGTTGTTAGACGTTGCTAGACAACGGTGACGTAACTGACGGCAGCGCGGCTATATCAGCACGGCAGCGGTACCCAGACGACAGTCAGATACTTAAAATGGCAGAGGAGACCTCTGCCGAAAGCTCGTGGGCAGTTAACCAATTGACGCAGCTTAAAACCCGAGAATATTTCATTAAAAATGGACATACTAACGACTACCTTCGCAGTACATCTGCACCAGTGTGCCGTAATTGCATTCTATCTACGTTGTTAGACGTTGCTAGACAACGGTGACGTCACTGACGGCAGCGCGGCTATATCAGCACGGCAGCGGTACCCAGACGACAGTCAGATACTTAAAATGGCAGAGGAGACCTCTGCCGAAAGATCGTGGGCAGTTAACCAATTGACGCAGATTAAAACCCGAGAATATTTCATTTAAAATGGTCATACTAACGACTACCTTCGCAGTACATCTGCACCAGTGTGCCGTAATTGCATTCTATCTACGTTGTTAGACGTTGCTAGACAACGGTGACGTCACTGACGGCGGCGCGGCTATATCAGCACGGCAGCGGTACCCAGACGACAGTCAGATACTTAAAATGGCAGAGGAGATCTCTGCCGAAAGCTCGTGGGCAGTTAACCAATTGACTCAGCTTAAAACCCGAGAATATTTCATTAAAAATGGACATACTAACGACTACCTTCTCAGTACATCTGCACCAGTGTGCCGTAATTGCATTCTATCTACGTTGTTAGACGTTGCTAGACAACGGTGACGTCACTGACGCCAGCGCGGCTATATCAGCACGGTAGCGGTATCCAGACGACAGTCAGATACTTAAAATGGCAGAGGAGACCTCTGCCGAAAGCTCGTGGGCAGTTAACCAATTGACGCAGCTTAAAACCCGAGAATATTTCATTAAAAATGGACATACTAACGACTACCTTCGCAGTAAATCTGCACCAGTGTGCCGTAATTGCATTCTATCTACGTTGTTAGACGTTGCTAGACAACGGTGACGTCACTGACGGCAGCGCGGCTATATCAGCACGGCAGCGGTACCCAGACGACAGTCAGATACTTAAAATGGCAGAGGAGACCTCTGCCGAAAGCTCGTGGGCAGTTAACCAATTGACGCAGCTTAAAACCCGAGAATATTTCATTAGAAATGGACATACTGAGGACTACCTTCGCAGTACATCTGCACCAGTGTGCCGTAATTGCATTCTATCTACGTTGTTAGACGTTGCTAGACAACGGTGACGTCACTGACGGCAGCGCGGCTATATCAGCACGGCAGCGGTACCCAGACGACAGTCAGATACTTAAAATGGCAGAGGAGACCTCTGCCGAAAGCTCGTGGGCAGTTAACCAATTGACGCAGCTTAAAACCCGAGAATATTTCATTAGAAATGGACATACTAACGACTACCTTCGCAGTACATCTGCACCAGTGTGCCGTAATTGCATTCTATCTACGTTGTTAGACGTTGCTAGACAACGGTGAAATCACTGACGGCAGCGCGGCTATATCAGCACGGCAGCGGTACCCAGACGACAGTCAGATACTTAAAATGGCAGAGGAGACGTCTGCCGAAAGCTCGTGGGCAGTTAACCAATTGACTCAGCTTAAAACCCGAGAATATTTCATTAAAAATGGACATACTAACGACTACCTTCTCAGTACATCTGCACCAGTGTGCCGTAATTGCATTCTATCTACGTTGTTAGACGTTGCTAGACAACGGTGACGTCACTGACGGCAGCGCGGCTATATCAGCACGGCAGCGGTACCCAGACGACAGTCAGATACTTAAAATGGCAGAGGAGACGTCTGCCGAAAGCTCGTGGGCAGTTAACCAATTGACGCAGCTTAAAACCCGAGAATATTTCATTAAAAATGGACATACTAACGACTACCTTCTCAGTACATCTGCACCAGTGTGCCGTAATTGCATTCTATCTACGTTGTTAGACGTTGCTAGGCAACGGTGACGTCACTGACGGCAGCGCGGCTATATCAGCACGGCAGCGGTACCCTGACGACAGTCAGATACTTAAAATGGCAGAGGAGACGTCTGCCGAAAGCTCGTGGGCAGTTAACCAATTGACGCAGCTTAAAACCCGAGAATATTTCATTAAAAATGGACATACTAACGACTACCTTCGCAGTACATCTGCACCAGTGTGCCGTAATTGCATTCTATCTACGTTGTTAGACGTTGCTAGACAACGGTGACGTCACTGACGGCAGCGCGGCTATATCAGCACGGCAGCGGTACCCAGACGACAGTCAGATACTTAAAATGGCAGAGGAGACCTCTGCCAAAAGCTCGTGGGCAGTTAACCAATTGACGCAGCTTAAAACCCGAGAATATTTCATTAGAAATGGACATACTAACGACTACCTTCGCAGTACATCTGCACCAGTGTGCCGTAATTGCATTCTATCTACGTTGTTAGACGTTGCTAGACAACGGTGACGTCACTGACGGCAGCGCGGCTATATCAGCACGGCAGTGGTACCCAGACGACAGTCAGATACTTAAAATGGCAGAGGAGACCTCTGCCGAAAGCTCGTGGGCAGTTAACCAATTGACGCAGCTTAAAACCCGAGAATATTTCATTAAAAATGGACATACTAACGACTACCTTCGCAGTACATCTGCACCAGTGTGCCGTAATTGCATTCTATCTACGTTGTTAGACGTTGCTAGACAACGGTGACGTCACTGACGGCAGCGCGGCTATATCAGCACGGCAGCGGTACCCAGACGACAGTCAGATACTTAAAATGGCAGAGGAGACCTCTGCCGAAAGCTCGTGGGCAGTTAACCAATTGACGCAGCTTAAAACCCGAGAATATTTCATTAAAAATGGACATACTAACGACTACCTTCGCAGTACATCTGCACCAGTGTGCCGTAATTGCATTCTATCTACGTTGTTAGACGTTGCTAGACAACGGTGAAATCACTGACGGCAGCGCGGCTATATCAGCACGGCAGCGGTACCCAGACGACAGTCAGATACTTAAAATGGCAGAGGAGACGTCTGCCGAAAGCTCGTGGGCAGTTAACCAATTGACTCAGCTTAAAACCCGAGAATATTTCATTAAAAATGGACATACTAACGACTACCTTCTCAGTACATCTGCACCAGTGTGCCGTAATTGCATTCTATCTACGTTGTTAGACGTTGCTAGACAACGGTGACGTCACTGACGGCAGCGCGGCTATATCAGCACGGCAGCGGTACCCAGACGACAGTCAGATACTTAAAATGGCAGAGGAGACGTCTGCCGAAAGCTCGTGGGCAGTTAACCAATTGACGCAGCTTAAAACCCGAGAATATTTCATTAAAAATGGACATACTAACGACTACCTTCTCAGTACATCTGCACCAGTGTGCCGTAATTGCATTCTATCTACGTTGTTAGACGTTGCTAGGCAACGGTGACGTCACTGACGGCAGCGCGGCTATATCAGCACGGCAGCGGTACCCTGACGACAGTCAGATACTTAAAATGGCAGAGGAGACGTCTGCCGAAAGCTCGTGGGCAGTTAACCAATTGACGCAGCTTAAAACCCGAGAATATTTCATTAAAAATGGACATACTAACGACTACCTTCGCAGTACATCTGCACCAGTGTGCCGTAATTGCATTCTATCTACGTTGTTAGACGTTGCTAGACAACGGTGACGTCACTGACGGCAGCGCGGCTATATCAGCACGGCAGCGGTACCCAGACGACAGTCAGATACTTAAAATGGCAGAGGAGACCTCTGCCAAAAGCTCGTGGGCAGTTAACCAATTGACGCAGCTTAAAACCCGAGAATATTTCATTAGAAATGGACATACTAACGACTACCTTCGCAGTACATCTGCACCAGTGTGCCGTAATTGCATTCTATCTACGTTGTTAGACGTTGCTAGACAACGGTGACGTCACTGACGGCAGCGCGGCTATATCAGCACGGCAGTGGTACCCAGACGACAGTCAGATACTTAAAATGGCAGAGGAGACCTCTGCCGAAAGCTCGTGGGCAGTTAACCAATTGACGCAGCTTAAAACCCGAGAATATTTCATTAAAAATGGACATACTAACGACTACCTTCGCAGTACATCTGCACCAGTGTGCCGTAATTGCATTCTATCTACGTTGTTAGACGTTGCTAGACAACGGTGACGTCACTGACGGCAGCGCGGCTATATCAGCACGGCAGCGGTACCCAGACGACAGTCAGATACTTAAAATGGCAGAGGAGACCTCTGCCGAAAGCTCGTGGGCAGTTAACCAATTGACGCAGCTTAAAACCCGAGAATATTTCATTAAAAATGGACATACTAACGACTACCTTCGCAGTACATCTGCACCAGTGTGCCGTAATTGCATTCTATCTACGTTGTTAGACGTTGCTAGACAACGGTGACGTCACTGACGGCAGCGCGGCTATATCAGCACGGCAGCGGTACCCAGACGACAGTCAGATACTTAAAATGGCAGAGGAGACCTCTGCCGAAAGATCGTGGGCAGTTAACCAATTGACGCAGCTTAAAACCCGAGAATATTTCATTAAAAATGGACATACTAACGACTACCTTCGCAGTACATCTGCACCAGTGTGCCGTAATTGCATTCTATCTACGTTGTTAGACGTTGCTAGACAACGGTGACGTCACTGACGGCAGCGCGGCTATATCAGCACGGCAGCGGTACCCAGACGACAGTCAGATACTTAAAATGGCAGAGGAGACCTCTGCCGAAAGCTCGTGGGCAGTTAACCAATTGACGCAGCTTAAAACCCGAGAATATTTCATTAAAAATGGACATACTAACGACTACCTTCGCAGTACATCTGCACCAGTGTGCCGTAATTGCATTCTATCTACGTTGTTAGACGTTGCTAGACAACGGTGACGTCACTGACGGCAGCGCGGCTATATCAGCACGGCAGCGGTACCCAGACGACAGTCAGATACTTAAAATGGCAGAGGAGACCTCTGCCGAAAGATCGTGGGCAGTTAACCAATTGACGCAGCTTAAAACCCGAGAATATTTCATTTAAAATGGTCATACTAACGACTACCTTCGCAGTACATCTGCACCAGTGTGCCGTAATTGCATTCTATCTACGTTGTTAGACGTTGCTAGACAACGGTGACGTCACTGACGGCGGCGCGGCTATATCAGCACGGCAGCGGTACCCAGACGACAGTCAGATACTTAAAATGGCAGAGGAGATCTCTGCCGAAAGCTCGTGGGCAGTTAACCAATTGACTCAGCTTAAAACCCGAGAATATTTCATTAAAAATGGACATACTAACGACTACCTTCTCAGTACATCTGCACCAGTGTGCCGTAATTGCATTCTATCTACGTTGTTAGACGTTGCTAGACAACGGTGACGTCACTGACGCCAGCGCGGCTGTATCAGCACGGTAGCGGTATCCAGACGACAGTCAGATACTTAAAATGGCAGAGGAGACCTCTGCCGAAAGCTCGTGGGCAGTTAACCAATTGACGCAGCTTAAAACCCGAGAATATTTCATTAAAAATGGACATACTAACGACTACCTTCGCAGTAAATCTGCACCAGTGTGCCGTAATTGCATTCTATCTACGTTGTTAGACGTTGCTAGACAACGGTGACGTCACTGACGGCAGCGCGGCTATATCAGCACGGCAGCGGTACCCAGACGACAGTCAGATACTTAAAATGGCAGAGGAGACCTCTGCCGAAAGCTCGTGGGCAGTTAACCAATTGACGCAGCTTAAAACCCGAGAATATTTCATTAGAAATGGACATACTAACGACTACCTTCGCAGTACATCTGCACCAGTGTGCCGTAATTGCATTCTATCTACGTTGTTAGACGTTGCTAGACAACGGTGACGTCACTGACGGCAGCGCGGCTATATCAGCACGGCAGCGGTACCCAGACGACAGTCAGATACTTAAAATGGCAGAGGAGACGTCTGCCGAAAGCTCGTGGGCAGTTAACCAATTGACGCAGCTTAAAACCCGAGAATATTTCATTAAAAATGGACATACTAACGACTACCTTCGCAGTACATCTGCACCAGTGTGCCGTAATTGCATTCTATCTACGTTGTTAGACGTTGCTAGACAACGGTGACGTCACTGACGGCAGCGCGGCTATATCAGCACGGAAGCGGTACCCAGACGACAGTCAGATACTTAAAATGGCAGAGGAGACCTCTGCCGAAAGCTCGTGGGCAGTTAACCAATTGACGCAGCTTAAAACCCGAGAATATTTCATTAAAAATGGACATACTGAGGACTACCTTCGCAGTACATCTGCACCAGTGTGCCGTAATTGCATTCTATCTACGTTGTTAGACGTTGCTAGACAACGGTGACGTCACTGACGGCAGCGCGGCTATATCAGCACGGCAGCGGTACCCAGACGACAGTCAGATACTTAAAATGGCAGAGGAGACCTCTGCCGAAAGCTCGTGGGCAGTTAACCAATTGACGCAGCTTAAAACCCGAGAATATTTCATTAGAAATGGACATACTAACGACTACCTTCGCAGTACATCTGCACCAGTGTGCCGTAATTGCATTCTATCTACGTTGTTAGACGTTGCTAGACAACGGTGAAATCACTGACGGCAGCGCGGCTATATCAGCACGGCAGCGGTACCCAGACGACAGTCAGATACTTAAAATGGCAGAGGAGACGTCTGCCGAAAGCTCGTGGGCAGTTAACCAATTGACTCAGCTTAAAACCCGAGAATATTTCATTAAAAATGGACATACTAACGACTACCTTCTCAGTACATCTGCACCAGTGTGCCGTAATTGCATTCTATCTACGTTGTTAGACGTTGCTAGGCAACGGTGACGTCACTGACGGCAGCGCGGCTATATCAGCACAGCAGCGGTACCCTGACGACAGTCAGATACTTAAAATGGCAGAGGAGACGTCTGCCGAAAGCTCGTGGGCAGTTAACCAATTGACGCAGCTTAAAACCCGAGAATATTTCATTAAAAATGGACATACTAACGACTACCTTCGCAGTACATCTGCACCAGTGTGCCGTAATTGCATTCTATCTACGTTGTTAGACGTTGCTAGACAACGGTGACGTCACTGACGGCAGCGCGGCTATATCAGCACGGCAGCGGTACCCAGACGACAGTCAGATACTTAAAATGGCAGAGGAGACCTCTGCCGAAAGCTCGTGGGCAGTTAACCAATTGACGCAGCTTAAAACCCGAGAATATTTCATTAAAAATGGACATACTAACGACTACCTTCGCAGTACATCTGCACCAGTGTGCCGTAATTGCATTCTATCTACGTTGTTAGACGTTGCTAGACAACGGTGACGTCACTGACGGCAGCGCGGCTATATCAGCACGGCAGCGGTACCCAGACGACAGTCAGATACTTAAAATGGCAGAGGAGACCTCTGCCGAAAGCTCGTGGGCAGTTAACCAATTGACTCAGCTTAAAACCCGAGAATATTTCATTAAAAATGGACATACTAACGACTACCTTCTAAGTACATCAGCACCAGTGTGCCGTAATTGCATTCTATCTACGTTGTTAGACGTTGCTAGACAACGGTGACGTCACTGACGGCAGCGCGGCTATATCAGCACGGCAGCGGTACCCAGACGACAGTCAGATACTTAAAATGGCAGAGGAGACCTCTGCCGAAAGCTCGTGGGCAGTTAACCAATTGACGCAGCTTAAAACCCGAGAATATTTCATTAAAAATGGACATACTAACGACTACCTTCGCAGTACATCTGCACCAGTGTGCCGTAATTGCATTCTATCTACGTTGTTAGACGTTGCTAGACAACGGTGACGTCACTGACGGCAGCGCGGCTATATCAGCACGGCAGCGGTACCCAGACGACAGTCAGATACTTAAAATGGCAGAGGAGACCTCTGCCGAAAGCTCGTGGGCAGTTAACCAATTGACTCAGCTTAAAACCCGAGAATATTTCATTAAAAATGGACATACTAACGACTACCTTCTCAGTACATCTGCACCAGTGTGCCGTAATTGCATTCTATCTACGTTGTTAGACGTTGCTAGACAACGGTGACGTCACTGACGGCAGCGCGGCTATATCAGCACGGCAGCGGTACCCAGACGACAGTCAGATACTTAAAATGGCAGAGGAGACCTCTGCCGAAAGCTCGTGGGCAGTTAACCAATTGACGCAGCTTAAAACCCGAGAATATTTCATTAAAAATGGACATACTAACGACTACCTTCGCAGTACATCTGCACCAGTGTGCCGTAATTGCATTCTATCTACGTTGTTAGACGTTGCTAGACAACGGTGACGTCACTGACGGCAGCGCGGCTATATCAGCACGGCAGCGGTACCCAGACGACAGTCAGATACTTAAAATGGCAGAGGAGACGTCTGCCGAAAGCTCGTGGGCAGTTAACCAATTGACGCAGCTTAAAACCCGAGAATATTTCATTAAAAATGGACATACTAACGACTACCTTCGCAGTACATCTGCAGCAGTGTGCCGTAATTGCATTCTATCTACGTTGTTAAGACTTCCAAACTTCTTTCCAGCTTCATTTTATGTGTTTACGTGCTTTTAGACAGCAACTCGCCAACTGTCTTTTTTTATTACGGTTTTTGTCTACATTAGCGTACTTTCAATTTCCCATTACTCGCATATGTATCGCATCCATGAGTTTCACAGTTTTCTCGTTGTACTGGTAAACACAACAAAGTACTGACATAAACATGTGGTTATTATTTCAAACAAATTTTAAGAATTTAACGCCTTCTTCCAAGGCTTTTAAAACTTCAGGTACCAAGAAGTGTATCGATGAGTACAAGCCGGCTGGTGTGGCCGAGCGGTTCTAGGCGCAACAGTCTGCAACCGCGCGACCGCTACGGTCGCACGTTCGAATCCTGCCTTTGGCATGGATGTGTGTGATGTCTTTAGATTAGTTAGGTTTAAGTAGTTCTAAGTTCTAGGGGACTGATGACCTCAGAAGTTTAATCCCATAGTGCTCAGAGCCATTTGAACCATTTTTAATGAGTACAAGTTAAGGAGGTACTTAAAACTTCTTTCTAAATAACCAGTAACCGAGCGCTACTCTCGCTGTAACTGGTATACAGTCTTTCATATTGGTATTGCTATTAACAGTTTTCGGATGATATGCTTTTAGGTCATAGTCAGTATCGTGCTTCAGTGTTAAGGAGAGACAACGTATATCCAACATCAGTTCACAAGTTAAAATTTCGGATGTATTCGAAAAAGTGACGCACCCAAATATTCGAATACCATTTTCCTTGCTAACTTTTCTCCTTATGGAATCCAACTGCAGGAGAGCCGCACTCACTTCTACTAGCTCGCTTTTGTCCATTTCGCGGCCGTTCTGTTGCTGGTGTAAACACTTCCGGCCCGGAACTGTAAGCCGCAAACAATGTGTGGTCGACACTGGGACCCGTCGTGTAACTGCAATCCGTGTGGCAGGCCGTGTGGCAGGTTCAAAACTGAAACAGATGAGAGTACGTCCACAACCGATTATATTGAGATAGGGAACCACGGGTCGCAAATGTATATTTACTGAGTTACGGACATTCACATCGTACTCCGAATAACAACAAAGTAGCACATAGTTCCTGTTCAAAATGATGATCGCCAAACTCAATGCATTCATGGCAACGGCGCATGAAGTTCCGCCGGACTCTCTCAAAGATCCGTCGTGTCTGTTACACCAGGAGCGAGGCAGCTTGGGCCTTAGCGAACAGGCCTCCATCCGTTTCTACGGGGGCTTCAGTCCAGAGATCCGGCGATAATGCTAGCCTTGGGACAGTACCTTCTGTTCCAATCCATCGATGAGGGTACGTGTTGTTCATGTGCTCGCAGACATTAACATGGAAGTGGAATGGTGCTTCGCTGACAATAAGCGGTCGAGTCTCCAAGGTCTGTGGCGGCAGACCTCCAGGAACACTAGGTAACCTGGACCAGTGACGAGTCAAACGGTGTGGCAGAGAATAATTCTAATCCTGTACATATTAATCCTGGAAGTCTGGTGTTTGGATATGTCTGGCGGGAAACTTCGTCAGTTCTCTGTGGTGTGATCTTGGACATTGGCCGTCAATATGTTGAGAGAGAATGGTTGTTGATGGCCACCGATGTGGGTGACACAGGGGTCGTCCTAACTCCAGACATAGCTGTAGCAGCTATTGAAAACACTATCACGGGTGAATGAAGCCTCGTCCGTGAACAATACAAACTGTGCAAAATTCAGCACTGCAGCACTGGCTGTGGATAATCCATATTCAGAAACTAACGCGAGGCTCAAAATCCGTTGGTTCTTTATGATATAGCTGTAATACCTGTTCCACCAGTACTGTACAATCTGTATCCTTCGAACTGTGCGTTCACGGGCAAGTGGACGGGCGCTTATTCCTGGGTGGTGAGCCACACGATCCAACACCATCTCCTTGGTCCTTGGTGTTCGGTCATATCTTTGGCTGAAACCTTGGCAGACAGCTTGTGGCCTGAACATAAGTTGGTATCCACGGAGATAAACGTCTTCCAGTTACGATGACATCTATTGGGAAAGTGTTTCTGTACATTCGAACTGCTTTACGGGCACTACATTTTGCCGCAATGTACATTAAATGCTCGTCTGCCAACTCTCGTGACGAATAACGCTCAGTCTTTGACTACGCGTCATTTACTGTACACAGAAGCGCACCTCACCAGGGATACAAGCTGTCTAGGTGTCCGACGCAAAGCGACAACTGACAACTGTGTGTGTGGCACAGTTTATTGCACCCGCGCGATAGATAACACTTGTGTACAGTATGATTGTTCGATGGTTAGGGGTGTACGTTGTTTATCACCATCTGCCTGTTCCAGTGTACAACAGAAACCCAGTATCTTTGCGAGAGCGCGGTAGAACTGCATGCGCCATTGCAATATGTGCACTCAGACTGGCGGTCGTCGCTTTGTACAATTAATATGAGCTACGTTGTTGTTATGCTGTGTATCCTATGTATGTCAATAATACAATAAACGTGCACTTCCTATCATTAGTTCGCTATCTCAATATAATAGATTGTGGACCCACTATCTCCTGTTTCAATTTAACCCAAAAGGTTTGAGACGCTCCGTATTGTCGGCAATATGCTCTATCTATGGCCCATGTAAATGAACCTTTTATTCATATGAGAAGAAACAATGCAGCGTATTTTACATAAATAATTGAGTTTTGTCCGAAGAGAGGGACGAAGATTAGGGTTTAATTCCCCGTCGATGACGCGGTCAGCAGGGATGAGACACCAGTTCTGGCTGTGAAATGACGATGGCCAAGCTTCTTTTAAAAGAACTATTTTAGTATTTCCTCTAAGCGATTTAGAGAAACAGAGGTAAACTTACATCAGTACGAACACAGTGGAATATGAACCGTCATCCTCCGAAATGCGTATATAGCGTCTTATCGCTTCGCCAACTCACTCGACTTTGATTTGCCTGCGACGAACGCTACATTTCATCGAAGCTGACCAAAAGTAAATGCTACAACGTATTTATTAGCAACGTCCGAACTGCCTTAGAGCCGAACTCATCTCATGCACCGTGGATGAGGTGAGCGACCCCGGTTTCGCACCATAAACGAAACAGTGAAAAAAGCATAGGGCGGAAGCCGTTTTCATATGTCCATCGATTTCTTGGATGGAAAAGGAATCTTTATTATTGATTTAGCGCTACACTATATTAGTCCTATTACATTCTTGTCACGGAGAGTGGTCTCTGCGGTGTGTAAATAAGTCAAAGTCATGTTATCAATTAACATTTAAGTGCCGTACACTGAAATGACATTACATTACTGTATTATAATGCATATTCTAATTATGAATTACCTAAAACATCAAATTAAAGAGTTTTTGTGAAGATATCATTCAGTGTAGTAGACGGAGTCACCTAACAGGAAGTTCTTTAATTCAGACTTAAGCTTTGCTACATTGTCTACATGGCATATAAAGGGCATATACAGGGTGGTCCGTTGATAGTGACCAGGCAAATATCTCACGAAATAAGCATCAAACGAAAAAAATACAAAGAACGAAACTCGTCTAGGTTGAAGGGGGAAACCAGATGGCGCTATGGTTGGCCCGTTAGATGGCGCTGCCATAGGTCAAACGGATATCAACTGCATTTTTTTTTAGTAGGAACCCTCAATTTTTATTACATACTCCTGTAGTACGTAAAGAAATATGAATGTTTTAGTTGGAGCTTTATTCGCGTTGTGACAGATGGCGCTGTAATAGTCGCAAACGTGTAAGTACGTGGTATCACGCAACATTCCGCCAGTGCGGACGGTATTTGCTTCGTGATACATTACCCGTATTAAAATGGATCATTTACCAATTGCGGAAAAGGTCGATACCGTGTTGATGTATGGCTATTTGATCAAAATGCCCAACGGGTGTGTGTTATGTATGCTGCTCGGTATCCTGGACGACATCATCCAAGTTTCCGGACCGTTCTCCGGATAGTTACGTTATTTAAGGAAATAGGAAGTGTTCAGCCACATGTGAAACGTCAACCACGTCCTGAAACAAATGATTATGGCCAGGTAGGTGTTTTAGCTGCTGTCGCGGCTAATCCGCACATCATTAGCAGACAAACTGCACGAGAATGGGGAATCTCAAAAACGTCAGTGTTGAGAATGCTACATCAACATCGATTGCATCCGTACCATATTTCTATGCACCAGGAGTTGCATGGCGACGATTTTGAACGTTGTGTAAAGCTCTGCCACTAGGCACAAGAGAAATTACGGGACAATGAAAGATTTTTTGCACGCGTTTTATTTAGCGACGAAGCGTCATTCACCAACAGCGGTAACGTAAACCAGCATAATATGCACTATTAGGCAACGGAAAATCCACGATGGCTGCGACGAGTGGAGCACAATGGTGCTGATTTCTTATGTAATGTTCTACCGATGTTACTACAAGATGTTTCACTGCATGACAGAATGGCAATGCACTTCCAACATGATGGATGTCCAGCACAAAGATCGCGTGCAGTTGAAGCGGCATTGAATAGCATATTTCATGAGAGGTGGATTGGTCGTCGAAGCACCATACCATGGCCCGCACGTTCACCGGATCTGACGTCCCCGGATTTCTTTCTGTGGGGAAAGTTGAAGGATATTTGCTATCGTGATCCACCGACAACGCCTGACAACATGCGTAAGCGCATTGTCAATGCATGGGCGAACATTACGGCAGGCGAACTATTTGCTGTTGAGAGGAATGTCGTTACACGTATTGCCAAATGCATTGAGGTTGACGGACATCGATTTGAGCATTTATTGCATTTATGTGGTATTTACAGGTAATCACACTATAACAGCATGCTTTCTCAGAAATGATAAGTTCACGAAGATACATGTATCACATTGGAACAACCGAAATAAAATGTTCTAACGCATCTACGTTATGTATTTTAATTTAAAAAATCTACCTGTTACGAACCGTCCGTGAGCCATATGTGTGTGACTATAACAGCGCCATCTATTACAAAGCGAAAAAAGTGGCCCAACTAAAACATTCATATTTCTTTACGTACTACACGAATACGTAATAAAAATGGGGGTTACTATTTTTAAAAAATGGTTCTGAGCATGTAACACTACCGCCCTGTCGGACGTGCGTTAGCTCAATAAAGCCTGTACTGTAATAAGTTCACGGGCTTCACCTTGTAAACAAGGATTTAGTACATAAAATGACCGCGTGTACCTAATGGAAGCAAGATCGAACCTATATTCAGTCAGTAACTACAGTGATGAGTCAAGCAAATGTAAAGTACAGTTACGCGTTCGCATGGACAAGAAGTACACACAGTAGATACTACCAATGATTAATAATACGGTCGCCAGCCTAATTAGGCATTGAGTGAGTTTTTCCTTGTACAAGTGAGTACACGTACAAACATAACAACGCGTAGTAATGTTGCGTTATATGACAAAGTTTGGAACCAGAAAGAATCTACTGAACTAAAGTTTTCTTCCTTTGTACTAATTTGGACACGCTAAAAATACACAACACCACACAGCAATGATTACTACGAACTGCATTTGTATATTGATCAGACTGAAATAGGGCATAGATTACCCTAGAATTAGCAATTTTGAAAGCATACATACAATGTCACTATTAAAATTGGAAAAACACTAATACACTTAGGTTTAATATAGAACTTAACTTTGCTGTTCAAATCTGATCAGTACACTTCAAAATGTGAAAGAATGGGCAAGAGAATGGGGGGGGCCCTGAAACTGTTATGGTTGTTATACTGAAACTAGTAAGTCCTGAAGGTAAATTAACACTCAAAATTATCGATCTGTGGATAACTACTCTTTTCTTTTATTTCTGAATTAATTAGTTATCATTCTTTCTGTCTCAAATTAATTAACTAACATTGCGAGCTCAATTCAAACTTTATCTTTCAATTTAATCAAACTGTTGTTCTTTACTAACATTTACGTTAACATACCTAAATTTAAACGTTTTCATAGCATAGATTGGTCTGCAGATAATTTAATACTAACTGTAAACTTTCAATTCAGGATACTCGGGTTGCACAATATGTGATAAGGACCCTATCTAGGTCAGTGATAAGGATATGTAACGGCTAAGGCAATTCTGGTAAAAGTCACGTTATTATTGAACAGTTAGAACAGTTTCAACACTGGTCCACACAGATACACTTCTAAAGATGAAATAAATGTTTGACCTGTGCACGTCGGTGCGGCGGATGGCGGGCAGCGAGATAGCGGGTAGCACAGCACACATACAAGCACGGCTAAGGCTCTTACAGTATCGGCACTTTCCTTCTTCTTAACGTCGTAACCTTTCCAATTTTGTGCCTAAGGATATAGCCATGCCAAGTAGTCGTCGGAATCGGCCCATCCGAGGCTCAATGGAATCCACTTTTCCTAGATAGCCTCCTCGGTACAGTACATGTTCCTCTGACCGATGCCCAACTCCGACTGTAATACTGAGCCCGTTGTGCCGAACCGCGCCAGTGTGCGTTTTCCCGCGCTCGCCTGCATCCACCTTTTCCCGCTCCCCTACAGGTAGGGTATTCACCACAGGTTTTCTACTACACATATCCTAATGCATTACCTACGTATGGACCAAGTGTATAAATTACAATTTTCACATCTTACAATAGCTTTAACATTAAATACACTTCCGTTTGGTTATCAAATTGCTTGAAATCTAACATAAATAATAACATTCATTTTTAAAAGTTGTTTACAGTTTCTTTAACATGACACGAAAATAAAAAGAAATTCAAAACATTACTTAGATTACTTTACATAAATTCAGAAAGAAAAATTTATCTCAATTCATAAGGAAAAAAAATTATTATAGGTACAGTTGTTATTGTTACAAGCACTATGGGACTTAGTCGCGCGGTTCCAGACTACAGCGCCTAGAACCTATCGGCCACACCGGCCGGCTTACTATTTAAAAAAACGCAGTTGATATCCATTTGATCTATGGCAGCACCATCTAGCGGGCCAACCATAGCGCCATCTGGTTTCCCCCTTCAAGCTAGACAATCTTCGTTCTTTGTAGTATTTTCGTTTGACGAATATTTATATAGCGTGAGGCATAAATGAGGAAAATATGTCCAGGACCGCATGCAGCTATGCGTAACACGTGACGCACCGTTGTTAATCTCCTTCTCCTCGGTGTACTGTGTACGTGAATCAGAAACACCTGTCAACCATTGACCGAGCTACCGACGAGCCGCACGATCACGAAATGTCATTCACCCATAGATACAACACATGACACGCCAATGAGCTGATGTGTAACTGCCTGCGAGAAAGAACAAATCCCATCGTAATGTATGTGAAATCGTATCAGAACTTGTGAAGCACACGTTGCCAGCGGTAGTGGAGTGCAAGTTCCCATGTTAGGGAATGTGTGTCCGGTAAGCGGAACGAGTGGTCAACGGCGGAAGTAAAACCGCGGCGTGCATGACGTGTTTAGAACACCTCTGCGCTGCTCACTCTGCCTGATACTCGCCGTCTCGACAGCTGCTGACGGCCGCGTCGCAGGGTTACTGCAGTACATGGCAAGTTTCACGAACGAGGAATACGCCGACATCCACCTCACGTATAGGCTTGCAGATGGAAGAGATGACGTTACGAGGCAACTGTATCACGAGAGGGTTCCTAGCCGGCGCCTTCCATCCGCAAAACCGTGTTACTCTGTGGGCAGGCCTTTGAGGGAGTATGGTGCATGTGTAGCACCTCCAGGGTTTAGTGGTCGTGGCCGAACGTCGACGTACAGTGCGGATGAGGAAGAAAAAGTTTTACAAAGTGTTGCGGAGGACCGACCAATAAGCACCAGGTCTCTCGCCACTGCGGTCAGAAGGTCACAATCTAGTGTTATGCGAGTACTCCATAGAAACCATTACCATCCCTTTCACATGCAAAAGGTACAGGCATTATTTGCCGGAAGACTACCAGAGGAGGCTGGACTTCTGAAACTTTATCCTACGGCGTCAGACCCACGATCAGCATTTTTCAGGAACAATGCTGTTCATCGACGAAGCCTGTTTCACGAAGGAGGGTATAGTGAATTCGCATAATCGGCACGAGTGGGCGGAAGAAAACCCCCCAGCACAGTGATACGAAGGTACCAAAAACGATGCGGTGTCAATATCTGATGGGGAATTAGTGATCACCATCTCATGGGGCCACATGTGCTACCACAAAGGCTTACAGGAGAGCGGTATCTGCGTTTCCTGGATGCTACATTACCGGAATTGTTGGAAGACGTCAGTTTGGCCTCTCGTATGAACCTGTGGTACCTGCATCATGGTGCCCGCGCTCACTTCAGCGGCACAGTGCGACGCCACCTGGACAATGCATTCCCTTCGGAATGGATCGGTCGTGGAGGCCCTGCAGCATGGCCAGCAAGATCGCCAGACCTGAATCCACTGGATTTCTTTTTGTGGGGCCATCTGAAATCTGTGATTTATGAAGGAGAGGTTGTTGATTTCAACACCCTTCAATGCAGAATACAACATGCCTGTGATATTACGCAAAGAGATACAGACATGTTGGATCGTGTTCAGCGATCCTTCCTGCGAAGAGTTCAACTTTGCCACACACATCGTGGTCATCATTTCGAACAGTATTTATAAACCACCATTACGGCTTCTGGTCATGTGTTTCTATTTTAGTTTCGATTTGTACAGCTGTACTGTATTCATTCGTTTGTATTAACTGCCACATACCTGTGTAGTTGTATTTTGTGTTCTGTATCTATGTACTCGTTTCTTAAAACTAAGTCTGGGACGCAAAAACCAAATTATAAAACATGCATGTGCAGTAGTACAGCCCCTCCTCACGTTCCTTTCTCTATGCCATGTAGCCACGATACATAATACTGGCCAGCGTAACCGGTACGAGATAGATGTGGGCGCTGTCATTGCTCGCAGTGTCACGCAGACCGTCGCTTGACGCCTTCTCGTGAGCGGGTAGGCTACCTACAACACTTGTGTGTTGTGCCATGTTGCCGATCTGTCCCCTTGGCCAATGTCTGCGCACAGTAACACCCACAAGTCCACTCCATATTTCCAGATTTTTACCATTCAATTGCATTGTCATTTATTGACATAGGAACGTTCGGAAAACGAATTTATGTTTGTAGCTTAGTGTGGGACAATTTGCACGACATATCTTTCCTCATTTATGACTCACCCTGTATATATATGCGTGATTCTGAATCCTTTTTTTACTAATGTTAATCCCTTGAAGTCTTCGTTGCCGTTTTCGATACTAGTGTCATATTCGCGATTTTCACTATTATTTGTGAAAAAATTTTGGACCATATAGATGCGCATTAACGAGAGAAATGGCCTTGGCTGTAGAACAAAGGAAATTGTATTTCGTCAGGTACCATTCTCTGGCCGCAAATGGATTTTGGGAAAGAGAAAACTGAGTAATCTGTAATAAAAGACTAATTTTTTTACTGGTAGCAGTCACATCATTCATTTTGTTTCAACTGCATACTTTGCGCTACATTCGGAGTATATTCTGTTCATCATCATGTATTTATCACAGACATATGAAATAAAATCCGCGGAAATAATCAGTAACCATTGTTGCAACTGTTGTTGTTGTTGTTGTTATATAGGGCTGCAATCCTGAGATTGTGGAGTTACGCAATGTTGCCATTTCACAGTTCCAAACTTCGTTTGTAAGCATCTTCTGCAGGGATCATTACATTATATTGCGGAACTGCACCGCAACAGTGGCTTGCTGCAGAATTTACTCAATTTTACTGCAGAGCTCCATTTGTAACTGCACATCAACATTCACTGTGTTACTACAGTAATGGAGGATGTTAAACTAGTTCAAAGCATTTGAATGAATAATTGTGATATCATTGTATATGATCTTTTGTATGTTTTTATTTCTTTCAACATGTGTGTCTTCACCTTTCATTTTGAAAGCATTTAAACAAATATCTGTGATCTCATTCTGTAGGATCTTTTTCGTATGTCTTTCTTTCTTTTAACATGTGTTTTCGTATTTCCTTTTTTCATGAGTGTTACTGTCCATTATTTGTCACACACTACCGACTGCAGTAAATTGTTGGGTGTCCTTTTTCACACGAAATGTTGTAATTGAGTGTTACGTAATTGTCTATCAGTGCTCTCAATACAACAAAATAGTGGCAGAATCCCCAACTTTCGACAGAACTCGCAGCATGTTACAGGCTCAAGTACCGGATTGAAGGATCAATAACAACTTGTCGTTATTTGCAGTCCAATACGTGCTGTTGC
Organism: Schistocerca cancellata; assembly: GCF_023864275.1. Taxonomy (NCBI): domain Eukaryota; kingdom Metazoa; phylum Arthropoda; class Insecta; order Orthoptera; family Acrididae; genus Schistocerca; species Schistocerca cancellata. The sequence continues at coordinate 250,561,510 of NC_064626.1, forward strand.
TCAAAGAGCAACTGGTTTACTCGACAAATACGGGAACTGTGCAGATTCGTCATTTGCCACGAGAATGTGGTTTTTGAGTGTCAGAATGAATCTCAGAAGTAATTAAAATAGGTGACACCAAGATCATTGCGGAAAGATTTTGTACTATTGATCCAACTTCATACGTGCATATAAAACAAGCAGAAACGACAGTGAACTTATTGGCAGAACCTGAAATCATCGTTTAACCGGCCGCGGTGACCGAGAGATTCTAGGCTCTTCAGTCTGGAACCGCGCGACTGCTACGGTCGCAGGATCGAATCCTGCCTCGGGCATGGACGTGTGTAATGTCCTTAGGTTAGTTAGGTTTAAGTAGTTCTAAGTTCTAGGGGACTGATGACGTCAGAAGTTAAGTCCCATAGTTCTCAGAGCCATTTGAACCATTTGTTATCATTCTTTAATGGCTCTGGTTGCGCAAGAAAAATAAACTTATTGAAAATATTGACATCGATGCATCTAGAAAAATGTGATTCAATGGCAAGCAATGTAAATCAACTAGCATAATGGTTAAAAATTATGTGGAATTTGTTTTGCGATTAATGATGAATGGATTGGTGATCATTGTTAGCACTATTACCGGAAATATACACTCTGACGATTACGCTCATTGAACACTCAGGAATTCCTATTACGATAGATGCAATTAAAAGCAAGCTTCTCGATTTTTCGGTATGGAAGAAGAGGTTACCACTGTCACTGCTTGTAGAGCGCGAAGTTGGCAAAGAAAGCAACAGTTTTTTCCATCAAATGGTACTTCTGCTTTATCATTAGAAAATAACACTGAACCCATATTTTCAAACCGCATGTAGCATCACCTGCCCTGTCACTGAAAATAATGTTAACGAACCAAAACAAAACCTCAAATGACTACAGTTCAGTGTTTTTAAGTGCTACTTTCAATAGAATGTTTATTCAAGTGAAAGTGAACATCTCATAGCAAATTAAAATTGGATGAAATTTACAGCAAACAACGTTAACATGCATAAAATTCTGACAATGAAGTTAAAGCCCAGTATTGCGCTCTGGAGAAGTTCAAATAATTTCTAAGATACCACAGTAAAATCTTTTGTGTGTGCTTCAGAACGACCTATAAATTTACTGTATGTGAGCAGATTTATTGAACAAGGAAACTCAGCTGAATTTGGTAGTGATCACTAATATTTTTAGCAAGAATCAAGAATTATTTGTAATTGTAGATCTTATTAATAGTATGCACAAGCTGAACATTGACAGAACTAACTTTTAAGGAATGATTACTGCATCTAATTAACGTAGAGGATTAGGTCGCATAAAGCAAAGGATCTTATAAAAACAATAAATGGTGCTGATGAATGACTGTCATCAATGTTAGTAAACAAAATTGGGTGGCATGTAATGAAGACAAGCAAACAGGACAACGTTTCCTCCATGGTGGCACTAGAGCTGCTAAACCATTGTGAAGTTATACATGCAGACCCTTGTGGGCAAATGGAAATGGTTAGATAGCGCAAAATACTTTCTCATTTTTGAAGATAGTTATAGCTGAATGGGATTTATGTATTTCCTAAAGACAAGTGTGAAAAATTTCAATGGCTGAAGATCAGCAAGGAACGAAAACCAAAACAGTGAGAACAGATAATGGCAAACATCTCCGTTGTGTGAGTTTTCACAGTGTGCTGAAAAATCATGGGAATTTATATCGGGTGACTGACATTTGTACGCCAGAGCAAAATGGTTCAGCAGAAAGGCTGAACAGAACTGTGACAGAAAAGGTAGATGTCTGTTAGTTGATGGTATATTTGATAGTAGATTTTTGAGGTCGAGCTGTTGACACTGCTGTGTATTTGAGTAACATGTCAGTGAGTTGAAGTTTAGGGAATAAAACACACTATGAACTGTGGTCTGACGAGATGTCATCTCAAGATAATTGGAAGCAAGGTCGTGATACATACTTTCAAAGTTAAGGAGACATAGCAACTCCACAAAATATTGTAGGCTTCATTATCCTGAAGCAAGTACATACTAAAGCGCAAAGATGTGATTATAATGTAAACTATAAATCCGAAAGAGTACGAGGGGGTGGAGATCTCTTCAGAACAGCACGTTTCAATGCATCCCAGATAAGCTCAATAACATACATCGCTCGTGAGCCGACTATAACAACACGTTCAGACTCACTCAAATCTTGAGAACCTGCCATTGTAACAGCAGTAGCCGATCTAACAAGTGCGCCACACACGTGTTGTCTCATTGTATAGGCGTTGCCGCCCGCAGCCTGTTTACTTATCTCTGTATTTGAATACACACGCCTATACCACTTTCTTTGACGCTTCAGTGTATATTCTGTTTGAATACTGAGGCAATTTCGCCGCTCTCATAAATCTTGCTCACCAGATGGAAGAGGGATTTTCATGGCTGGCTCTCCCTAGACTATTAGTAGCTCTAACGGAATGTTGTTTACTCCCAGGACATTGTTTTGACTTAATTCTTTCAGTGCTTGATCAGATTCTTCACGCAGTATCATATCTCTCTTCTCATCTTCCTCTACGTCCTCTTCCACTTCCATAACACAGGCCACAAATACATCGTCCTTATGTAACCCCTCTATATACTCCTTCCACCTCTCTGTTTTCCTTTCTTTGCTTAGGACTGGTTTTCCATCTGAGCTCTTGATATTCATTAAGGTGGTATTCTTTTCTTCAAAGATCTGTTTAACTTACCTGAAGGCAGAATCTGTCTTATCCCTAGTGATACGTGCTTCTACATCCTTACACTTGTCATCTAGCCATTCCTGCTTACCCATTTTGCACTTTCTATCGATCTCACTTTTAGACGTATTTTCCGTTTCGCCTGCTACATTTATTGTATTTTTATATTTTCTTCTTTCCTCGATTAAACTGAATGATTTATAAGGTAATCCCTTATTCTTACAAAAATCTTTCCTTTATACAATGATTTTCAACATACATCCGAATGCTTACTTACTTTTGCTGCGGTATTGTGAATGCTTACTTACTTTTGCTGCGGTATTGGAATTAAATTACTCCTCATAAAATTCTCCGTTAAATGGTTTCTTTACGGGCTTCCAATAGAAAAACCAATTTTTTTTTCATTTAGTGCCAAAGTAAAATATTTTTCCATTCAATTTTTTTTTAATATAATTTCAGGTATACTATATACTTTGGGGTAAATAGCAAGATAATATTTTATGCTGGAATGTGATATTCTTTTTTTCTGCCGTGCTTACACTTACTGTCTTAGAGTACTGCAGCAGTCCCCATCTTAAAGCATTCTTGGCTTTTCCCAAAAATTAAAAATTGAAACTAGATGCCACAGCCACTTATACTCTATTTCTTAAACAGTGAAGCCATAACACATTCATTTCAGGCCTTGGTGTCTCAGTACTCGTAAATATCCCCAATAAACTGGCTACAAAAATAGATGAACAGTCGAAGCAGCATGTTCTTAAAAAAATACTATAAATACTGTTCCTTGATTCCTATAGTTCCAAAAAATCTACCTGCAAATTTGGTAACAACAAATAAATGTTTGTTACGTGGGATTCAATATTACACACTTGCTACAACGTCTCAGACTACCCAGCAACATCCATTGCACCATCCGAATCCCACTGACTCTATTTTAGTACTCAAAATAACCTACTATAACAATACTGAACGACAAGACAGCCATTGTTGTCACTAGACACCATGCTGCCCATGGATTAGCGACCAGTTTCGGATAATGGTCCATGCAATTACTGTGGCACCAACTTCCCCTTAAACACATCAACAAACCTGTTTGAGACGTAAATTACTTCCGTGATCAACTAATGATCACTATTTCTTCGCAATGTCGTAGTCTAGTACATGGACTAAGCACTACTGTTGTAAACAATAGTTTCGTCTCTTCTAACCTTGGAGAAAAAAAAAGGACGTTAATCAGTTACTAAATACAGCACGATGCACCCAACTATACCCCCAAGAAAATGCTTCAGTGTTACGAATTATTATTAGTAGATTACCATACTTTGCAGTCCAACAGTGTTGTAAAAGAACCATTTTGATCATATCACACCAAAGTACCAGAAGTGCAAAATCCATCGGAAACAGAGACCGAAGGCAGCGCTCCGAGTGGCTTGGCAGTGAACTTCGAATTCTGGAAAATATGGCGCCACAATCTGTATTCTTGCTTTGCGAAATACGAGCACTAAATTATCAATTTTTTCATTTATTCTTTATGGTCTGGTAATGTAATTATTTGTTTAACCCAATATTGCAGTTTCGATCATGTGGCTTTTATCAAGTGGAAACGAAGTTCCTAATTATGACTTCATGTGGGCATTGCACTCTTTGAATTCCGTTGTAAATATGGTGCTCGTATTCTGCTTAATTTTTCCTCTCAAAATTTATTTAGGTTTCTTATGAAACAGAAGCTGGTTTCGTCGCATCGTATTCTGTGGACTTAGGTCTATTTGCTAAAGCTTGCGATTCCGCGTGTGCACTATTCGCTTTTAATACTTTGTAAGCACTCCATATCGCTTGTATTCTTCTTTATTTTTTTGTACATACATCTTTCACACTCTCCGATTTAATGAAGTCAACCGAAATTTTCTTTTACCTCCGCTCAAATGTACTGTTTGTAGCACCTGTTAAAACCGGAGGTCCCTCTATATGAGTTTCACCCCCGTGGCTCTGATCCCGAATATGAACTGTAGAAGAACTAACGAACAGCGTTATTTGGACTGTTTAACAATTAGTAATTGTTTGTAAGGGCTTTCTGTTGTCTTTCTTACAGTCAGCTTTGATGCCGTGGAGATTAACTAGCACCCAAGACCCGCAGTCCAGCATCATTCATCCTTTCTCAGTTCAGATAAGCTGGAAGCTCCTGGCTCCCCTGTATACTTCTACAACATTATATTAGAATTTTCATAAGTTCACACCTGGATTGACGGTCACGAATTAGATGAAGATAAAGAATCCTACTAGCTAGGCAGCAAAATAAACAATGACGGGCGGAGCAAGGAGGACACCAAAGGAGACTAGCACTGTCAGAAAGGGCATTCCTGGCCAAGAGAAGTCTACTAGTATCAAACATGGGCCTCAATTTGAGAAAGAAATTTCTGAGAATATGCTTTTGGAGCTCAGCATTGTGTGGTAGTGAAACGTAGACTGATGGAAAACCGGAACAGAAGAGAATCGATGCATTTGAGAATGTTGAAACGTAGGTGGACTGGTAAGGCAAGGAATGAAGAGGTTCTGCGCAGAATCGGAGAGGAAAGGAATATGTGGAAAACACTGACAAGGAGGAGGGACAGGATGATAGGATATCTGTTAAGACACCAGAGAATGACTTCCATGGTACTAGAGAAAGCAGTAGAGAAAAAAAACCGGTAAGGAAAGACAGAGATTGGAATACACCCGGCAATTGATGTAGGACGTACATTGCAAGTGCTATTCTGAGATGAAGAGATTCGCACAGTTTATTTTGTGCAAGCAACGCTTTACAGTTTGGATATTCCAGCTTCTTAAATTTGATGCATTTAGTGGGAGTGGTCCAAATTCCTCTGAGCATAAAGAGACTGGAAAATGGTTCTTTATACGAACTATTACTTCACTTGGGTAGTGAGTTACACTATTTGATATCATTCTCATTTTTCCTAAAACTATTTGCACTTTGCGTATCTACAAATGTTTTCACAATTTTCTCGAGGTGTTAAACAAAGCGACACATGAAACACATATCCGCAGTCTTAATTATTACGGTTACAATAACTGAGTGCGACAGAACAATAAAGTGTTGCAGAGTTTTCTCAAATCATGGGGCCCCACTGAGGGAAGTGGCTTCTAACGACATTGTATATTTGCTGACTGTTTCACGCAGTGCAAGAATTTTTGGTCCGAATCAATTTTCTGGCTTTATCGGAGAAAACCGAAAATACTGCGTGAAAGCGTCCTCGTACTCCAGTTGGAGGGATGGGATTAATCAAATCCATCTGCTGCCAACGCACAGTCCGTGTTCGCGAGTTTACAACAGCAATTGGCGAAAAAGTAAGAAATTTACGAGCAAATACGTTCGTAAATACCTTTCAAACTCGATAAATGATGCATCGGATAGTTAAAGTTCCACAACGGCTGGCCTGCACGTATACATGTAACAGTACTACTGTGCGCTTCGGTTCATTTGTTTACTTCGTTTTGAACAGATAACTAATGGCTAACGTGGTTCTGCTTTTCTGTTAAATTTTTTAGCTTCACTTACCTTTAGTTCTATGTTTTCTGTAACAACAAAACTTTTACGGAAAAAATTGCTACTTGCTAAAACAGATGGAATCAGATATTTTCCCTTAAAGTCTGTTGTAATTTTTCCTCAAAACTGTAGCATCAATGATGTACACTGTTGTTGCGGCCGACTTATAAAGTGAAATAAGCATTAGAATAGTGTCCATAACAGCTAAAATCAGTTACCAGTCACTGCCCTCTGTATCTTCCCAACAGCTCGAAAGCAGGCACTTTCAAAGCTATTACCCAAGAGGGAATCTGCCAAAGTCCCCTCAGACTACTGGGTCACTTGTATTCTATCAGCATTGCCTAAGGCTTAAGAATACTTGGTTAACATTCAGATTATTGATTACTTAACCTCAAATAATTTTTAGATGATTACTAGTCAATGATTTTTCCTTCGTGGGAACCACAGTCATGTATAATTTTTGGAAGAAAATTCCGCCCCTTGACTGTAAACTTTTCATTTTTTTTACACAGTCATGGTTTCGATTTCATACCAATTTTGAAGTGTATGTTGAAATGTTACAATCTACCTGATCCACCAAAGTGACATGAGACCAGAAAGGTGGTTCTCGACGACGATGAGACAGGTAAGACTCATTTAACATTTCTACATTCACTTGAGAACGGTTATGAAGCCTGAATCATGATTTTGTGCAGTAAATGAACAACTTACAGTCAAATGGCGTCCGCGGCTCGTGGTCGTGCGGTAGCGTTCTCGCTTCCCGTGCGCGGGGTCCCGAGTTCGATTCCCGGCGGGTCAAGTATTTTCTCTGCCTCGAGATGACTGCGTGTTGTGTGTTTTTCATCATCATTTCATCCTCATTCACTCGCCGTAGTGGCGTTACAGAACTTGTGGAGCGGCGGCCGAACCGCCCCGCGAGGGGGCGAGGGGTCTCCCGGCCACCAATGCCATAGGCTCATTATTATTAGTCAAATGGCGGAATTTTCTTTAAAAAAAGTAGTTTAAAAAACCCTCAGGACGACGACACATTTTAAAAAAGTACGGACGAAATGAAAATAGCGACAGGAGCTGATCATTAAGTGCTTCATGGACTTCTGTAAGGCTTTAGACGTTGTGAACTTTGCTGATGTGAACTACTTGCCGAACGCAAAAGCCAAACTTTTCCTTTAAGTGGTGTGCAGCGGTTCAGCTCATATCTTACTTCCCACCATCTGTATGTAATGATATAAACAGTAACTCACAATGAAAGGATGTAGTCTCGGGGGTGCAACAGGTATCTCACATATTCACAGGACACGACATTAGTATGTTCTGCAGAAATGATTTGAATTTCAGTCACTTCGCTTCAAGATGTGTCATGCTGCCTAGTAGGCGCGGCGTCCGCCATGGCGCCTGATAACTTGTTCCATGTGTGATGGCACTGATGCATACAAGGCATGAATGACGTCCTGTGGTATACCCATCCATGCTGCATTCATCTGGCTCCAAAGTTCATCTTTGGTGATTGGCACTGCTTCGAAGCACTGCACTCTTCGTTTTACCACATCCCAGACATTTTCGACTCGCGACAAGTCTGGTGATCTGGCGGGCCAGGACAGAAGGCTGACGTCCTGTGAGACCAGAAGGCACATGTTCGTGGAGCAACATGTGGTCGTGCATTGTCTTGCTGAAAAATGGCGTCTGGGGTGGTGTGCAGAAAGGCTATCAGTAGTTCTAATTGAATGTTGTCTACTCCTGGGGTCTTGTTTCGACTTAGGTCGTTCAGTGCTCTGTCGAATTTTTCACGCAGTACCGTATCTCCCATTTCATCTTCTTCTACGTCCTCTTCTATTTCCATAATATTGCCCTCAAGTACACCGTTCCTGTATAAACTCTCTATATAGTCCTTCCTCCTTTCTGATTTTCCTCCTGAATGGTTGGCACAGCATATGTAATTGAACCTCAACGAATGTAAAAATCGTTCGAAAGACCCTATCTAAATTAATGCGTGAAATAGTGATAAGTTGTAGCCAATTAGGATTGGTGCCCTTTTCTGTAATCACAATAGTGTAAGATGGTGTCCAACTGGTCGCAATGCTTCTCCAAACTCGAACAAATTGAATACGTATGAATTATTACGTAGTGCTGAACACAGCTATACAACACACTCTGCACGTTAAATCTGTGGAACATGAACACATATAGAACATCCACCACAACAAATATTCACTCAGTCACCGACGTTAAGACTACCATCACAGTTGAAAAATTTGCATGCGAAGAACGGCATGGTTGTTACAAGAAACAGGGATAAACTATCTAAGAAATGAATGACTTCGACATTATGTGCCACAGTTATACAATTATCGTACTTAATAATATGTGAATATGAAATGGAAGTAGGCAAAGCTCATATCAAAATATCGGTAAATGTTAAATAAATGACTTAGGAAAATAGAAATCAGAAACGGTAAATGTAATGAAACTTTATATGGATTTCAAATCAACAGAGGATGCAAGTCACTTATTATTCAAGAGACACGTGCAGGTTGGAAGTTCCACGAATTACACACAATTATGTGCACACAACTTCTAGAAAAGCATACAATGACCTAACCTGAAGGGGAGAGTGATGAAACTGAATGCATAATGCTTCGGTTTGAATGACCTGGACACTATGCTGAACCATTTTCAATGTACTGAACTCAGGAATTTTGTAGCCTATGTAGTCTATGCGCCTGAATATCAGCTCTACTACATAATTCATAGCAAGTTTAATTCGCTATATAAACTGTTAGATAAAAACATTACAGAATCCTGCCTACGAGCAACCACTTCGAATAAACGAAACGTTCTAACCAATAAGCGCAAACACGCCACTCTGCATCGGACGTTTGAGCGTTCATGGAAAGCCTCTCGGAACAAGTGCGTTGCCAAGCTGTCCGCGAGCATGAACTGTCAACTGCCAGCGCGTTGATTGACCGAAAGCACCCGGAGGCGGTCAAAGGTGCCACCTTCACAACATCTCAGAGGAAGAGAGAGAGAGAGAGAGAGAGAGAGAGAGAGAGAGAGACAGAGGCAATTCAGAGAATCTACCCTATATATATGGGTACTGATTACAGAGCATCTTTGGAAATTATCAGTTCGTGGCTTATTGAAAGCAAATTATCGAGAAATGAAAATTCCCTTTTAATATGCAACTTGCAAACGAAAACAGTTTTATTTGTTCACAAAAAAGTTGTCGACCCCTAATTCTAACCTGTACAGAAGACTCTCTTCTGCAAATAACTTGGGCTTATATCAGTACCAACAATAAAAAGGACTTGAATACACATCTGCAGTATGTAAGGTGGTGTCGGCGTCTCTCCATACACTACATACGTATAAAAGATTAGTTCCTCTGTAGCTTAAAAAGAAACTCGTAGAATCCGACGTATACACGATGCTTGATTATGATGATGCTGTTCTTAAAATACTTTTATACGACTAGTAAATCCGGGTGGAACAGACGAATGCTTGAATGTAATACATTTGTGACGCTAGTTTCTTCACACCTGCCTACGAATAATTGCGGTTACTTGCAGATAAGTGTAGACACTATCACACATTATATACTCTACGTCTACTCAATCATCCCACTTCTTATTTACATTCAACTGTGACGCTATTATTGAAACAGCATACTACAAATACTCGCTCTCACACTGAGATGACTGAAGTCATAGGATACCGATACACACATGTACAGATGACGGTAGCATTGCGTACACAAGATGTAAAAGGGCAGTGCATTGGCGGAACTGTCATTTCTACTCAGGTGGGTCATGTGAAAAAGTGTTCGACTTGGTAATGGCTTCACGACGGAAATTAACAGACTTTGAAAGTCGAATGGTACTTGGAGCTAGACGCATGGGACATTCCATTTCAGAAATCGTTATGGAATTCAGTGTTCCGAGATCCATAGCGTCAAGAGCCTGCCGAGATCATCAAATTTCAGGCATTACCTCCCACCATGGACAACGCAGTGGCCGCCAGCCTTCCTTGAGGACAGAAAGGAGCGTCGTTTCGTAGTGTTCTCAGTAGTAACAAACAAGTAACACTGCGTGAAATAACCACAGAAATCATTGTGGGACGTAAGACGAACGTCTTCATTAGGACAGTGCGATGAAATTTGTCGTTAATGAACTATGGCAGCAGACAATCGACGCGTGTGCCTTTGCTAACAGCAAACGCCTGCAGTGCCTCTCCTGGGCTCGTGACCATATTGGTTGGACGCTAGACGACTGGAAAACCGCGGCCTTGTAAGGTGAGTACCGATTTCAGTTGGTAACAGCTGATGGTAGCCTTAGAATGTGGCGCAGACCCCACGGAGCCATGGATACAAGTTGTCAACAACGCACTGTGTGAGCTGTCAGTAGCTCAAAACTGGTGTGGGCTGTGTTCACGTGTAACGGATTGTGTCCTACGGTCCAGCTGAACGTATCAATTACTGGAAATTGTTGTGTTTGGCTACTTGAAGACCATTTGCAGACGTTCATGGACTTCATGTTCCCAAACATGGATGGAATTTTTATGGATCACAATACGCCAAAGTCATGGGGCAAAAATTATTCGTGATTGGTTTGAAGAGCATTCTGGACCATTCGAGAGAATGATTTGACTAGCCAGATCGCCCGAAATGAATCCCATCGAACATTTATGTAACATAGTCGAGAAGTCAGTTCGTGTAAAAGTCCTGCACCGGCAACACTTTCGCAGTCAGGGACGGCTACAGACGCTCAGTATTTCTGCAGGGGATTTCCAGCGACTTTTTGAGTGCATGGCACGTCGAGATGCCGATCTACGCCGAGTAAACGGAGGTCCACCACGATATTAGGAGGTGTCCCATGACTCTTGTCACCTTACTGTATAAAGCAAAGTGCTCTCTCTGCTACATAAATATAAACATTATTTTCTGTATGAGCAACCAGGTTTTCTCACAGTCTTTCTTTATGTATTGATCTTTTTCATTGAGTTGACAATCACTTTTTGAGTCACGACGTTAGGAATTTCTGTGAGAATTATCTGATGTTCATTGAACGAAACCGGTTGGGAACTAAGAAGCGTACCAGAAAATCGCTGTGGTGGTTTTTATTAGCATTTACATAAACCACCTGCGGAGCACTAAATGATACAGATTATTTGCTGTTTTTTAATTACGTCGTTATATCTTCTGTTTCCGACTATATTACTCGTAACTTCAAAGAGCTACGTTCATTGTTATGTTGTCCTTTATGGCTGTTGTTGTTACTATCCATTTTTATTTTTTGCTTTGGTAATTATAATTACCTACATATCCTAGATTTATGTAACTGAACCACTAGTGAACATAAAAAATGGTTCAAATGGCTCTGAGCACTATGCGACTTCTGAGGTCATCAGTCGCCTAGAACTTAGAACTAATTAAACCTAACGAACCTATCACACACGTCCATGCCCGAGGCAGGATTCGAACCTGCGACCGTAGCGGTCTCTCGGTTCCAGACTGTAGCGCCTAGAACCGCACGGCCACTCCGGCTGGTCTTAAGTAAGAGAGGACCTGAATACCCAAATCTGGCAAGGCTAAATAAAAAAATAAATAGATGTTTAGCTGTAACACAGATGTCGGCATCTAGTACTTCGTCCTTTTAACATTGTTTTAAGCGGCATTAGTCTTACAAGGCTGACCTGTTCCAGGTGGTACGCAGCTGTTAGCCACACTGCTAGGAGTCCACAGAGCCGTCTAGTGGAAGAGTTCCAGCAGCCTGCAGTCGACCAAACAGAGCTTTACGGCGGACCGACATGTAGCGACGTGAAACGTGACGGTGCAGCCTGTGAGGAAGGCGATGAGGCCCTGAAAACTATGTATTCTCTCTGTCCAATCAGTTGCGTTTCATTATTTCTGTATCATTATGCTAACAGAATAACTTTTTTAAGAAATATGAATAGATGACAAATGTCTGAATTTACACTGATCAGCTGGATAAATAAATAAACGAACCTAATAGCCAGTATGTTCACCTTTGGCACGGATAACACCAGCGACGCGTCGTGGTTGGAAGCAGTGAGTTCTTAGTAAATCGCTGGCACCTCATCTGCACACTCAAGTCATCTGACTCCCTTAAATTCCGTGGAGAGGTGCGATGACGCCACGTTCGATCACAATTCCAGATGTGTTCGGTCAGATCCAAATCTGGAGAGTTGTGGTGAGGGGGGGGGGGGGGGGGAGGGCAGCATACCAACTGCAACTCACCATCCACTGTGATCCTCGAACCACTCCATCATACTCCTGTTCTTGTGACATGGCGCATTATCTTGTTGCCAAATGCCACCGCCATGGGGAAAAACATGATTGTCATGAAGGGGTGTACTTGGTCTGCACCAGTGTATGACACTCCTTGGCCGTCATGGTGCCTTGAATGTGCTCCACTGGACCGTGGATGCCCATCTGAATGTTCACCGGAGAATAATGGAGCCGCCGCCAGCTTGTCTCCGCCCATCAGTAAAAGTGTCACGGAACCGTTCCACTGGAAGACGATGGATTCGCGCCCTTTCATCGGCCTGATGAAGACACCGGGCTCCATCAAACCATGAAAAACTCTGCCACTGCACCAACGTCCAGTTCCGAAGGTCACGTGCCCCTTTCAGTTGTAGTTGCCGATGTCGTAGTGTTAACATTGGTACTTGCATGGCGCGTCGGCTGTGGAGGTCCATCGTTAGGAGTGTTCGCTGCACTGTGTGTTCAGACACACCTGTACTCTGCCTACTACACTCCTGGAAATGGAAAAAAGAACACATTGACACCGGTGTGTCAGACCCACCATACTTGCTCCGGAAACTGCGAGAGGGCTGTACAAGCAATGATCACACGCACGGCACAGCGGACACACCAGGAACCGCGGTGTTGGCCGTCGAATGGCGCTAGCTGCGCAGCATTTGTGCACCGCCGCCGTCAGTGTCAGTCAGTTTGCCGTGGCATACGGAGCTCCATCGCAGTCTTTAACACTGGTAGCATGCCGCGACAGCGTGGACGTGAACCGTATGTGCAGTTGACGGACTTTGAGCGGGGGCGTATAGTGGGCATGCGGGAGGCCGGGTGGACGTACCGCCGAATTGCTCAACACGTGGGGCGTGAGGTCTCCACAATACATCGATGTTGTCGCCAGTGGTCGGCGGAAGGTGCACGTGCCCGTCGACCTGGGACCGGACCGCAGCGACGCACGGATGCACGCCAAGACCGTAGGATCCTACGCAGTGCCGTAGGGGACCGCACCGCCACTTCCCAGCAAATTAGGGACACTGTTGCTCCTGGGGTATCGGCGAGGACCATTCGCAACCGTCTCCATGAAGCTGGGCTACGGTCCCGCACACCGTTAGGCCGTCTTCCGCTCACGCCCCAACATCGTGCAGCCCGCCTCCAGTGGTGTCGCGACAGGCGTGAATGGAGGGACGAATGGAGACGTGTCGTCTTCAGCGATGAGAGTCGCTTCTGCCTCGGTGCCAATGATGGTCGTATGCGTGTTTGGCGCCGTGCAGGTGAGCGCCACAATCAGGACTGCATACGACCGAGGCACACAGAGCCAACACCCGGCATCATGGTGTGGGGAGCGATCTCCTACACTGGCCGTACACCACTGGTGATCGTCGAGGGGACACTGAATAGTGCACGGTACATCCAAACCGTCATCGAACCCATCGTTCTACCATTCCTAGACCGGCAAGGGAACTTGCTGTTCCAACAGGACAATGCACGTCCGCATGTATCCCGTGCCACCGAACGTGCTCTAGAAGGTGTAAGTCAACTACCCTGGCCAGCAAGATCTCCGGATCTGTCCCCCATTGAGCATGTTTGGGACTGGATGAAGCGTCGTCTCACGCGGTCTGCACGTCCAGCACGAACGCTGGTCCAACTGAGGCGCCAGGTGGAAATGGCATGGCAAGCCGTTCCACAGGACTACATCCAGCATCTCTACGATCGTCTCCATGGGAGAATAGCAGCCTGCATTGCTGCGAAAGGTGGATATACACTGTACTAGTGCCGACATTGTGCATGCTCTGTTGCCTGTGTCTATGTGCCTGTGGTTCTGTCAGTGTGATCATGTGATGTATCTGACCCCAGGAATGTGTCAATAAAGTTTCCCCTTCCTGGGACAATGAATTCACGGTGTTCTTATTTCAATTTCCAGGAGTGTATTAAAGTCTGATGCCACAGTACGCCGCCTGTCCTGTTTTACCAGTCTGTCGAGCCTACGACGTCCGACATCTCTAACGAAGGGTGGCCTCCCAACTTCACGACTTCCAGTCGTGGTTTCACCTTGGTTCCGCCACGTGTTGAAGACACTCACCGCAGAACTCCTAGAACACCCGACAAGTAGTGCAGTTTCCGAAATGCTCGTGCTGAACTTCCGGGACGACACAATCCGCCCTCTTTCAAACTCAGATATATCGCGCTTTCCACATTCTACACACGCCCAGCACGCTCACTGATACAGTAATTCCGGGAGAGTTGCCGCATGCGGTACAGACTGCGCACCCGCCCCCACCCCCTAATTTTGGAAAAACCGACAGTGTGAGCGCGTATGCGCTTTGCAGTTGCGCAGACACTGGGCGGTGAGGCAACTGCTTTTGTTCCGGTAGTGGGAGTTTTAGCAGAGTTAGTGTTAACAAACAAGGCAAGTCTCTAAATCTTGCATGGAAATCTTTTTAGTGTTACGATTAGTTATTAGATGGTGCTAAATAGTGGCATATTTTTAAATATCTGAGTAGCTGTACGAGCAGTAACTTCTGTTGTGTGTCTTTTGATTCTAGTCCGGCCATCTTGCCTGTTGTCACAGAGTTGTAGAGTGCGGCGTCTGTTCCTCGCAGGTCGAGATATAAGCTGCAGTGAAATCCGGTATATATGCCACACCTTTTTTTTAATAGGGATACTTGCTGCACGAGTCAAACAAAAGGTACAGAAATGCATAAACGGTTCTGTTTTCATTGTATGTTTGTTTTAGAGGCTTGGAATGTATGTTTTGAGAGCTCATAGACTTTATAACGTATTATTTTAATAACACAGCACTTTGGAATAGACTGTTTTAGCTCATTTAATTTTGTAACAAGGGTGTTTTTCAGGCCTTGTAAAAATTCCTACGTTTTGCAAACGAAAACCAGGGGCTAAACCTCGTGGTCTTTGGAATCCAGAAAGACTGAAGAAGGCTATTAGAAGGATTCAAGCTGGCGATATAGCTTTTATCATTATCAGGCTATTCATCGTGAAGCTTACACCAAAACCACTTGTTTTTATATCAACAACATCGCACTAAACCGTTTTTGTGGTATTCTAGGTAGTGTTGGACCTGAAAGTGAAGAGAGGCTTGTCAGACACATCGAGAAACTTGGTAATGCTGGATTTTGTCCGGACCAGACAGCAGTCAGATGAATGGCTTATGAATTTGCGGTCGCCTTAAAAACTGAACATAGATAAAAAGATGGTAGGATACGATTGGCTTTCAAGCTTTATGCATCGTCACCCTGATCTATATGTTAGAAAGGCTGAGGGCTTGTCAATGGCAAGAGCAATAGGGCTCACTAGAGAAAAAGCAAATAATTTTTATGAACTGCTTGTGGAGGAGGTAGAAAAGTATAAGCTGAGGGATAAACCTCAGAACATTTTTAATATGGATGAAAGTGGGATCCAGCTAATAAATAAAGTAGGAAAAGTTGCAAAGAAAGAATCAAATGTAGTTAATAAAGTTACGACTGGAGTAAAAGGAGAGACTGTAACCTTGGATGCATGCTGCTCTTTGGGTACACGAAAATTGTACAAGCTTTGATACTTATTGTGTTGACTGTCGCAGAGAAAATAGGAATACAAACTAAAGATAGATATAGCAAAACTAACAAAAATAAAGGATTTGTTTGCCAATTCTTCAGTGTTTATTTTTATTCCTCAATTATTTTAATCATAAACTAACATTTTAACCATACTTTTGTTAAAAAAATTGTAAATTTCGAGAAATATCATCATGTGGCATGTCACCCATAAGGGCGCGTCATCTCAACCTAAACCTAAGGGATGGATGCCACAGTGTAAGATTTTCTTCATGGTGAAATATCGTGACGAATGAGTGTATGTGAAACTCTCAAAAAATTATATTTAAGGTAAACTGGTTTGTTTACTTGTACAACAAATTATTTTAAGTGCATCGTGGGATTTTTTTATGAATAATTTTGAAAATGTGCGCCATCTCTCCCAGATTTACCCTACTACGTGCACGCGTGTGTCAGGTTATCAGCCACTCCTCGCCAGGTGACGCTGCTGTCACCTGCACAGCTTCGTATCGATAGTAGCTCATAATGTTCTGGCTGATAGTGTATGCCTATATTAGACCAGTGCTAAGCTCGTAGCTTTTTCGTTTTTCGTATTGGTATTCCGGTTGTTATGGGTTTATTTATCGATTGTTATATATCACTTGTACTTCCATGTTGCTTTTTTAGTTTGTTAATTGTCATTTTGTCATCTGGGGATACAGAGTGGAGATGTGAACGCTAGAAAATGGAGTTCCAAGTGGACGAATAGGAACATTTCCGACAACTTCCTCTGTTTGAGTTCAGTAGAGGGGTGACAGCAGCCGGAAACATTTGCGCCGTATATGGGGATAATGCCATAGGACAGCGGCCATCCTGATTTAGGTTTTCCGTGATTTCCCTAATGCCAGGATGGTTCCTTCGAAACGGCACGGCCGACTTCCTACCCCGTCCTTCCCTAATCCGATGCGACCGATGACCTCGCTGTTTGGTCTCGTCCCCCAAACAACCCAACCCAACCCCATAGCACAGATCTGGGCTCTCTCATTTTAAGGACTATCGTTCTGACATTAGTCACTCTCCACGTTCAGGAATATTTACGGGGTTTGATGAAGATAGCCTAAACGCATTACTCTACGGTGATCCTTGTCAGTGTACGCGAGAACTGAAAACGTGATGAACTGCGATCATTCCATCACGGCGCGACATGTGCAGGCAATGAGGATGGTTCAAAAATCGGGTGTATGGTACTGCATGGTCTAAGCCAAAATCACAAAAAAAGCAGGTGGCCGTGCTCGTTATCAATTGGCACCGACCATTTCTACACTGTATCGTTGCTGGCGACAAGAAATCGTGTCTTAAAGCTAACATAAGGAAAAGATAATCTTATGCATCTGGTGGAACAGCGACGGTGTGGTGTACTATGGACTGATTCCCCGAGGTGTAACCATCAGTGTTGACATTTACTGTCAACAACTGAGGCGTCTTGCGGACGCAGTCCAAGAACAACGACCAGGAAGACTGCCTGAAGCGATGCTACTCCATGATAAAACCCGCCCCGCATTCTGCTAGACTGACAAGAAACTATACTGGAGTTGGGTTGGAAACTCATTCTGGGTCCAGCTTATTCACCTGATCTTGTGCCATCAGATTTTCACCTTTTCTGCTCTCTACCGAACAACCTGCAAGGAATTTACTTTCCGGACGAAAATGCTCTCCAAGTATTGTTCGACGAGCTCTTCGCCTCAAAACTACGTGATTTCTACAGTCGCGAAATCAAAAAGATATCCCAGTGTTGGTAGACTTGTGTGAATAGTGAGGAAGAACATATTATTGATGACTGGAATCTCTGTTATGTGCATCTGTTGGATTTATTAAAGTTATGAAAAATGCTACGAACTTTTGCACCAACGCAATAGATAATAATTACGTTAACATGCTGTCCACATTATATACATGTTGCCCATCTGTTAAACAAAATCTTTTTAAACTTGTGCTACTTCGGTGCTAGGTAATTATTTAGTCAACCAATAATTTTTTTTCGATCTCTGATGTGACATCAGCAACACACATACACCATGTGATCAAAAGTTCGTGGCGGCCTCCATCGGTAATGCTGGAATTCAATATGATGTTGACCCACCCTTAGCCTTCATAACAACTTCCACTCTCGCAGGCATACGTTCAATCAGATGCTGGAAGGTTTCTTGGGAAATGGCAGCCCATTCTTCACGGAGTACTGCACTGAGGAGAGGTATCGATGTCGGCCGGCGAGGCCTGGCACGAAGTCGGCGTTCCAAAACATCCCAAATGTGTTCTATAGGATTCAGGTCAGGACTCTGTGCAGGCAATTACAGGGATGTCATTGTTGTGTAACCACTCCGTCACAGACCGTGCATTATGAACAGGTGCTCGATTGTGTTGAAAGATGCAATCGCCAACCCCGAATTACCTTTCAGCAGTGGAAAGGAAGAAGGTGCTTAAAACATCAATGTAGGCCTGTGCTGTGATAATGCTACCCAAAACAAAAAGGGGTGCAAGCCCCCTCCATGAAAAACACGACCACACCATAACATCACCGCTCCGAATTTTACTGTTGCCACTAGACATACTGGCAGATGACGTTCACCGGGCATTCGCCATGCCCACACCCAGCCACCGGATTGTGTACCGTCATTCGTCACTCCACACAACGTTTCCCACTGTTCGATCGTCCAATGCTTACGCCTCTTACACCAAGCGAGGCGTCGTTTGGCATTTATCGGCGTGATGTGTGGCTTATGAGCAGCCGCTCGACCATGAAATCCAAGTTTTCTCACCTTCCGCCTAACTGTCATGGTACTTGCAGTGGATCCTGATGCAGTTTGGAATGCGGTGGTCTGGATAGATGTCTGCCTATTAAACACTGCGACACTCTTCAACTGTCGGCGGTCTCTGTCAGTCAACAGACGAAGTCGGCCTGTACGCTTTTCTGCTGTACGTGTCCTTTCACGCTTCCACTTCACTACCACACCAGAAACAGTGGACCTAGGGATGTTTAGAAGTGTGGAAATCTCCCATACAGACGTATAACACAAGTGAAACCCAATCACCTTGAAACGCCCCTTAGAAGAATTATGAATGACTGTGCTAGTAAACATCTACGTTATTTGCTACAAAGACCGCTTGGTAAAATTAAGCGTACTCAGACAGTTCTCTCTTTACTTATTCTGATCAACACGAAACTGACACACAATGTTTTTAGCGCAACGCAATCCGACTTTCAGTAATCCCTACAAAAGAATGGCCCTGACTAACAATAACCTATACCTTCCAGTAGCACTTACCCCACGAAAATCTTCGTTACTCGAACTTTTGCAATACAGCGAGCGCTAATACTGCCAGCTAAATAAAAGATTCTCTGCGCAACGCTACATGCTGTTCACATCAAACTGCCCAACACTACACAAGAGAATATTCCAACAATGAGTCCAGCCAGCCACAGACTGCACACACCACAGTCAGTGATTTTCATACAGAACGCTACGTGGCGTTACCAACATAAAAACCTAAACAGCCTACATACAACCTGACAACGTTCGAAGTCTGTGAGTTCTGCGGAGCACCCCATTCTGCTCGCTCACGATGTCTAATGACTACTGAGGTCGCTGATTGGAGTACCTGGCAGTAGGTGGCAGCACAATGTACCTAACGTGAAAAACGCATATTTTTGGGAGTGTTCGGATACCTTTGATCACTTAGTGTACATACATACAATGGAATTGCGTTCCTGGAAAACTGAAGTTATTAAGAAATGCTACACGGTAAAAGAATTGGGTACTCGTGAAGATGGCGCCAGTGTTTAGATGACAGTTACCATGATCTTAACCACATTTAGTTACTGAAACTGGTAATATGAAATACAGGGTGTACATTAAGTCCGGGAACACTTTCAATTATTTACTGCACAAGAACCAAACATTGTACAGATATCATACATATGTCATTTTGAAGAGGGAGCCTGGAAGTCTGTTTTCATGTACACCGCCTCAACGTAGTTTGGTAATCTGCCGGTAGTCAGCGCTAGTCGCAAACATGGCGAGTTCAGGTGCCGAACGAGCTTACTGTGCGTTGAAAAGTTCGACAAAAAACAAGTGTGTTACAGCTGTTCAACGGATGTTTAGAACAAAGTATAGTAAGAAGCCACCAACAAGGAAGACCACTTACCACAGGCACAACAAATTCGTTACGACGGGTTGCTTGTGCCCAGAAAAGAGAAGCGGACGTCCCAGTGTGAGTGAAGTGCTGTGCTGGCAGATGACGTTCACCAGGCATTCGCCATACCCACACCCAGCCATCGGATCGTCACATTGTGTACCGCGATTCGTCACTCCACACAAAGTTTTTCCACTTGTGGAGCGCGTACGAGAGACATTCATAAGGAGTCCAAAGAAATTGGGTCACTCGTAGTTCGCATATCGAATGTTTGTAAAAAAAAAAAAAAAAAAACTTTCAGAGTTTCTCTTCAAAATGCAATATGTATGAAATCTGTACAATGTTTAGTTCTTGTACAATAAATAATTAAAAGTGTACCCAGACTTTATGTACACCCTGTAGTAATTTGATGCATAACTAGAACGCCATCATCAATAACACGTAATCACTTGAGTATAACTCCAGCTACTAATATGTCAAACAGCGTCTGGAAACACTTGATGGACCAACGAAAACTTCTTTTTTCGCTAATGATGAAATTCTTCAAGCTGTCAGTGCTGTCAGCGGGGATAGGGGGAGGGCGGGATGTTATTAGCAGAAGTAAATATAAATCTACACACACCAGTGTCTTTCCTTATGAGCATCTCCCTGAGTCAAAAGCTGTCAGCCAACTAGGCAAAATAGTATCCAGCTACATTTGCACACTAATTGTATCTTTCTGCAACTACCTTGCCTGAATTCCGTTCACATCAAGCACGCTTTTCAAATGCGCTTTTGACCGTTGTACTAAATGTGGCATCGACTTTCAAGTTCAGAACAGCTGAAACCAAAACTGCGTTTACGTATCATACACTTCACTTCTAATGCTTAATACTGTGAGGACTCTAAAACATCCACATTACGTTTTAATTTCTTATCCAGCAATGATTGACCTCAGCTCCTAGCAACTACAGATATCTCTCAGTTACCAACAGAATATGTAAGTAAATAGAGCTGATAGTTACAGAAGGAAGTTTAGCTTCATGTTCAAGGTAGTGAATTTTAAATGACAAATATAACGGTCATGAGCTTTGATTTGATCTATAACACGAAACTCCCAAACCGCCCGTTCTGGTTATCTTATTGTGAACATAAAACTACTGAAATTACTTGTTGCTGGGGGTCTACGGAAGTTCTATTGGCAAGATTCGTTGTATGTTTCCCCACATAAGTTTTTTCTTTGCTTGAAACATATATGAAAAACTTTGACATTAAAATAAATACATTATTTACAACTCGAGCATGGATGTGTGTGATATACTTAGGTTTAAGTTGTTCTAAGTCTAGGAGACTGGTGACCTCAGATGTAAAGTCCCATAGTGCTCAGAGCCATTTGAATCAATTTATTATTTACACATACTGTGGAACCAATTTTCTCGGATCATATAGCCAGTACAGTGTTAATTTTTCTGTCCTGAAATCGGTTTATTAATATGAGTTGATCTCAGTTTATATAGGAAGACTTTTTCATAAAGTATCCAGTCTTTTTTATTGTTGAAACCGACAATGGTATCGGGGCACGCGTGCTCTCTACGTGTGTTGGCAGACGTAGTGCACATGACTGATATTCTTCCCGACTGCGGAAACAACCTCTCGCTGGCTAGCCATTGAAAAATGAACACGTTTAAGTGGTAGTCGTAGGATTTTGTGTTGTGGACCAAATGACGGAAAAAAATGGAGCAACGTTATTGCACCAAATTTTGTTTGAAGCATGGCGATCCTCGAGCTAAAATAATCCGCAAGGTTCGACAAGTATCTTGGGAACGAAGCAATGGGTACCATACAGATAAAAGAGTGGTACAATAGCTGCAAAGATGGCCACCCATCAAGGAAGAATGAAACACGTACGTATAGGCCCTCAAAATCCACAAATGAGGTTCCTATTGATCACCTGAGGGCCCTGGTGATGCAAGATAGACGAATCACTATCAGAGAACTTGGAGATAAGGTTAAAATTAGTATTGGATCCATCCACTACAATATAACGAAATATTTGGACCTCAGGAGGATCTCAGCAAAATTTGTGCCAAAGTTGCTAACAACTGAGCAGCAAGAACTTCGCTCGGAGATTGTCCAGGACACGCTGGATAACTAAGTACCAGTCATCGCAATGGAAGCATCGATCGTCACCAGAAAAGAGAGGCAGGTCCGCAGCGATGTGAAAGCCTCGCTGAGCGTCTTTTTTGGCTCCAGTGGCGTGGTCCATCACGAGTACGCTCCAGAAGGTAATAATGTCAATAAGAGGTAGTACCAAGAGGCGCTAAGTCGCCCTCGCGAAGCGATGAGACGCAAACGGGCGAACGTGTGGGGAGCAGACAATTGGCAGCTTCACTGCGATAACGCACCCACATCGTTGTCAATTAATTCAGAGTTTTTGATCAAAAAACGCTTTGTTGGCGTCCCTACTCCCATGACCTAGCACCGAGCTGTTTCTGGCTTTTCTCTGAACTGAAAAAGACTATGGAAGAGCCGAAATTTCAGAACAAGGAAGACATTATGGAGAATTCGACGGAGTAGCTGCTCACCATACAAAATGAGGCTTACCGACGATGCTTCCACCAGTGGAAGCTGCGTTGGGACAGGTGGGCAGCAGCTGAAGGGGACTACTTTGAAAGTGACTGGTGTCAGACAACTGCATCTGAATAAAGACTGATTTAATAAAAAGAAGTGGAATGCTTCTTGAACAGCACTCTATGTAAAGAAAAAAAAAGGAGATGAGGGGAGTGGAACTAATCTGAAAACAATGGACATTTAACTATCCATAATTGATCTTACCAGAAACGCATAAGGTTTTAACCGCTTTGTACTGTCTACATGTAAGAAGTATAGGGGTAGCAAAACATAATATTCGTTTTACTATAGATTCGCAAGCAAACATAACACCCATAGTTCTTGTGATATCAGGGCCTGCAATAAACGATTTGAGTTTCACACATACACTAATCACTAACTTAGAAAGATGAAATCAAGTCTTAAAAGAAAGGGCACAAAAGATAATTGATCCTTACTATCGTCAGGAGTCATTTTCTAGAACTGAAGAAAAAATATTCTGAGAAAATTTGTAAGAAAACTGCATATTGCACAATAACAATTTTTTGCATTTATCTGCTTTGCCATGAGAATTTTACTGGCGGGTCTGAACAGATAAAGTGTTAGTTTTGTAAACAGAAGTACTACAGGTACAATGATTTTATTTAATCTTTCGTTCTTGCTACATTTTGTGGAATTGTGGCCCGTTTTCATGCATCTAATATTAAAACTTGGTTATAACGGACGAAAATATCGTATTATCGAGAAAGAGAGAGCAAACGGCTACATCGTCCATAGCTTTTAAGAACACAAACATAATGCTTAGTTTGTGGTCTCAAACTGTAAGGGCGATGTGAGTATTAGCACCCGTTCAATAACTTGGTATGCTATGGCTTCAGTCGTCCACTCTCCTCATGTTCCAATATAGGATTACCTCGATATTGGGCTACATCACTGAAATTCATAGAAAGAATGAAAGGTAAATAAAACAACATTAAAGAAAATAGCCATGTTGTGTCCATTTTCAAAATAACATATTTCAATTCAGATAACATTGAAGAAATTACAGCTTCTATGTACACGGTCCAGTACAATTAATGTGACCACCATCTATGTTGGACGTCAATTTGCAATAACCACTCGCAGACGGCAGTTCGCATCTCTAGCAGTGGAGGGGATATCAAACATGTAGGAGGGATGTAGAAAACATTGCAGTGATTATCGCAATGCGAAAACGGGGAGATTATCTGATGTCTAGTAGGGCAGGATCATTGGGTTATGGATCAAGGGTGGAAGCATTTCCGAAAGGATATGTTTGTAAATCGTTCTCATGCCGCCGTGGTTAGCGTATACCGTGCATGCCATAATGGCGCTATCCGAAACCGGCAACGTTTGGTTTGTGGGGCGCTCAACTGCGCAGTCATCAACGCCCATATAAGAACCCAATTTTTACACAGTCCAATCTAGCCACAGTCTCTAATGATTATGATGATGATGAAATGATGAGGACAAAAAACACCCAGTTCCCAGGCAGGGAAAATTCCCAACCAGCCCGGTAATCGAACTCGGGACCCAGTGATCCAGAGGCAGCAAGACTAGCCACTAGACCACGAGCTGCAGACCCGAAACCGCTGACGAGTCAACTGTGGTGCCCTGGTGCACCACAGGCCCTAGATGGCAGGGGTGAACGACCTCTGTGAAGATGTGTACAGACAAACAGATGTGCAGCTGTTGAGCAACTGACCGCCCACATGAACCAAGGTACTACCAACTGTGTCTCCTCAACGATCCTTCAGCGAACGTTATTGCATATGGATCTCCGCGGCAGGCGACAGTTTCAAGTACCCATACTGACTGCTGTTCATTGGCAACGGATGCTAGAATCTGCACGCCAATTACGCAACTGGGCATCCATGAGTGACGACAGCTGTCCTCTTGAAATGAACTGACGGCCGTTGGCGTGTGCGGCGTGAAAAGTTTGAACGCACACACCTGCATGTGTTATTATCAGGGTGATTTTTTTGTGGCATTCCCTGAGTGATCTCGTCATTCTGGAAGACACAGTTATCTTAACTGTGTACACAAGTATTCAAGTATCCTTGTGGACCATGTTCACGCCTACGTGCAATTTGCTCCTCCTCTGCACGATGGCATCTAGCAGCAGCAAAATGCGACGTGTCACAGAGCTCTCAGTATACCTGCGTGATTCTAAGAGCACCAGAATGAGTTTATCTTATATCCTTGCCCACCAAACTCCCCCGGATTTAAAGCCAGTCGAGAATCTGTGGGACTACCTCAGTCGAGCTGTTCGAACCACGGATCCTCAACTGAGAAATCTAACACAGGTGTCCACGGCGCTGGAGTTGGCGCGGCTCCAGATCCCTGTTGGTAACTTCCAGAACCTCACTGCCTCTCTTCCTGCTCTCCCCGCAGAGAACTGCACTGCAAAGGGTGTTATTCAGACTTTCGATAGCAGACGGTCACATTAACGTCACCGGACGGTTAGCACTGAAACTAAAAACACTGTTAATTTGTGTAAGTAAAAAATCAGAAAGAAGAAATTACATTTTTAACACCTCTCATTCTTTCTAGAATGAATTTTCACTCTTGTACGAAGTGTGCGCAGATTTGTAACTTTCTGGGAGATTGAAACAGTGTGCAACATCGGGACTCGAACATGCTACGTTTGCCTTTCGCGGGTAAGTGATCAACCGACTGATCTACCCAGTTACGATTCAAGACTCGGAAGGACATGAGGTACTGGAGGAAGTAGAGCTGTGAGAGAGAGTTCTAAGTCGTTGTTGCGTAGCTCAGTCAGCAGAGAACATATCCACGAAATGTAAATATCCTACGGTCGAGTCTCCATCCTGCACAAAGTTTTAAACTGCAACGCATTTTTCGAACCTTTCACTCTGCAGGTAAAGTGTGTTGTTAAAGAAGTAATATACTGAGAAAACAAAACTCATAGGATACCACCTAATATCATGTCGGACCTCCATTTACATGGCGTAGAGCAACAAGTCGACGTGGAATGGACTCAACAAGTAACAAGTCGTTGGAGTCGCCTGCAGAAATATTAAGCCAGGCTGCCTCTATAGCCATCCATAATTGCGAAACTGTCGTCGATGCAGCATTTTGCGCACGGATTGCTTTCTCGATTATTTCCGATAAATGTTCGATGGGATTCACGCCAGGCGATCTGGGTGGCTATCTTTCGCTCGAATTGTCCAGAATCTTCATCAAACCAATCGAGAACAATTGTGGCCCAGTGACATGGCACATTATCATCCATAAAAATTCCATCGTCGTTGTGGAACATGCAGTCCATGAATGGCTGAAAATGGTCTCCAAGTAGCCGAACATAACAATTTCCAGTCAACGATCGGCTCAGTTGGATCAGAGGACCAGTCCATTCCATGCAAACACGGACCACAGCATTGTGGAGCCGCCACCAGCTTCCACAGCGCCTTGTTACAAACTTCGTGACCTTTGTGGCTTCGTAGGGTCTGCGCCACATTCGAACCAAACTATCATCTCTTGCCAACTGATATCGCGACTCATCTGACCAGACATGGTATTCCAGTCGTCTATGGTCTAACAGATATGGTCACGAGCCCATAAAAGATGCTGCAGGCACTACACACTGCTAACCGATATGTTCGTCGTATGTCCAGATTGATTTCTGCGGTTATTTTGACGCAGTGTTGCTTGTCTGTTAACACCGATAACTCTACACAGCCGCTGCTGCTCTCGGTCGGATGTGTGAAGTCCATCAGGGACTGCGTTGTCCGTGATAAGAGGAATGCCTGAAATTTGGTATTCTAGGCACACTCTTGACACTCTGGATCTCAGAGTACTGAATTCCATAACCATTTCCGAAATGGACTGTCCCATGCGTCTAGCTCCAACTACCATTCCGCGTTCAGAGTCTGTTAATTCCCCTCGAGTGGCCGTAATCGTGTCGGAAACCTTTTCACATGTTGGGTATTAATAACGGCTTCAGCTACATTTAGTCCTTTATTACTGAATCACTACCGGTTACGTGGCACTAAAAACCACATCTTCAGGTGAACATATGATTAAAACATTGGAGCGGAAAAGCTCGGAAACTTTTTGACAAACATTCGTTGTCCGTCAAAATAAATCACAGCTAAAAGACAGTATGTCATAGATTAAACACTGCCAGATCTATGACATACAGTCTTTTAGCGGTGTTTTGTTTTGAGGAACAACGAATGTTGATGAAAAAGATTCCAAGCTTTTGCGCTCTAATGTTTTAGTCATATTTTCACCTGATGTGGCTTTCAGTGCCACGAAACCGGTAGTGCTCCAGTAATAAAAGACTAAATACAGCTTAAGTGGTTAATAATACCTCAAATGAATACTCATAGGTTCTAGGCGCTCCAGTCCGGAGCCGCGCTGCTGCTACGTTCGCAGATTCGAATCCTGCCTCGGGCATGGGTGTGTGTGACGTCCTTAGGTTAGTTAGGTTTAAGTAGTTCTAAGTTCTAGGGGACTGATGACCACAGCAATTGAGTCCCATAGTGCTCAGAGCCATTTGAACCATTTGAATACTCATAGCAGTGGTTGTCCCACATACAACGTTGTTTGCTTTTCACATGTATTACCTGAATATTAGCGACCGTTCCGCCAATGCGCTGCCCTTTTATACAGGCGCTATACAATGTGTACGCTCTACTGTCACCATCTGTATATCTGCATATTACTAACAGATGACTTTCGTCACGTCACTGTATCACGTTATAACGTCCCGTTGACAACTAGGTCATTAGAGACAGAAAAAAAGCTCGGAATGTTTCAGCCACAAGGAAGAAAATCAGCCATGGCCTTTCAAAGGAACCATCCCGACATTTGCCTATTGCGATTCAGAGAAATCACGGAAAACCTAAATCTGTCTTTGGGCAAACACCAGGCTACCTGATAGTGCGACGGAGGAATTTCCCATTGGAAATATTTGGGAGCTAATTTTCTGTTAATTCGCTTGCCCCACAACCTGGAAACCTTGGTGAGAAGCTGAGGATGGGAACTACACTGGTGTCCAAAATTAAAGCAAGAAACAGAAATTTTGCGAAGTTGGGTTTATTTTTCCACAAAACAGTATAAACAGGTGATAGTGAAGTACAAACAATCTGATTTAACCATACAACTACATGAAGAGGTGCTCGAGTGGTCAACATAGCCCCTGTTCACACCATTAGGGACCCTTCTCGATATTGGTCTTTTTCCACAATATTTGGGTGCCGAAATCATGTTCCACGTTCCCCTCAGATCCGAATCCGTCGAGAAACACTCTCCAGACCAGATCTGGACTCATCTGTGAAAAGAACATTGGCCCACTCTTCGACCATCAAGGTGGCACGTTGACGGTTCCACTCTAGACGCTCCCTTCTGTGAAGACGCTTCAGAGGTACACCAAAAGCAGAAGCCTTCTGTACACGGTTTTCCTCGATACAACACGTCCAGTAGATACTGAGAAGTCAGATGCCAGCACCGTGCAGTATTAAGGCAGTATCGTCGCCCCCTTACAGCCAAAGAAGGGTGCTCTCTTCCTGATGCAACACGTGATCAGCCCTGTCCTGGTCTACTGGATACTGTTCCGGTCTCTACGAACTGTCACCACGTCCGGAAAACAACAGAACGGTGTACGTTAAGTCATCGGGCCACATCAGTTGCGACTGTCCTCTTTCCATTCTTCGCATGTCCCTCCACCGCAGGGAGTCTGGTAGACGTCTTCACTGTGCCATACAGCACCGTCTATGACTGTGTACACAGGGGTTGCGGATTTGGACTATCCAGCAAACACTATCTGTTTCATAGTTGCCATAACGTCATCGTTGGCATGGTTGTTCGTTGACCGGAATGTTATCTACCGTGCAAAGCACTTTCGTACGGACATCTGTTGACAGTTTGTATGACTATATCGCGAATTAGGCACAGGAAGGGAAAACAGTAGTTTGTTGCTTTAATTTTGGACACCAGTGTATTTTTAATTGAGTTCTGGGACACTGCCCCTCACAAAAATTTTGAAAAGTTAGTTTACCTGACCGTGTCTTTGTTTACTTGTACTCAGAGTAAAGTCTACGATTTGCTCTACATGCGAAGGCGATCGACAATGTTCGTTCGCCGACGAAGCATCATCCATAAATGTTAATGAACAAAATCATGGTACACTTAGAAAACTCATGCGTTTGGTTGGTTCTCGCTGATTCAGGCATACCGTGATTTTTCAGTGGGGAGCATCAAGATAAAATTACAATAGCCCTTGCCTTATCTGAGTGGCCATTATTGTCGCGACAGGCTCTACCCGTAGTTGTAAACAATATTGACGGTACCGAAACACATCGGCGTCATCCGGTAAAACTCGTCGCTCCGACTAGTCTATGTGTACGTCTCCGCGTTGTGGGGGAATACAACGGACTCACACATCCATCTGTTATTGCCCATTCAGAATCGATCACTGCAGTGGCACACCATGTGCCAAAGGACTTCCACACAGCACAACCATTTAGCATTTTATATCGTCTCTGTTTCAGCCATTGTCGCTCATTAAACCGCCCAAATAACAATACCCATCTATCAAGATTGTTGACGTTGTGAACCACGAGGTCCGCAATCTGTTGCATTTGTTTTATTTATGTTAGTGACTGAAAACCGATGTAGACAAGATCACACATGGAATCTTTAATTGGAGTGATTACTAGTTTCGCCTAACAATCTAGCCATCTTAGCATCTAATGTATAACACAGATATTTCTCATGTTAGCAACATACAGCAGCTTACAGAACTGCTCATAATTCTGTGGTAGGGCTCAGGAGTATTTATACATGAATTAATTACAGAACATTTACCATAAAATATTCTTGATTGGTGTTGGTGCCATTACGGCTTCATAGATCGTTAGAATCTTTCTTAAAATGATAACATTCGTACATGATTAAAAACAAAAAATGGTTCAAATGGCTCTGAGCGCTATGGGACTTACCGGCTGAGGTCATCAGTCCCCCAGAACTTAGAACTACTTAAACCTAGCTAACCTAAGGACATCACACACATCCATGCCCGAGGCAGGATTCGAACCTGCAAACCGTAGCGGTCGCGCGGTTCCAGACTGAAGTGCCTAGAACCGTTCTGCCACAACGGCCGGCGATTAAAAACAGTTTTCATCATTCGTAGTCAGTGTAATTGAACGGTGGTCATAAAACTTAAAAATACGTAAATGAGAAGAGGCAGTGAATAATAAAATAATATCTGCATGGTGTTGGTGCCATTACGGCTTCATAGATCGTTAGAATCTTTCTTAAAATAACATTCGTATATGATTAAAAACAAAAAATGGTTCAAATGGCTCTGAGCGCTATGGGACTTACCGGCTGAGGTCATCAGTCCCCCAGAACTTAGAACTACTTAAACCTAGCTAACCTAAGGACATCACACACATCCATGCCCGAGGCAGGATTCGAACCTGCAAACCGTAGCGGTCGCGCGGTTCCAGACTGAAGTGCCTAGAACCGTTCTGCCACAACGGCCGGCGATTAAAAACAGTTTTCATCATTCGTAGTCAGTGTAATTGAACGGTGGTCATAAAACTTAAAAATACGTAAATGAGAAGAGGCAGTGAATAATAAAATAATATCTGCATGAGGAACTAACCACTAAATGACTCAATGTAAAAGATGTAGTTTTACCAAAGGCGCTACGCCGTTACAACTTAGTAGCTGACACAAACAGTATTACACCAGTTAGTAACAGAGGTTGTGGGTCGGCGGGTTGATCATCATAATAAATAATCCTTAGTCATAGGAGGAAATTGGAATTGTTGTAAATATTGTTCGCCGTCTTTTACGAGAGCCTGGCAACTATTTCTGTGGTCAGCCAGAAAGCGACGGAGAACATACTGACCATAATTCCCAGTCTGCAAGTCCACATTCTTGTCCAGCCCACTGACAGAAATGTTTCTGTTCTCTAATTGCTCAGTGGGATCAGGACTATGATTATAAATGACGATTTTGAGTTCTAATTGTTGTGAAGTTTCACATGCACAACATTGTAATATTCATTATGTTCATATTGGCAGTAAATCTCTCTATCCTAAACAGCATTATGATCTGTTCAGAGGCGACCTCTACCGTTAAGTTCCTAGTAAATTGTCTTTCGCCGTGACTATTGATAATCAAAATAAATGCTCGCCACAAAAGTGGAAAGTAATTGTCACCACTTGCCACGCGGATTTGTTAACATTATGGGCGGCACACAACTACTTTTGCGAAATCTAAGAGATCCAGGACGGTGTACAGTCCTCGCGTATTCACTGTATATTATTACTGAAAATAAGCGTTTTGTAACAGCATGTCTCTGACGTCATCCGTGGCAGCGCGCCTCTGGCGTTTGACTGACGCGGATCTTATGGTGACTGGGTCTGAAGTGAAGCTTAGTCTTGACTACGAAGTCAACTGTTTTACCTCTGACGAAGATGACGGAGATAGTCATCGAAAGCTTGGGATGTTGTCCAAATTTGACGCGGCAAGTAAACCGAGAACTTTTTATGCGAAGCTTAGTCTTGCCTGTCGGGCTGTATTTATACACTCCTGGAAATTGAAATAAGAACACCGTGAATTCATTGTCCCAGGAAGGGGAAACTTTATCGACACATTCCTGGGGTCAGATACATCACATGATCACACTGACAGAACCACAGGCACATAGACACAGGCAACAGAGCATGCACAATGTCGGCACTAGTACAGTGTATATCCACCTTTCGCAGCAATGCAGGCTGCTATTCTCCCATGGAGACGATCGTAGAGATGCTGGATGTAGTCCTGTGGAACGGCTTGCCATGCCATTTCCACCTGGCGCCTCAGTTGGACCAGCGTTCGTGCTGGACGTGCAGACCGCGTGAGACGATTCTTCATCCAGTCCCAAACATGCTCAATGGGGGACAGATCCGGAGATCTTGCTGGCCAGGGTAGTTGACTTACACCTTCTAGAGCACGTTGGTTGGCACGGGATACATGCGCACGTGCATTGTCCTGTTGGAACAGCAAGTTCCCTTGCCGGTCTAGGAATGGTACAACGATGGGTTCGATGACGGTTTGGATGTACCGTGCACTATTCAGTGTCCCCTCGACGATCACCAGTGGTGTACGGCCAGTGTAGGAGATCGCTCCCCACGCCATGATGCCGGGTGTTGGCCCTGTGTGCCTCGGTCGTATGCAGTCCTGATTGTGGCGCTCACCTGCACGGCGCCAAACACGCATACGACCATCATTGGCACCAAGGCAGAAGCGACTCTCATCGCTGAAGACGACACGTCTCCATTCGTTCCTCCATTCACGCCTGTCGCGACACCACTGGAGGCGGGCTGCACGATGTTGCGGCGTGAGCGGAAGACGGCCTAACGGTGTGCGGGACCGTAGCCCAGCTTCATGGAGACGGTTGCGAATGGTCCTCGCCGATACCCCAGGAGCAACAGTGTCCCTAATTTGCTGGGAAGTGGCGGTGCGGTCCCCTACGGCACTGCGTAGGATCCTACGGTCTTGGCGTGCATCCGTGCGTCGCTGCGGTCCGGTCCCAGGTCGACGGGCACGTGCACCTTCCGCCGACCACTGGCGACAACATCGATGTACTGTGGAGACCTCACGCCCAACGTGTTGAGCAATTCGGCGGTACGTCCACCCGGCCTCCCGCATGCCCACTATACGCCCTCGCTCAAAGTCCGTCAACTGCACATACGGTTCACGTCCACGCTGTCGCGGCATGCTACCTGTGTTAAAGACTGCGATGGAGCTCCGTATGCCACGGCAAACTGGCTGACACTGACGGCGGCGGTGCACAAATGCTGCGCAGCTAGCGCCATTCGACGGCCAACACCGCGGTTCCTGGTGTGTCCGCTGTGCCGTGCGTGTGATCATTGCTTGTACAGCCCTCTCGCAGTGTCCGGAGCAAGTATGGTGGGTCTGACACACCGGTGTCAATGTGTTCTTTTTTCCATTTCCAGGAGTGTATATGTGGCGCAGCGGATGGCCAAGGGAACACCTGCTGTCATCCATCCTATGCACACGCTAGCAGTCTCTAAATGGCCGCTTTCTCGGACACACAGTATTTAATAACAATGTTATGAATCAATTCAGAATCTTCATAATTTTTTCATGTAAGTAGGTAAGTTGGTTAAAATCACAGAAAAAGTTTTAGCTCGCCTGCATTTAAACTTTGCCTTCTAGAATTTTTAGAACGGAACTGACAGTAGAACATGACCTCTGAACTAAAATTGTAAGAGACCTTGTATTGGTTGTTATTAACATCAAGGTCCTAAAATTTATTACAGCTGTATTATTTAATAGGTTTCATCACGTGCTGTAACCAAAACTTTCTAGCATTAATATAACGGATACTTAATCTACTACAAATAACGACGTTTTTGTCCCAAATTTAGCTCTCAGTAAATTACTCGAAAACTATTAGAGGTAGTAGCTTAATGGGGTCACATAGTTATTATTTTTCTGTTGAACTGAAGCATCAAACAAACATTCGCATTTCTAAGTCTAATATTAGCGCCTTCAATTTTTCTTAAAACTGTGGATTCCAACCAAAATATTGCTTTAATCACGTTGAGACTTGTTCCAGTTAATTTTGACATACATCTGCACATTATGGCCAATTTCTAGCTTCCTAGCTTTATTATTGAGCGCCGCTATTTTTTTCTTAAAACGATATATTTAGGTAAAAATATTGACCTAATCAATCTGAGACTTGACAGTTCAAACATTATTACACTAAAGCATATGTGGACAAAGTTTGAAAAAGCAACTTTAACTTTTAATTTCATTCTTAATTATGACACAATACTTGTGCGCTAGGCACAGACGCATATGGTGACATGGCGCTACTAGCAGTGAACTGGGGTATGTTCCGGCAAACTTGCTCAAGCGACACATTGCTTGTTTCGCCATAAGATCATCAAATGTGTATTGCTGTGAAGTGGTACATGTGAATAACACGGCAGCTGATGCCCATTACAACGTATAAGAAACGCAACATTCACCATTTGCACAGTACGCATATGTCTAGTGTGTGCCGCGCGGAGTGTTGTTCGTAGCGTAAGTTAGTTTAAGTAGAGTGTAAGTCTAGGGACCGATGACCTCAGCAGTTTGGTCCCTTAGGAATTCACACACAAATCAAATGGCTCTGAGCACTATGGAACTTAACATCTGTGGTCATCAGTCCCCTAGAACTTAGAACTACTTAAATCTAACTAACCTAAGGACATCACACACATCCATGTCCGAGGCAGGATTCAAACCTGCGACCGCAGCGGTCACTCGGTTCCAGACTGAAGCGCCTAGAACCGCACGGCCACATCGACCGGCAATTCACACAATTTGAGCATTATATATATATATATATATATATATATATATATATATATATATATATATATATATATATATATATGCCTATTGTGTTGCGAAATGGGGGCAGATTTTTGACACTTTGCTTGAAGCGAAAATCGCTAGGTGGCGTTAGCAGCTGGCTATCTACAATTTCTAATAACAATCTAAGGAACAATATGTAAATGTAATTAAAATTAGCTATTTAACATCAATAATGGTTCAAGTACGCATCCGGTGAAACGGATTTAATTTTTAGATACTTTCTCTTAGGGCAAATGCCGTGATGGTTCATTTGAAATGGACACCGCAGATTTCCCATCCCATCCTTTTCGTCCCGAACTTATGTTCCACCTCTAACGACCTTGTCGTCGACGAGTCGCATCTACTGTGTGCTTTTACTGTACCCACTTCAATATAGGTTTCATTTCTCTGACTTGCCAAGCTATTTTCCGTTTCTCGAAAAAAAAGGGGATTAAAAAACTTTGCTTAGGTAGGCGAGCTTACTGAGTTAACTGCCTGCGTCTAAATTAATATTGTCTGTTTACAAAATGTTTCTCGCAAGATTCATTGTTTAAAAATACAAAACGACACAAAAGTAATGAGCCTCGTTGACTGACTAAGAAATTATTCGTTGCGTTAGTGCGCTACTCGATTGTTCTCTACACGCTGAGACAATTTGCACTTAGCTCGATTCACTAGGGGTTACTAACGAGCAGTTTATTACATATATGTTCTTGGCCTCCGTTGTACAAGTTGGGTACGTTGTCCGACGCAAAACAAACGAAACATGTTGCAAATTTTTCTTAGTAAACCTTTTCCTTTGGTGGAAGTCCTCTTCAAAGTAGCACCGGTTTGGTTCCACACACGTTTTAATCAACTCATTCCACAGCCCAGAATATTCCCGCATGTCGGAGCGGCTGCACCGATCATGTCATCGCGCGGACCAGAAGAACACTTTTTTAAGACACTGCTCGTCCTCTGTTAATGACATGATGGATTTTTACGGAATTTGTCACGACCTAACAACACAGTCCAAGGTCATAAAACTGTCGAGTACTAACACGCTACGACCCACAGTTTGTTGTTTAATGTGCACGTCATTTTGTGACAGGTATTGGAAAGTAAATAGAAATGGATTGATTCCGTACAGCCAAACGTCCCAGATACATGTTTTCCAAGAATAACCGCATTATTTTACGACCTTTGAAACATTGATGCTTTGAACGAAATCATTTGTACTTGATTTTGCACCATTGTCGAATCACTGAGACATATTCCTGATTGTCTGTAGGGAGCAGGTAACACTCCAGTAAACCTGGCCGCACCCGTGCTTGTATCATCCTCTTGTCGAACGTGCGCTGTAAACGAGCAAACTCGTCGTGTAGGCAACCATTGTTTACCCTGTCAACTGGAGTAATGGATTGTCTACGGTAAACTTGTCGGAGGATAAAGCACAGTGTCGCTGAAAGCATGCAACCGCCTTGCTA
This sequence comes from Schistocerca cancellata, assembly GCF_023864275.1. NCBI lineage: Eukaryota > Metazoa > Arthropoda > Insecta > Orthoptera > Acrididae > Schistocerca > Schistocerca cancellata. Next base: position 250,597,227 of record NC_064626.1, read on the forward strand.
TAAGCAGCGGTCAGGTCAACGATCCGTCAGGATGCCAGCACCACATGAAGTGTTAAGTGGCCTTCACTTAGTGGGGCTACGCCCTGTACAGCTCCGTCTAGTACCATGAACATCATTCCCTCATATTTTAGCCATGGAATGTGCGGATGGTCCCGGCGGAGGTTCGAGTCCTCCCTCGAGCATGGGTGTGTATGTTTGTACTTAGGATAATTTAGGTTAAGTAGTGTGTAAGCTTAGGGACTGATGACCATAGCAGAAAGAACATTTGAACATATTTTAGCCGATGTCCTATCATCCTGTCGCTTCTCCTTGTCAGTGTTTTCCACATATTCCTTTCCTCTCCGAATCTGCGCAGAACCTCCTCATTCTTTAACTTATCAGTTCAACTAACACCCAGTTAGTTTGATGTATTGGAAGTGAACGTGAGAGATCCGTTTTCAAAATATTTATGAAGAATTTGAATAAACTAACCATAATGGCTCCATAGAAGTACAGGATATCACTAATTTCACAAGAAAGTACAATACTTTTTTTTACTAAAAGAGTTCTTATGAACTGATGGTATTCCCAGTGAATGAGGACTCTTCAAGCCACTGTTATATTGTTCTTTATTGAGAATACTGGAGGTTTCGCACCATTACAGATGCATCCTCAGGTGATGCATTGTTGTTTAAAATACAGTTTTTCAATATTGGATTTTATAAAAACTGAAAAATTTTACAAACATTCTGTAAGATATATGCCAAACATGCATTAATGGAAAACTGAAAAAAGTTTTAAAAATCATTACTCACATGATTAGCTCTCAAACAACCGGGAAGCTACCATGTCCCACACAAGAGTTTCAAACGGAAAATGTTGATCCAGTGCAGGCTGTTAACAACAGTAAAATTGACATTAAGTACCAGTAGGTGCATGTTAAACTGAACACATGGAGTGATAAGACTTAGTGTAAAAAATAGTCACAGCCGTTAATATTTATGGCTAAAGCGTGCCAAAAAAGAACAAGAAATACTTGAATTATGTTCGCGGTTTGTAACATTAGTGGTTCCTAAGAAGGAAAATAATAGCAAACTACCAAAAGTGCTGATGCGTTTAAGAAAATGGTTCAAATGGCTCTGAGAACTATAAGTCTTAACATCTGAGGTCATCAGTCCCCTAGAACTTACAACTACTTAAACCTAACTAACCTAAGGACACCACACACATCCATGCCCGAGGCAGCATTCGAACCTGCGACCGTAGCGGTGGCGCGGTTCCAGACTGAAGCGCCTAGAACCTCTCGGCCACTCCATGCGTTTAAGAATCACACACCATTAAGCAAATGTAAAAACGGCGACTGTTCATTATGCCAATGCTACGGAGTAGTAAATTGGTGGTGATGTGTTGGAAGCTCATATTGGCAAACATCGATACCGAGTTTGATACCATAAATCAAGCAATTCCCTATGATGAAAGGCTATGAAAGTGAATAAACCTAGGCTATATCAAGGAAGCGCTTGCAGCATATCTGGCAGGCCTTTGTGGTAAACTAACGACAAGCGCCATGAAAGTGAAAGTAACGTTCCTTTCCGAAGCTTTTTTGTAGAGAAGCCATAATAAAAACATAATATAAGTAAAAGCATCCTATAATACGTGTTTGCTCCGGCAGACGTAGAACTTGTATGAGAAACATCTGCGGTACAGCTGTTGCAGATTGTGTGCTGTGGACTGGGTCTTGAGTAACTAAACCGGAATTAGGGTTGGATAATGACAGCGGAGAACCGCGATAGCATGGTCCTCTACACATGTAATTCGTAACGGTTTGTGAAATCTATCAAAAGGAGATGTAAATTTCTGTAAATTTGTGTGTAAATCCAGATACGGGAGCTCGTGTTCGATCTAAGCTCGATAGTTTTACTATAGGAATTAAGCTGATTCATAAACATGTCACATTCCGCATCAGGAGCTTTGAACAACAGAAACACATCATCGACATTGTGATGCCATGAAATAATTTTATCCCCATATAAAGGGGAACGCTGAACATATTCATATTCAGACTTTGTCATATAGATGTTAGCTAAACAATGTGCAAGAGAGGAAGCCATGCCCAATCCTTTGTGTGTTTGTAAGTTAAATCACCTAACTTAAAACAGTTGTACGTCAATATCGAGTTAAGCAATTGTGGAAATTCATCGACTTCGACACTTGGGAGCACCTATGTTATGAGATATAAGTTACTTTCGCTAACCTGACCAGTCGGTATATTACAATACATAGCCTTTATGTCAAGGGATACAATGTTAAATGACTATTTAAGCCAGAAATTAATTGTTCCCCATTGCAGACAATAAACTGTGTCGGATGTTTGTAATACTTATTCATACACCTCATTGCCAGATTTTTTTCTTATTGATAATCGACGCCATTTCTTGCATTTACAATTACGGGGAACACCATCCTTATGAACTTTATCACTGCTCCATGCCTAGATATTTCAGGTTTCATTGGGAAACCATTCTCTTTTGAAAGTTACGAGTGAATAGTTTCGTCAATTTCAAATGCTTTTTTTTTTATCTTTCCTTGGAATTCAGCACCGGGACTATATTTAAACTGCTTCACATTATTATCCTTAAAAAATCTGCTCATTAGTAACATACTGTTCCTGTTTGATGATAACCGTCATTTTTCCTTTAACAATGATTGATTCATTGTCCTTTAGTTTCTTATTACTGTTCAAAATTACATTCTCGTCAGATTCCCTAGAACAATTTTTGATATCTGCCTTCTGCTGCTGATTAACGCCCTATATTGCCTTATTCAATCCTACAGCTACCTTATTTCTTTCCTCAGTAGCAAGTAACGCCCCATCCAAAGCTGATACAGAATGCGTAATTAACGAACCCATTTGGGACTGATGATCATCGGTTACCGGTAGTGTTCTCCAACAAAGGACTACATAACAGTTAAAACGCCTGGAGGAGTCGTTATTCACTGTGAACCTCACCGATTCCCAAGAACCTTTTTAGTAAAAAACTGTTTTGGAGATTCTTATACACTCCTGGAAATTGAAATAAGAACACCGTGAATTCATTGTCCCAGGAAGGGGAAACTTTATTGACACATTCCTGGGGTCAGATACATCACATGATCACACTGACAGAACCACAGGCACATAGACACAGGCAACAGAGCATGCACAATGTCGGCACTAGTACAGTGTATATCCACCTTTCGCAGCAATGCAGGCTGCTATTCTCCCATGGAGACGATCGTAGAGATGCTGGATGTAGTCCTGTGGAACGGCTTGCCATGCCATTTCCACCTGGCGCCTCAGTTGGACCAGCGTTCGTGCTGGACGTGCAGACCGCGTGAGACGACGCTTCATCCAGTCCCAAACATGCTCAATGGGGGACAGATCCGGACATCTTGCTGGCCAGGGTAGTTGTCTTACACCTTCTAGAGCACGTTGGGTGGCACGGGATACATGCGGACGTGCATTGTCCTGTTGGAACAGCAAGTTCCCTTGCCGGTCTAGGAATGGTACAACGATGGGTTCGATGACGGTTTGGATGTACCGTGCACTATTCAGTGTCCCCTCGACGATCACCAGTGGTGTACGGCCAGTGTAGGAGATCGCTCCCCACACCATGATGCCGGGTGTTGGCCCTGTGTGCCTCGGTCGTATGCAGTCCTGATTGTGGCGCTCACCTGCACGGCGCCAAACACGCATACGACCATCATTGGCACCAAGGCAGAAGCGACTCTCATCGCTGAAGACGACACGTCTCCATTCGTCCCTCCATTCACGCCTGTCGCGACACGACTGGAGGCGGGCTGCACGATGTTGGGGCGTGAGTGGAAGACGGCCTAACAGTGTGCGGGACCGTAGCCCAGCTTCATGGAGACGGTTGCGAATGGTCCTCGCCGATACCCCAGCAGCAACAGTGTCCCTAATTTGCTGGGAAGTGGCGGTGCGGTCCCCTACGGCACTGCGTAGGATCCTACGGTCTTGGCGTGCATCCGTGCGTCGCTGCGGTCCGGTCCCAGGTCGACGGGCACGTGCACCTTCCGCCGACCACTGGCGACAACATCGATGTACTGTGGAGACCTCACGCCCCACGTGTTGAGCAATTCGGCGGTACGTCCACCCGGCCTCCCGCATGCCCACTATACGCCCTCGCTCAAAGTCCGTCAACTACACATACGGTTCACGTCCACGCTGTCGCGGCATGCTACCAGTGTTAAAGACTGCGATGGAGCTCCGTATGCCACGGCAAACTGGCTGACACTGACGGCGGCGGTGCACAAATGCTGCGCAGCTAGCGCCATTCGACGGCCAACACCGCGGTTCCTGGTTTGTCCGTTGTGCCGTGCGTGTGATCATTGCTTGTACAGCCATCTCGCAGTGTCCGGAACAAGTATGGTGGGTCTGACACACCGGTGTCAATGTGTTCTTTTTTCCATTTCCAGGAGTGTATATTAACAATGTACTTTCTCTTCTTCCTTCCAACCCTCTTCAACGTACAGTGTCCAGTTACTTTAATGTGACCACATTACAAAAGCCTGAGTGACCTCCTTTTGCAGGGACGAGATTCAGTAAGGTATCGACAGGGATGTGGAGCCATTCTGACCCCAGGGCCGTGGTCAGCTGCGCTAGGTTTTTCGATTGAGGATCCATGCCGCGAACAGCCCGATCGTGGTGATCACACAGATTCTCGATTGGGTTAAAATCCGGAGAGTTTGACGAGCAGAGGAGTACGTAAACACATCTTGGTGTTCTGCGAACAATGCGCGTACACTGCAAGCTGCATGGCCAGTTGCACTGCTCTGCTGGTGGACACCATAGTGTCGAGGAAAACTGTATGGATATATGCATACTTGTGTTGGTCCATTGTGCCCTCCAGAACCACGAGATCACACAGGGAATGCCATAAAACTACTAGCCAGTGCATAACGAATGGAGTGTGTTTGCTTTCAGACTTTTCACGCCGTACACGCCGATGGCCGCGTGTCCGATTTCCCGTATGGAAAGGCCACATGTTGCCTCTCAGTGGAGGTACTGGTGTGCAAATTCCAGTCTTCGTCGCCGATGAAAAGCAGGCAGTGTGGCTGCATGAAACAGAGACCTACTGTCTAGCTCCGTACGCAGCAACGTTCGCTGAACAGACATTGGGCAGTCAGTCGCTCAACAATTGCCCGTCTATTAGCCTGTACACATTTCCACAGCCTTCATTCACTCCCGACATTTACAGCCCATTGTGCATTCCAGTTGTCTCGGAGCCCCATTTGGATAGCGCCATTTTCCCATGCACGGCATACACTGAAGCGAGAAAGAAACTGGTACAGGCATGCGTATTCAGATACAGAGATGTATTAACAGGCATAATATGGCGCTGCAGTCGGCAACGCTTATAAGAGACAAGTGTCTGGCGCAGTTGGTAGATCGATTACTGTTGCTACAATGGCAGGTTATCAAGATTTAAGTGAGTTTGAACGTCTTGTTGTAGTCGGCGCACGAGCGATGTGACGCACCTTCTCCAAGGTAGCGATGATGTGTGGATTTTCTCGTACGACCATTTTACTAGCGTACCGTGAATATCAGGAATCTGGTAAAATATCAAATCTCTGACATCGTTGCGGCCGTAAAAAGATCCTGCAAGAACGGGACCAACGATGACTCAAGAGGATCGTTCAACGTGATAGAAGTGAAACCCTTCCCAAAATTGCTGCAGATTGCAATGCTGAGCCTACAACAAGGGTCAGCGTGCGAACTATTCAACAAAATATGGTCGATATGGGCTTTCGGAGCCGTAGGCCCACCCGTGTACCCTTGATGACTGCACGACACAAAGTTTTACGCCTCGCCTGGGCCCGTCAACACCGACATTGGACTGCTGATGGCTCGAAACATGCTGTCTGGTCGGACTAGTTCCGATTCGAATTGTATCGAGCGGATGGACGTGTAAGGGTATGAATCCATAGACCCTGTATTTCAGCTTACGTACGTGTCACCTATCAGAGTCGTATCTACACGTATCAGGGGTCCCATATCATTCCAACTGCACGCGCCCCACACCATACAGAGCCTCCACCACCTTGTTGTAGTCGGCGCACGAGCGATGTGACGCACCTTCTCCCCATTCGCCCAGAATTGCTACAGAGTGACTCCAGCAACACTCTTCTGAGTTTAAATACTTCCACTGGCTACCACAATCCCTAGACAAAAACTTTATTGAGCATATCTAGAATGCCTTACAAAGTGCTGTACGTAAGCATCCTCTCTGATCACCTACATCCATTCGTGTCCATTGTGGATTCCGACGGACTTGGGCAATTCCAGCAGGACAATGCGACACCCCATTCGCCCAGAATTGCTACAGAGTGACTCCAGCAACACTCTTCTGAGTTTAAATACTTCCACTGGCTACCACATTCCCTAGGCAAAAACTTTATTGAGCATATCTAGGATGCCTTACAAAGTGCTGTTCAGCCACCCCCTTACTCTTACGGACGTATGGGCAGCCCTGCAGGATTCATGGTGGCAATTCTCTCCAGCACTATTTGAGACATTAGTCGAGTCCATGCCACGTCGTGTTGCGGCACTTCTGTGTGCTCGCAGGGGCTCTAAAAGATATTAGACAGGTGTACCAAGTTTCTTTGGCTCTTCAGTGTACTTTAACCACGGCGGCATGCGAATAGTTTACAAATATTGCCGCTCGAATATCCTTCCACCCATCGCCCGGAGGCCAATGATTATGCCCTTTTCGACGTCAGATAAATCGCTCCGTTTCCGCTTCACAACAACGACAGTACTGTTTCCAAGTGCTCCCCCCCGCGACACGCTCTATATACCTTCCACTGCTAATGCTGCCTCCTGTCGTCTGTGAGTAGTTATTGCATGTTGACGGTGAAGAAAGGTGGTGGTCACTCTAAAGTGACTGGACCCTGCATATTTGCAGAATTTAACGTGTGAGTCATAAATATGAATACGTTCTGTGCTACATTTCTTCTTCAACAAAGGCTGATGTAGTTGTTGCTTGTGGTCTTCGCACAACCAATAGTTTTCACAGCTGACATTGTCGTTGTCATAACTAAACAAATTATCGCTTGGATGTAAGGGTTATTCAGGATACAACGTCAAAGGAACAATTTAATTGTGTACCAGCTCGCTGGCGAACTAAACTGTCAGAAATATTGACGACATTTTGTGGTAATGTTTACGGTTAACTTCATTTTCTTTCAACAGGAAATTAACCGTAAAGTGAATAACTCTAAAGCAACGCCACACAATAAACCTGACATTACTTCGCTCTGTTTCTTATTCACAGTTTTGAGTTGATTAAGACTGAAACGTCGAAATTACTTTTGTTTATGATTTCACCTACAAGAACAGAAAAAGTTCTTTTACCTCCAAAAATTAAATACTTGAGCAAACTCATTCAAAATACGAGTATCTCTGCGACCGTAACCCAAATCCAAACCCTTGTTTCTTAGCGACAATGATCTTACTGAATCGGAAACTTCTTAAGCCGGTCTCCCCTCTCCCCTCAGAGCTTTTCATAACCGAACGATATGTTATAACAAAAACTCTTTCTTGTATTTATGCTATTGGATTTTTTGATGACATAATGCCATGAAGAAAAGCACTCTGTCTCAGGCCACGAGTCACCTACCGGGACCAACGGAACGCCGTGTCATTCTCAGTGGAGGATGCAGATAGGAGGGGCGTGTGGTCAGCACACCGCTCTCTCGGTCGTAAGATGGCGTTCTTGACCGAAGCCGCCACTATTCGGTCGAGCAGCTCCTCAGTTGGCATCACGAGGCTGAGTGCACCCCGAAAAATGGCAACAGCGCATGGCGGCCCGGATGGTCACCCATCCAAGTGGCGGCCACGCCCGACAGCCCCTTAACTTCGGTGATCTCACGGGAACCGGTGTATCCACTGCGGCAAGGCTAATGCCATGAAGATGCATTTGGAAATTGTTTTTTGGTATACACAGACCAGCAGCGTAAAATGAGCCGCAATACATTTCACTGCTCAGGTGAAACATTGAAATGGATTGACCAAACAAACTGTTTCTCCTTAAAACGATGTAACTATGTAAGTTGAACGAATAATTAGTCATCTACTTAAAACTAGTCATTGGTCACTTTGTAGCGTCGTAGAAGACATAGAACTGCTACCATGCGATCAGGTAACTCATGTAAATCCTTTTAGTGAAGTGCTGTAAGTAAGATGTCTGTGTTATCTTGAGACATCTAAATATGTCGAAAACGATACATGGTAAGAAAAAAATTTTCTAGGTGAAAAGTTAATGACAGTAAAGGGGACATCAGTCTGTGCTACAGTTGGATACCTGCTAACCACCCCTCCTGCCTGGGTTGAATCAACTTTGTATTTTCAAGTGGACCCCCTCCCCCCATTTTTACTGCACGTTCAGATACCACGTCAAAAGATAGGTATGGTTAACTCGAACCATTGTTTCCCGTTCATGGTAGATAGCGCTGTAATCGACAAATGTCAAGTGTGCCTGCTTTTGTCGTTAAGAGCCGACGCACTTGATTCCACATTTCATTTACGATGTAAATGTAAACTTCTGTATTCTAACGGTTGATATGATGTTCAAACGTTACTTGAGTGTTACAGAAAAAATAATCTGGCCAGACATTGAAATTTCTCGCATATAAGCTAATTGTATGGTAACGTAGTTTTCTGTTCCCTAGGGGGTTGACTGTGGTGAGTCCTTAAACAATCGAAATGATTGATGTCGGTTGCCGCCCCCGAACCCTGCCATCAGGGTGACTAATTTCGGTGTGTGTTTCCATCCAACCGTCGTAACTATCACGCTGGCCGCTACGCGGCTACCTGCGGAATACAACTCTCCATCGCTCTAGTAAGGTATAATATCCGTCGAGTAACAGTGACAGGTGCACCTGCCTTGATGCTCACCGACATTAGGCACACAAACATTGAGAGGCAGAGGGATCCACCGAAATCAAGCATTCAGGAGGAGGTGGAAAACTATTACATCCACGTCGTTGTACTTGGTTCACAGGAGACGTATTTTCTAAACAGGAATTAAAACAGCTAACACATTCTACTGTACAACATTAAAGCAAATTTCGAAAGTCGATATGAACCGTTAGTACACAAACGATTACAATTACATTGTAAATGAAATGTACAATCAAATGTTTCGGTTCTTATGTGCAAGAACAGGGACACTTGACACTTGTCGATTACAGTGCCATCTACCAGGAATAGAAAACAAAGGTTTGGGTAAACCGTACCTAGTTTTTGGCGTAGAATCCGAATATGCAATAAAGTGGCGGTTCCCATTTGAAAATACAAAATAGAACAGACCCATGAAGAAGGGACGGTAAGAAAGTTGCCGTTTGTAGCACAGGCACGCGTCCCCTGTCCTAATACACACGTCAAAAAAAGGTTTGCATCACCTCGGTTCCGAGAGTTCCGGAACCTGTACAGAAAATTGGAACAGAGATTAACATAAACATCATTTCTTCCCTTTTTATTGCTCATTAAAACCACACATTGCATGTTATACCATCATACAGCGGGACCTTCAGAGGTGCTGGTCCAGATTGCTCTACACACCGGTACCTCTAATACCCAGTACCACGTCCTCTTGCATTGATCCATGCCTGTATTCGTCGTGTCATACTATCCACAAGTTCATCAAAGCACTGTTGGCCCATATTGTCCCACTCCTCAACGGCGATTCAGCGTAGATCCCTCAGAGTGGTCGGTGGATCACGTCATCCATAAACATCCATTTTCAATCTATCCCAGGCATGTTCTATAGGGTTCATGTCTGGAGAACATGTAGGTCACTAGTCGAGCGATGTCGTTTTCCTGAAGGAAGTCATTCACAACATGTGCACGATGGGGGCGCGAATTGTCGTCCATGAAGACGAATGCCTCGTCAACAAGCCAACGATATAGTTGCACTATCGCTCGGAGGGTGGTATTCACGTGTCGTACAGCCGTTACGGCGCCTTCCATGACCACCAGCGGCGTACGTCGGCCCCACATAATGCCACCCCAAAACAGCAAGGAACCCCAACCTTGCTGAACTCGCTGGACAGCGAGTCTAAGGCGTTCACCCTGACCGGGTTGCCTCCAAACAGGTCTCCGACGATTGTCTGGTTGAAGGTATATGCGACAGACATCGGTGAAGAGAACGTGATGTCAATCCTGATCGGTCCATTAGGCATGTTGTTGGGCCCATCTGCACCGCGCTGCAAGGTGTCGTGGTTGCAAAGATGGACCTTGCCATTGACGTCAGGAGTGAAGTTGTGCATCATGCAGCCTATTGCGCACAGTTTGAGTCGTAACACGACGTCCTGTGGCTGCACGAGAAGCATTATTCAACATGGTGGCGTTGTTGTCAGGATTCCTCCGAGCCATAATCCCTAGGTATCGGTCATCCACTGCAGTAATAGCGCTTGGGACGCCTGAGGGAGGCATGTGATCGACAGTTGCTGTCTCTCTGTATATCCTTCATGTCCGAACAACATCGCTTTGGTTCACCCCGAGACGCCTGGACACTTCCCTTGCTGAGAGGCCTTCCTGGCACAAAGTAACAATACGGACGCTGTCGAACCGCAGTATTGACCGTCTAGGCACGGTTGAACTGCAGACAACACAAGCTGTGTAACTCCTTCCTGGTGGAATGAATGGAACTGATCGGCTGTCGGACCCCATCCGTCTAACAGGCGCTGCTCATGCATGGTTTTTTACATCTTCGGACGTGATTGGTGACATCTATGAACAATCAAAGGGACTGTGTCTGTGATACAATATCCACAGTCAACGTCTGTCGTCAGGAATTCCGGAAACCAGGGTGATGCAAACCTTTTTCTGATGTGCGTATTTTCACCTAGAACACTTTTTTTCCTTACGATGCGTCGTTTTCGTGATAATCAGATGTCTAAATTTAAAATGTCTAATGCCTGTACAGAAAGTCTCACCCAACTTTGGCACCCCATATATTTCCGAAACAGAACAAAATGTAAATAATGCAGTTTGCTAAGTATGTACTTATGCCAGGAACTCATACAATTTATAGGAATACACAAGCCCTACATATAAACAAACCTCTCCTTCAACACAATGTTACTTCTTTGATAAATGACACATGTACGTTTTTTTGTGAAATGAAAGCTAGAGGCACAATTAGAGATGGCAGACTTGGTTTCACTGCTCTAAACTCTATATCTTTTGGAATACTTTAAATAATGAAACCGGTACCACAGTTTCTGCAGTAATTTTGTGATGCCGTAAAGCTGATCGCCTGCGTGCGGTAGGCAACCATTGCTCTGCTCATTACGGCAGAAACTGTGACATCACTACCATCTTCTAAGTTTCCGTTCATCAGAAAGTATGAGGTTTAGAAGAGTGGAAGCAAGTCTGCTGTCACTAACTGTACCTCTAGTTTTCATTTCTACAGAAAAAACTTACATGAGCCGTTTAAAGGACTTAACTCTATATTTAAAGTGACGTATGTTTACATTTATGGATTGTGCAATCCTGTCCATTGTGTGGGCCCCTAACATAGATGTGTCCTTGACCAGCTGCATTTTTCATAATTTTTTTTTGGTTTCTCAAATACTTTGACGAAAGAAAATTGCGACACTTAAAATAATTAGTATAGACTAACGAAATTTCGCGAATACTTTTGTCTAGGTAACATATTCAAGTGATTGACATAGCAAGATCAGAGATTAATGTAAGTGCGTGATAAGCCATTGCAAGTCTTAAATGCCGGCATAACCGTCAGAATATTGAATGCATGCATGAGAACGTATATGTATTGTGTTGTAGTGGTTCCGGATGTCTGTCTGTAGGATGGAACTCAATGCCTGTTACACTTCGTCCGTCAATACGGGGATGGTTAACGCTGTTTGTGGTTAATGCTGGAGTTCGATGATGTTCCATATGTGCTCACAGACAGATTTGGTGACCGATCAGGCCAAGGCAACATCTCTACACTCTAGAGCATATTGGGTTACAACAGCGCTTTATGGGCGAGCTTATCCTGTTGGAAAACACCCCCTGGAATGTTGTTCTTGAATGTCTTGAATGGCTGCACAACACGTCCAGTCACCAAACTGACGTACAATCTTGCAGTCAGAGTGCATGAGATAACCATGAGGGTGCTCCTGCTGTCAGACGAAATCGCACGCCAGGTGTAGGTGCAATGTGTCTACCACGCAGACCGGTTGGTTTCAGGCCCTGAACTGGCCTCCTAACCATCAGACGGCCATCACTGGCACTGAGGCAGAACCAGCTTTCACCAGAAAACACAACTCCCGTCCTGCTCTCCAACGAGCTGACGCTTGGTACCACTGAAGTCACAAATGGCGGTGGTTTGGGTTCAGTGGAATGCACCCTACAGGGCGTCTGGCTCGGAGCTGTCCTTGAAGTAACCCATTTGTAACAGTTCGCTGTGTCGCTGTGGTGCCAGTTACCGCTCAAATTGCTGCTGCAGATGCAGTCCGATACCCTAGAAGTATATGCCGAACACGATAGTCATCCCTCTCTGTACTGTCAACTGGTCGTCCAGACCCCAGCTTCCTTGCGACCGCACGTTCTCGTAACAGCCACAGCCAAAAATCATGTCCAGTGGATACATTCCTGTCACGTCTTTCTGCTATATCGTAGAAGGAACATCCAGCTTCTCGTAGTCCTATTACACAACCGCATTCAAGCTCAGTGAGGGGATAATAATGGCGTCTTTATCTATTCATCAATCAACTAACCACGTCCTGTCTCAAAGGTATCTAACACTAACGACCGTCAAAGCGTGTATATAAACTCTTATGCGACTGGTGCGAAATTTGAATAAATATCTTCTTTCAGATGTAGAAATATGCTTAACAACTTTCGTTAATGCGCACATCTTCCTATTGGTGTTGATATTTTCTTTCCGTCAGTGTATATGAGATGGCAAAATTAGGTGAGACACTCTCTATATCCCAGTCATTTGTGTAGGATCAGCTCAGTATGGTTGGTCTCCGTGGCGCAAATACACACTGATACAAAGGATCTATCGTGATTCTTAATGCCGAATACTATTCCGTCAATGAAGTTACCCAATTTGTTCGTGTGTCAGCGTGAATTGTCTACAAAATATGGTTTAGCACTCGTGGCCATACAATACTTAGTCACACCAATGGTCATACGAAACATTCGAATCGGCAGGGACCGGAGACGAGTCTTCCGCCTCCACAAATATCAATCGGTTTCCAACCCAACAGGAACTGCTGCTGTCAGAGAATGCAGGCCCATGCCAACCAGTTGACGACTGGTCATTGGGAACTCCAGGTACTGCATATTCGGAGTCGAGTACTTCTAAGAGGGCCATTGCTCAGAGCGGCAAATAAAGCTGCACGCTTTCAGTGGGTCAGTCAACACAGGAGCTGGACAGTAGCTGAGACCAGCAGTGTACTGTGGTTCGACGAGCCGCCATTTTACCTCTTTACAAATAATTTAAGGCGTCAAGTGCAAAACGGCCCAATGGCGTTTAAGTAGTAGTGTGTGGAGCGTGTAGTTCACGTCGAATTTTTTTTTTTTTTTAAAGGGCGAGGTTCATGAAATTGACCGAAAATGACAATTTTAAATTTTTTTATTTACTAGTAGAAGTCGTGGATAATAAGTTCCTAAGGTTTCAATGATGAAATTGCATCCCAAGTGCCTGAAAAACAATTAAATGTGTGAATCGACTTTCCTGGCACGCCCATTTTTTGAAGCAACACTTCACCTACAGGCTCGGAGTCACGGATGTTATCAAGTCCACATACGGATTTCTAGCCGACACTGCATTTCTAAAAAGTTCTGTCCTTGGAAAAACCCACAATTTAAATGTGTCTCTAAATTAATTCATAACGAAACTATACCCTAAACCACATTTCATCTACAACAATTGCCAGAGTTGCAACTTACGATGAAGTGCTTATATTTCAAGATTTTAACTTAACTAGGATGCAGGTATTAGAGAGAAAGGGCTTTAAGATGGGAAATTTCACTCAAGATATATTGAGAAAAAAAGATTTAGAGCGCCTCTCTGCGGCTGAAAAGTCAGTTGAAGACCTGGTAAAGGAAAGAAGGCAGAAAACAAGAAACCAGAAGAGATGCCTTGATAGGAAAGGGCCCATTGGTACAAATCTGGGGCCTGCTGAAGAGGTGACATAAGCAAAAACGTTGGTTGAACTTTAAATTGCATTTTATGAAACTTACGTTCTTTAAAGTTGTTGTGCCTTTTTTCGCAATGTATGAATGCTATAATTATGAAATGTTGTACACTTATTTCTATAAAACCAATACACGTTGTCTCAAGAGTAAATTTCGAAATTCTAGGTGAAAGCTGAGATACGAGGCAAAGTGGTTCGAATTTTGCATGAATTTTATATTATACTTAAAGATCTATAGCTAAAAAGTTGTTAAGGATCGCCTATTCAAAAATTTAAAAAAAGTTCATGAGAGAAGTTTTCTACATGCAAAGAGATTAAACAGAGAACATTTTTAGAAATCTCTCGATTAGTTCCTGAGAAAAAGGTATATATATATATAGCTTTATAAATTCCATGCATGCATCATGAAAGCAGTCTGTCTTCAGGCCACAAGTGGCCCACCGGGACCACCCAACCGCCGTGTCATCCTCAGATGAGGATGCAGATAGGAGGCGCGTGTGGTCAGCACACCGCTCTCCCGGTCGTTATGATGGTTTTCTGTGACCGGAGCCGCTACTATTCGGTCGAGTAGCTCCTCAATTGGCATCACGAGGCTGAGTGCACCCCGAAAAATGGCAACAGGGCATGGCGACCTGGATGGTCACCCATGCAAGTGCCAGCCACGCACGACAGCGCTTATCTTCGGTGATCTCACGGGAACCGGTGTATCTACTGCGGCAAGGCCTTGCCCTCAGGCATCATGAGAAGAATAATATATCAGAAGAATGGAAAACTGAGGATTCCTTAGTTGATTATCAGTTTGGCTTTAGGAAAGGTAAAGGCGCCAGAGACGCAGTTCTGACGTTGCGATTGATAATGGAAGAAGGACTAAACAAAAATCAAGACACGTTCGTAGGACTTGTCGATCTAGGAAAAGCGTTCGACAATGTCAAATGGTGGAAGATTTTCGAAATTCTGAGAAAAATAGGGGTAAGCTACAGAGAAAGATGGTAATACACTATTTGTTCAAGAACCAAGAGAGAACCGTAAGATTGGAAGAGAAAGAATTAAGTGTTCTGATTAAAAAGGGTGTAAGCCAAGAATGTAGTCTTTCGCGCTTACTGTTCGGTCTATACATCGGAGAAGCAACGACGGAAAAAAAAGAAAAGCTCAAGAGTGGGATTAAAATTCAACGTGAAATGATATCAATGATAAAATACGCTGATGACATTGCTGTCCTCAGTCAAAGTGAAGAAGACTTACAGGATCTGCTGAATTGAATGAAAAGTACAGAATATAGGCTGGAGGGAAATCGAAGAAGGACGAACGTAATGAGAAGTAGCAGAAATAAGAACAGCGAGAAATTTAACACTATAATTGGTGACAACGGAGTTAACGAATTCTGCTGCCTATGCAGCAAAATAACGTATGCTGGACGGAGCAAAGAGGACGTAAAAAGCAACTAGCAATGGCAAAAAGGACATTCCTGACCATGAGGCTACAAGTGCTAGGTTGGCGCAGAAGAGCAATTCGTGGCGTGCCGCATGATATCAGTCGAAAGACTAATTACTCAAAAAATTAGCTTCAAAATTGTGTACTTGGCGCGTCTTTTAAATAGTGTGTTTTCTTCATGAACGTCCCCCCTTAAGGTTAGGCGATATTCTCAGTACCATCCCTTGGGCTTACTCATTCGGGATACCCCTTAACCTCGAGATGAGTCTGCTGTGGACAACAGGCTGTGTTCGCCTGCCTGGTTTGACGAACGCTCACACACACTATAGCGCGTCGACTGGCCAAATAAATCACTTAATCTTAATATCATGGGAAATATCTGGAAATATATAGTACAGCGGGTGAAACGTAGCAGCCAAACACACCCGTAGTTTGGTAGCTCAGCGGTATCTAATTATCAACAAGTGCCTTCTGGCTTGCCTCAGAAAACTTGTCGACTCTTCCTCGTCGAAATGACGCCGTTGTCAAACCCAGAGGTGGTGATACACGCTAGTAGCGTGTTGTCTCTTGGGAGTAAATAATTTTTCACCCACTGTGCTTACGAATTCCAGTAACAACAACATGGGAGTGGGTCCGCCTTGATACAAATGGCTTGGTTCAAATGGCTCTGAGCACTATGGGACTTAACATCTTAGGTCATCAGTCCTCCAGAACTTAGAAATACTTAAACCTAACTAACCTAAGGACAACACACACATCCATGCCCGAGGCAGGATTCTAACCTGCGCCCGTAGCAGTCCCGCGGTTCCGGACTGCAGCGCCTAGAACCGCACGGCCACCGCTGCCGGCTGCCTTGATGCAAACCACTTTTGTTCTTATGTATTTATTCTGAAACTAGTTTCAGCGAAAATAGCGCCATCACCAGCTTTTTTTCCATTCTAAAACATGCAAGAAACCAAGTGCATATCAAAACTATATCTACAATACTAAGGCAATTCCCATAGTATAATGCTGATGTATATCAGCTCACTTTTTCGTATTCGCTTGGTAACAGTCACTCACACAGTGGCAGATTACATTTTGTATGCCGAAGAAATGGAAACAAAAACACAGAAAATATGCCGGAAATAACAGCAACAAGCGTAAAAACCATACTTGACTTACGGTAAATAAGGTGTTATGATACTATTTGCAGAACACAATATTTGGAACCAAACGGTACACCTGTAACAATGTTTTTTCCACGTTTTAGAATAAGAAAAAACCATGGCGTCGATATTGTCGCTGAAACTAGTTTGAAATTAAATTAATGTGAACAATAATGTTTTGCATCAAGACGGACCCACAATCTGAAATTGTTGTTTTTACGCAAACACCAATGAAAGAGCTTAAGATAAAATGAAAATCTCAGTAAGATTGACTTCTCGTTGAGAAATGGTTCTAAGGAGTACCACATTTGTCGTTTGATAGATCTAAAATTTGAAACGTCCTTATATACAGGATACAACAGGAGTAAGTGCATATATTTTTGTACGTATATGTTACGTTTATATGTACATACATTAGTGGTTCTGTTGTTTTCACTCTGTACCGAACAGTCTTCACAAACTTTAAGATCTGATGTCTCCATTACGGTCGTAACTGCACCACTAAGTGGACTACACGTTTTCCGTGCACGGGTCCACGCTGATCTGCTGCCGTGGGGAAAATAACCATTAACGGCTTACTTTTGCCACACGGACCTAAAGATACTACCCAGCTAAAAACATATGACTTGCAGTATCCACCAGTATTAGTCTGCAGAAGATGTAAATACTGATGTAGTGTCATTCAATACACTGGCCTCTGTCAGCAACAGAAACATCTGCACTTATGCCCGTTACACTCTGTACATTTAATGCTGCATCAATGTACTGCACTCATGGATTACAACATCCAGAAGCTGCAATTCCTTATAAGATCAGATGTACGACGAAATTCCAGCTGGTAAGAAAATGAAAGCTAACCATATCAGGAAAATGTGTTAAGTTTACTGCGAATAACAGGCGAACTAACTATTGGATCCATCACATCCACATTTCATTCTCGTAACTTAATTATAGTTTCACGAAGAAACCTTCAATAAAACGACAACTGCAACGTACGTGATGAATTCCTAAATGTCAAAGCGCAACAATAATGTCTCATGACATGTCCCTCTTACGGTGGTGAAAGGAGTTCCAAAAGTCATGTTTCCCTTTTCTGATGAATCTACTTTCGATGTGAAGCATCCTTCACTAAAACTCTTTTCTCACACAGTTTGAAATACAGCACCACAATTATCTAATAAATACGTGACCATTTTCATTTCACTGAAAGGCAAGAAGGCGAATAATGTATCACGTTAATGCCCAGAACTAAATTTGCGTATTAGCAACAGACTGCATCAGTAGTGTGAAAACACAGTTCTGAAAATACACTACCGGAAAAAATTATTATACCTGCGTAACGTCATGTAGCGCACTGTATGAAAATCACTGGCTGTGCTGTGTGCACTCTGTGGCTGGTTGGCATCGTTGGAATGTTCGCTATTGTAGTGTTAGGCAATGGATGTGAACAGCGCGTAGCGTTGTGCAGTTGGAGGTGAGCCGCCAGCAGTTCTGGATGTGGGGGAAGAGATGGCAGAATTTTGAGAGCGGACGATCTGGACGTGTGTCCATCAGAAAGAGTAAATTTGTAATACTGGATATCATGAACTTATATTTACTTTTGAACATTATTAAGGTAAATACATTGTTTGTTCTCTATCAAAATCTTTCATTTGCTAACTATGCCTATCAGTAGTTAGTGCCTTCAGTAATTAGAATCCTTTATTTAGCTGGCAGTATTGGCGCACGCTGTATTGCAGTAGTTCGAGTAACGAAGATTTTTGTGAGGTAAGTGATTCATGAAAGGTATAGGTTATTGTTAGTCAGGGCTATTCTTTTGTAGGGATTATTGAAAGTCAGATTGCGTTGCGCTAAAAATATTGTGTGTCAGTTTAGTGTTGATCAGGATAAGTAAAGAGAGAAATGTGTGAGTACGTTCAGTTTTGCTCAGCTGTTTGAAAATGAAATAACGTAAGGGGTTTACCAGCACAGTAATTATAAAATTTTTTCTAAGGGGGCGTTACACCTGAAAAGATAAGATCACGTCTATTTCCATCCAGTGATGGCATATGCCACCTGGGGTACAGTAGATGTACTGATAATGACTTCAGCATCGACAGCAACAGATGGCGTATGTGTCATATGTTTCTACCCTTTAATAGGGAATGTTCACAACCAGAAGGCTCAGTGTGGAGCAAACGTGTGAAGCAAGCAGGAAACCATACCACAGAGACACGCGTGCTTCTTACAGCCAACTGAGCGAATTTCAAAGGGGTCAAATCGTGGCATATATTTTTCCATTTTAGCGAACTGTTGCGCTAGTTGGACGTGCCGCATCAGTTGTGCAACGAAGCTGGTATCAGTGGTCACGCAAACGTTCTCAGACCTGAAGATGAGGTTCTGGGCGTCCACGCGGCACAGACGCCGGCCAGGAACTTCATATTGTAAGGACAGCCGTGGTAGAACGTACAACTACCACAGCGCAGATAAAAAGGTTTCTGAGGTCAGACGTGTCAACAACAGTTGCGAAAAGCTTATTAGCAGTGGGACTACTGGCATGCACACATCTATCCCGTCTTCAAATGGTTCAAATGGCTCTGAGCACTATGGGACTTAAGTACTGTGGTCATCAGTGCCCTAGAACGTAGAACTACTTAAACCTAACTAACCTAAGGACATCACACACATCCATGCCCGACGCAGGATTCGAACCTGCGACCGTAGCAGTCGCGCGGTTCCGCACTGCGCGCCTAGAACCGCTAGACCACCGCGGTCGGCTATCCCGTCTTCCGCTCACGCCACAGCATCGATGTGCACAGCTCGACTGGTGCCGTAAGAGGATCACTTGGAAGATGGAATGGCGGGCTGTGGTCTTCAGTGATGAAAGCAGATTCCGCCTACTCGCAGGTGATGGTCGTCTGCGTTTACGATCTAGATCTGGAGAGCCCTTTGTTACAGAGTGCGTATGTACAAGACACATATACCCGACCCCATGCCTTATGGTCTGATGAGCAATAAGCAACAAGTGTCGGTCACCGATGGTGTTCATAGAGGGAAGGCTAACCTGCGTTTGGTACGTGTAGACTGTTCTTGGACCCCTTCTTTTCCCATTCTTGCAACAGGAAGGTGATATGGTATTCCAATAGGATAATGCTCGCCTACGCATTGTCCTGGCCCAGCACGATCTGCAAACTTACCTCCAATCGAGCACGTATAGAATACATTGGGACGAGAAGTGACCCACACGACTCGTCAACCGACAACTCTGACAGAACTACGTGAACAGGTCGAGCAAGCGTGGCGTAATGTATTCCAGACCAGCATTTGCTACCTCTGCGATTGAATGGATGCCGGAGTCAGTGCCTGCATTGCGCTGTGGAGGCTACACCACGTACTAATATGTCTGTTTCAGAATGAGTCGATACCTGGTACCTCAGAACCACTTGTGCTATTGAACTGTAAATTGAATCATTTCATGTACTCCACATGCAGTGTTGCAACAATAAATCATGAGTGAATTGGAAACCTCTAGAAGGGTGTACCACTTTTTTCCGGCAGAAATCGTTTACTGAATACTTTGGTATTTGCCAGTGCCCACGGCTGATTGTGAAGTGATTGTGCCGTTCCGTGTAACATGACGTCACCTACGTGACACTGTTTTTGTCTCCCACATGGATGGCGGCGAATGGGTAGGAGCAGGAAAAGGTACTACACGTCGGTACTGCAGTATGACTTTAAATTACTCTAGCAAAAAGAATACATAACTTGCAATGAGGTGCCAAGTGTTCCGGCTGTCTGCTCTTCATCAAAAGGCCAGAATCTGCAGCAGAGCTCGTAGACCTGCACAGCGCCTGCTAGAGGGCGCTGTCATCGGTGTCGGTGTCGCAGTGCCAACCTACGCTGTGGCATCGTAGCTATCGATACGACACACCTCCCCCCTCAAAACAACGCACCGTCATTGAGTATGGCTTCCGACGGCGGGTGGAGGGACCCAGGTGCGGCGCGGAACTGCCACGGCACGCTGTCCACCCGCGACCCCGAATTGCTCGCGAGGGGGCGAGGAAAACGCCCCGTGGAAAACCTGTCCAGGCCACTCACCGCCACTGGGTATGATAAAATGAGGAGGCGGAGCAACGACCTCCATGGGGGACGGCGGCGGCAGCGTGATGGCAGCTTCAGCGTCCATCGGTTCCGGCACCGCGGAGGAACACGGCGGCGGCGGCGGCGCTGGCGGCGACAGGCGCCCGTCCGGCGCTGGAGACTGGACCGGCAGCGGCGACGCGGAGGCGCGAGCGGTGGAGGCGCCGTCGGTGGAGTCGTGGGCTGAGGCGGTGGACCGCGAAGCCTCCAATTCTCCCAGAAAACAACCAGCGGCGGAAAACCGAGGACGGCACAAACGGATCTGGTTCCGGTGTGACTTGACAGTGCCGGAGGGACCAGAAATGACAATTAAGGCGCGGCCAAGCTGGTGAAGAATGCGCCCCTGCTCCCAGCGTGGCTGCCAGAGAAAACGCGATAGAACACCAAATCGTGCGGCGCCAAGCCAGAACGAGGCGAAGCAGCGGGAGCACGCGGCGGCAGGTGCGATAGCTGCAGGAGCGACCGATGGGCGCAGCCAAGTAGCGATTCTGCTGGGGAACGGGTGCCGAGCGGCTGAGAACGACAGGAAGCAAGGAAAGTCCAGAGTGTGCGCTCGCGAGAGTGCGTGGTGTACAACTTGCTCATCTGCGACTTAAACGTACGCACAAAGCGTTCAGCCTCGCCGTTCGACTGGGGGTGGAACGGGTCTGAGGTCAGATGGCGAATGCCATTGGCAGCACAGAACGCTTCAAATTCTGAGGACGCAAACTGGGGGCCATTGTCGGAGACAATAACTTCAGGAAGGCCCTCAATGCAAAAAATAGATGTCAAAGCCCGAATTGTACTGGCAGATGCAGTAGAAGACACAGGAACAACAAAAGGAAAGTTACTGTATGCATCAATAACTATCAACCAGCCGATGTCCCAGAACGGACCCACAAAATCAATATGAACGTGCTGCCAAGGCGCAGTAGGAGTCGGCCACGCAAAGAAGTGCTGGCGGGCAGCAGATTGATGCTCCGCTCAAGAGCTAAAGTTAGCAAGCAAATTCTCAATATGTTTATCAATGCCGACCCAAGTGCAGTGACGACGTGCTAATTGCTTCGTCCGCACTATACCCCAATGACCAGAGTGCAGTAAACGGACGATTTCCGACTGCAACGAACGAGGTACAACCACACGAGACTGATCATTGTCAGTTTGTATCAAGATAACACCGTGGTGTACAGACAAGTTGTGATGTTGCGCAAAGTAACGTCGAACAAGTGGATCACGAATCTACGTAGCAGATGGAGGCCATTGAGTACGAATATACTGCAAAAAATCTGCAAAGAAGCATCGGCGGCTGTCGCGGAAGCAGTGCGACGAAAATCCACCGGAAAACTATCAGCTAATGCCTTATCTTGCGAATCAATAAACATGCATGACAGTTCAGAAGAATCAAACACTGCGTCAGGAAAGATAGGTAGACGATACAAAGCATCAGCATTGCCATGCTGGGCCGTAGGCTGAAACAAGATTTCGTAATTGCAGTTAGACAAAAACAAACACCAACATTGCAACTTTTGTGCATTACGGGCCGGAACTGGCTTTGACGAGTGGAACAACGACGTCGAAGGCCTATGGTCGGTGACCAAATAGAACTTGCGACCATACAAAAAATCATGAAAAATGGCTCTGAGCACTATGGGACTTAACAGCTATGGTCATCAGTCCCCTAGAACTTAGAACTACTTAAACCTAACTAACCTAAGGACATCACACACATCCATGCCCGAGGCAGGATTCGAACCTGCGACCGTAGCAGTCGCGCGGTTCCGGACTGAGCGCCTAGAACCGCGAGACCACCGCGGCCGGCAAATCATGAAACTTATTCACTCCATAGACAATAGCTAAAGCTTCTTTCTCGATTTGAGAATAGTTTTGCTGGGCAGAATTGAGCAACTTAGACGCAAAAGCGATCGGGCGATCGACAGAATTAATGCGGTGCGAGAGAACCGCTCCAATGCCGTGAGAAGATGCATCGACAGCCAAAACAACTGGTTTGGAGGGATCGAAAGGAATCAAACAGTGATCACTCAACAAAGCAGATTTGAGCTTGTGGAAAGCAGCGTCTCATTCCAAAGACCAAACAAAGGGAACGTTCTTATGCCGAACGCGATGCAAAGGCGCTGCAATCTGCACTGCATTTGGTATAAACCGAATATAATATGTGATTTTGCCCAATACAGACTGAAGTTCTTTCAAGTTCCTGGGTGCTGGCAAGTCTCTAATCGCACTGAGATGTGATGGCGAAGGGTGATACCCTGTCCTTTAATCATATGTCGTAAATACTGAATCTCAGTTTGAAAAAATTTGCACTTTTCTCTGTTACACTTGAGTCCTGCCCACAAAAGTACAGTAAATAAGGCACGCAAATTCTGCAAATGTTCGTCAGGTGTGGGACCTGATACAACTATATTGTCCAGATAATTGGAACAACCAGGAACAGTGGCACACAACTGGTGCAAATACGACTGAAAAATAGCAGGAGCCGAAGCACAACCGAACGGAAGGCGGTGAAATTTGAACAATCCAAGGTGGGTGTTTATTACAAAATAGCGTTGCGACTGTTCGTCGAGCGGAATCTGAAAGTATGCGTCCCGCAAGTCAATCGTGGAAAAGAATTTTCCCGCACCAAGCTTATCAAAAATGTCTCCAGGACGCGGTTAGGGAAATGTAGCTACCATTGTCTGGGGATTTACTGTAGACTTAAAGTCGGCACAAATAGGGAGACGACCGTTTGGTTTCTTTACACACACTATAGGCGAAGCCCATTGCGAAGCAGAACCAAGTTCGATGACACCATCGTCTTCCAAATGCGTAAGTTCAGCAGCTACGGCTTCGCGCAGTGCGTGCGGTACCGGGCGTGCGCGCCGGAAAACAGGCATGGCAATGTCTTTAACTACAACTGTGCTGCAAAGTCTGTGGCACAACTACGTCCATCAGAAAATAGTTCAGCAAAATCATCGCAGAGTGCGGCAACACTGTCTGCATGGTCACTAGCGTTGATGCAAAGTACATTGTCCTGAATTGCGAGACCACAAAGTTCAAATGCGTCCATGCCAAAAAATTTCGTAGCATCACTGGAGCGTAGCACATGGAAAGACACTGTACGGGTCGTTGCACCATGCGTGGCTTGCAAACTACACACACCGAGCACTGAGATTTCCTGTCCTGTAAATGCAGTCAGCGTGGCATGTGAACGACGAAGTGGGGGCGAACCAAGCAAGTCATACGTAGATTTGTTCAGTAAGGAAACTGACGCACCAGTGTCCAGCTGCATGCGAACAGAACGTCCACAAACGTTCGAATTAACAAAAAGTTTCCTCGCACCGCGCTGAATGCGAGAGGAAGTGTCGGGCAAAACTTGATCCACACGACGAGGTGTAGACGCACGTGAAGCAGAAGGCTTTGAATATATGGCATTAACGTCCATAGGCTGATGTAAATCATGATCACGGCCGTTTTCCGTTGCGGTGACGCCCACGCGAGTCGCGCGAACGGGAGATAAGTTGTGAATGAGAGTTTGTCTTACTACACACAGCTTGCACGTGTCCTTTCTTACTGCAAAAATAACACTGTGCTTGACGGGATGGGCAACTGTCCAGTGGGTGGGCACGAAAGCAGTTCGGACATGACTTTAGTTTCTTAGAGGGTGCCTGGTTTGAAACGTGTTTACTTGCGCGCGAGCGGCGCGATGTAGCTGGCTGTGCTGGGACTGGACGGAAGGGCACGTGTTGTGCCGCGCTAACTGTACACACACCCGGGGTCACGTCGAATGCGGAAGTAACCATGTCTAATGTATCTTGTGTGTCTAGCAAGTCCATCACTTCCTGCAAAGACGGGTTTTTAAATCTGAGGATTTGTTCGCGGATGCGGTGATCCTCCACATTCTGCGCAATAGCGTCTCTAATCATTATATCCGCATATGAGAGTCCACACGAGCAATTAAAGTCACAGTCAGAAGTTTGGCCCTGAAGGTCCGCCAACCAAGATTTATTCGACAGTGTACGGACACGAAGGAGGCGAAAGAATTTGTAGCGTGCAACTACCACATTGACACTATCACGAAAGTGGGAGTTCAAAGCGTCAGTCACTTCGCCGTAAGTTTTAGTTTCTAGGCGGGTGGTGGGAAACAATTTCACTAGCACACGGTACAACACAACACCCGCGTTGGCAATTAAAAAGGCAAGCCGCTCTGTACATGGTATGTTGTATTCTGCGAAGTGTGCCTAGAGCTGTGCGATGTATTCTGGCCAGCGTTCAACGTTACGACGGCGTCGGCACAGGCGGTGGCGTCGGAGGCGCCGAAGTAGCTGCAGTTTGTAGCGTGACCAGTCCATTTATGGCAGCAAGCAGCTGCGTCATTTGCTGCGCCTGAAAACGGACAATGTCGGACAGCGAAGAATGTTCCTGTGGCGAAGCCGTGGTTTACACAAATGAAAGTCCTATACTGAGGCTAGCACGAAAAGAGAGCAGTACCGAGCAAAAAAGGAAATGATAGGGGAAACCTCGTCGCCAACTTTTGTACCCCGACTGGAAGGCGGCGCGTGGGTAGGAGCAGGAAAAGGTAATACACGTCGGTACTGCAGCATGACTTTAAATCACCTTTACTCTCTGCGTAGTAGACTAGCCTCCTCGTGGTGCACGCCGAGCAACGTAATTATATCACGGCTAAATAGTCTACAAACTTGGCTACCAGACTATCCTTTGGGATCTCCTGGTAATTCAAACATGCAACGAAGCGACCAAACGAACGATTCCTTTGGGAACCATCCAACTAGAAGATTGGACCATCAGTCCGGATCTGCCAGCTAAATATTGAGGGAATTAGCCGATCCAAATCTGAATATCTTTCAAAGTTTCTATTGGACAATAGCATCGATGTGGTACTCCTTCAGGAAACACATACTGACTCGCAGGAAGACTTACAAAGAAGAGGACGTATTCAAGGCTTCCAACAAATAGGCGCAACATATCATCACGCCTATGGCACCGCCACATATGCCCGATCCGATATTCCGATATTGAACATGCACACCTGCTATCCACAAGCACAGAAAACAACATCCATGTTGTTGATATAAAAGTAGACAACATAAGACTTATAAATGTCTACAAACCACCAAACCAAATCTGGCCAAGTATTGTACCACCCACACATGAACACCCAACGATATATGCCGGTGATTTTAATAGCCATCATGAAATGTGGTGATACACCCAAAATAATGAACACGGAGAAGCGCTGGTGGAATGGGCCGACGAGAACAATCTACATCTTATATTCGATGCCAAGGAGAGGGGCACATTCCACTCGGCCGCCTGGCGCAGGGACTACAATCCGGACCTCTGCTTTGTAACTACCGATAACGAGGGAAAACCAGTGCCTATACATAGAAGGGTTGCCACAGATTTCCCACGCAGCCAGCATAGGCCTGTTATTTTAGACATCGGTGTCACTATACCCCTGATATGGTCCTTCCCTCGACCTAGATGGAATTTCCAAAAAGCTGACTGGGAGAAGTATTCAGCGGACCTTGATAAATGCATCCGGTTTATACCGTCACTACCTAAATGCTACGATCGTTTCAGGAAAGCTATAATTACCACAGCTAAAAAACACATTCCTAGGGGGTTTCGAAAAGAATACATCCCAGGATGGGATGCAAAATGCCATCAGCTATATGAGGATTTTACTAGTAGTGGTGACCAAGAAATAGCTGATGACCTCCTCCACAATCTAGATTCCGCAAGAAGACAACGATGGACTGAAGTAACTGAAAGAATGAATTTCACTCAATCAAGCAGGAAGGCATGGAGTTTGTTACGTAAACTCGGAGGTACGACAAGACCAGCCCAGAAAAATTCAACCATAACACCAGAGAAAATTGCAAATAACATTGTCGAAATGTCAAGAGCTCCGAGAGACAAACCACATATCAGGATGATTAACATCTCTGGAATGGAACTAACACGGAAAACATGATCCGCATTAAATCGAATACGTACTGGACATGGCAGGTGTGCGGATTCACTACACAAATGGGGAAGAGCGATGTCACCAGAATGCGACTGCGGTGCTCTAGACAGACGATCCAACACATCCATGGTGAATGCTCCTTGCGAGCATATGCAGGGAACTGGTCCGACTTCCTGGAGGCATCCCCATTGGCGCTAGAATGGATCTCAAACCTCGATATAACCTTTTAACTGACCAATATAAACATAAATTATATTCATGATTGTTATAAGATTTTAATGTCTAACATTTGGTGTATTAATGTTGCATGTATAGCCATACGCTAAATAAAAATAAAATAAATCTAGCAAAAAGAATACATAATTTGCAATGAGGTGCGAAGTGTCCCGGCCGTCTGCTCTTAATCAAAGGGGCAGAATCTGCAGCGGAGCTCGTAGACCTGCACAGCGCTTGCTAGAGGGCGCTGTCGTTGGTGTCGGTGTCGACTTCCAACCTACGCCGTGGCGGCGTAGCTATCGAGACCACAACTATTATGAAAGAAATGTTGATCACACTACGGGGTATTTACTCGCTTTCTCTATAATGCATCAGCTGCAGTCTTTTGTGGCCATAGAGTCATTCTACTAGGTTTTGTGGTATTCACGAGTGCTAGGTCCTAAATTAGTTTTGAAGAGACAATGAGCCTCATTTAAAAGTTTACTACATATTTTTTGTAGCCGAATGAAAATAATTCCGCCTCCGCAGCTGAGTGGTCAGCGCAGAAGGCCGCCATGCGTAGGACCCAGATTCGATTCCTGGTACAGCTAACGACTTTCTCTTGGCGGGAGGACTGGTACGGGGACACTCACACAAGTGATGCCAGTTGAGGATCTACCTGTCCGTGTAGTATAGGCTCCGCAGCCGGGAAAGTCAACAAAACGGCGGGTACTGTGCTGTGCTATGCTGACCACGTGCGCCTCCATATTGCACCCGCATGGCACCGTAAAGCAGAGGATAACACGGCCGCCAGCAGACATCCTTTGGGCCTTCACGGCCTGACGAGGAGCTCGTGTGAAAATAGGTACACGCGGGTAACTACAGAAGGTGCTGCACGAAAATACGAACAAATGTTGCCTGTAGCTTGTCCAGACGCTGCCATTGGCCTTAGGTCGATATTCACGGTGCAATTAATTTCATTTCTGAAAGAGACGTTCCACAGCTACAGTTATTACTTCTTTAGTTATTTTCTTTCTTTGCGTCTTGTTGCCCTGTTCTCAAACAAGGATTCCTGCCGTCACTGGAACCTCCAGGTTGCAGGACTGGGCATCAGTTTTGGTTTGACTATGAGCGCTAGTAATGCCGGATCCCTGCTCGACGACATGGCTGATGGCAATGTTTATTTGCTTGAGAATGAGGCAACAACCCCGAAAATAGTAGCAAATAACGAAACATGTATGAATATAAAAGCAAACTGTGGAACGTCTGTTTCCAAAGCAACTACGGACCCGTCAGCAAAACGCTGCTTCATAACTATTGGAAAAGATCATGAAAAATTATTACTTTTCTGAAGATTTGAAAGTTCACTTCAGTGCGTCACAATTCACACTTTATGCTGACCATTGGTCAACCAAAGATGAAGGTAATAAACTGGAACACCTGCTGCCGTCCTTATGATGTCATTTTTTATGTGGCTGCCAGTATGGCAGCTTCAGTGCACCATCTCCAGGCGTTAACGGACGCTGACGGGGTTAACACCATCGGTATACACGATTCATCAGTGGCCAACATCTACAACCATCAACTATCAACCTAGTCAGTATGAATCGTGTATACAGATGATGTTAACAACTTCGGCGCGCGGCGTCGGTTAAGGCTTGAAGATGGTGCACTGAAGTACCGAAACTGGTACTCACATAACAAATGACACATAAGGACGGCTGCAGGTGTTCTGTTTTATTATGTAAGTGACCAGCCGAAGTCCCTCAGACCTCTAATCATAAGAATGGACGCACAAAAAATATGACAATATCTAAGGTTTATAATTTATAAGAAACAGCTACCAGCCACATGTATGGTTTAAAAAGGTTTATTATCTTCAGACCATGACCGGTTTCGGATTTTTCTTTACAAATCCATCTTCAGATGGCAGTTACAAGCATTCTAAGTTGAACCTAGTTTTGTTTATGTTATTCGTTTGATGTACTGGGAAAGAAAAGAAATATTTTTGTTGTCATATCGGTAATGGTATTTTTACAAAAGATTTACTTCTTTTACAAAATCTAATTGCTCATGAGATAGTTTTCTGTTTTAAACTTAGTAAACGTGCAGGTTATTGTACTTACGAGCTATGTAGTTCTTCCTGACGAAATATTCGTGCGTTTATGTTTTCGAGCGCAAGCTTAATACACTTTTCAATATGCACTATGTGAGTGCTATTCCAGTCAATGGACGTCACTTTCAACCTCATCATCTTAATTACACACGCAGTACACACGAATAACGTTTACAAAACGTGGCCCAGCTTCATATTACAAGTGAGAACAATATTTGCAAAGAGCTTACAGTCATAACGATGTTAACTTACAGTTGCTGTATAGTCGATATGGGTACAGTAAAATATTTCTTTGCTATTGTATGAGATTAATCTAAAACGGAGTAAATAAAATTACATACAAATAAGATTACAAACATTATATGTAGTACAGAAATACTGTGTGATACTAATTAGTTGTTACCATTTTAGGAGATAAATTCTAGTATATGACATGATAAGCAATGCACATGTTTACATTATGCAATGTTTCAATGACATATAAGCAGTTTTTGGGGGCCTGTATACTGAATGTTTTTAATGGAATATTAGGCTTAAGTTATTTTAAAAAAGTGAAAGCTTCTTCAAAGTTGTTTAGGAAGGGGGTGTTAACTGACTCTGTCTGTTCATTCAGAATGAGATCAGGGAACCTGTTTTTATGTGTATGAATCTCAATCTCCTCTAAGAGATTCAATGTGAAACCCATGTTTTTGAGGTGTAATATCTGTAGGTTGTTTTCTATATTCTCAACTGTATGATTATTTTCTGCAAGATGGGTGGCAAAAGCAGATTTGCTTAGGTTTTTGAGACGTAGGGCATCAAGGTGTTCCTTGAATCTTGTTTCAAAAGCTCTACCTGTTTGGCCAATGTAGAATTTAGGACAGTTGTTACACTTAAGTTTATAAATTCCAGATCTTTTATGGGGTATGCTATTGTGTGGGAGTGAGTGTATGACTCTTTGTTGGAGTTTGTCGACTTTCCACAAAATAGCGATGACAATATCTGTTGATCTGGTGCTCACGGTCGCTAATATACGAGAGTTAGTCAGAAAGTAATATCTCCTCTTCTTCTCCTTAAAAAAGTGTGCTAAGTGGAAAATTCTATCCAGCACGACTCCGAAAAGCTTCTTTTCCAATACACTGTTGTAGTAACTTCCTGCCACTATTGCAATCGCTCGCAAAACGGTCGACCTCGATATTCGTATTAGACAGCGTTCTGAGATAGGATTTTTGAATTCAGAAGATGAACCGCCGTTGGTATTCATGAACGACTGAAAAATGTGGACGGTGATGCAACAGTGGACATCAGAACTGTTAGACGATGGGTTCGTCACTGTAACGAAGCTGAAGGTCAAACACCGTTGGCTGACGAAAGACGGAGCGGCAGGTCGATAACTCCAGTCACTCCATAAACATGTGACGAGTCGATGACATCATTCGCGGTGACCGTCAGGTTATTTCAGATGATTTTTATAATATTACCTACCTCAAACAGTGTGATGACGATTTCGCAACAACTCGGATGCTCAAAGATTTGTGCAACTTGGGTATCAAAAATGTAACCCGTCCAGAATAAAGAGACAAGAAAATCAACTGCATTCCAACTGTTCTAGTGCTTCCACTTCGAGGGGTTTTCTGGCAGAATAGTGACAGGAAATGGGTTCATTTTTTTGAATCAGGATCAAGGATGCAATCGATGAATGGCACCACAGAAACTCAGAGAACAACTGTGCGATCCACAGGGAAAGTAATGACTACAGTAATTTTGGACGCAGATGGTGTGATTATGGTCGACGTTTTTACATGAAGAATGCACAAAAAATTCTGTCCAGTATGCCACAGCCCTCAAACAGCTTGAAGCACGTCTACAGCGTGTTCGTCCTACAAAGGCTGTGGCGGATGTTTTTCTTTTGCATGACAATGAAAGACCACACACCAGTCGTCACACTACAGAAGAGATTGTGAAAATTGGAGGGCTGTGAAAATTGGAGGTTAAGTATTGCCTCATCCTCCATAAGGCCTTGACCTGCCACCATCAGACTTGCAACTGCTCAGAACACTAAAAGAAGCTCATCGTGGGACTGACTTCTTAAGCTGAAGAGGCCGCTATATTGTCAGTGCATCAAAGGCTTCGGAAGCATTAACAGGCATTATACAACGTTGGAATACATTTCTTCTTCAAAAGGTGGAACAAAATTGTGGAAAGGGACGGAAAGCCACAAAAATAATCGTCAGTGTTGTGGTGTTCAACCTATGTAGTCGCATTTGAAATTCTTGAAACATAAAAAGTATAAAATAGGAGGCGTTACTTTTTGACTAGCCCTTTTGAAATCGCAACCTTCCGTGGACATATGGTACAGTGTCCAACAACAATGGCTACAATGAGTACCAGGTAACGAGCACCATTCAAAAGGGATGGGAGCAGGTAAGATAATATTCGTTCGCCATATGCAATTTCAGCTCGCAAGTTGGTAAAGAAACATCATATAAGGAAAATAATTTCCACTGTTCCAGCTGAAAATGTCTTTATCTTGCACATCACAGCTTCGTCTTTCATTCAATAAACTTCACTGTTGGCTGTATCCAAACCAGGTCAATACACTTGCGACAGCAACGAAAAATGCTTGCCAGATTTAAAAGAACACAAAAGCTCAAGTATTGGTTATGCTTTATAGATGCTCGAAAGTCAGTGCAGGCTTCAGAGCGAAATGTTTTAATAGTTTCCACAACGAAACTTGGTCTCTAAATAGCAGAAAATCCAGAAATAGGTTGGTTGTACGTAAAGTATACCAGAGGCAAGACACGATCAATACTTTCACAATGCGATAGCAATGATAATGTTACCAACGACAGCCCCACTAAGGAGCAATTACTGAACATTGTTTCCTGAGCTTCATTCACCAAAGAAGATGCAGCAAACATTCCAGAATTATAATCAAAAACAGTTGTCAACATAATCTCCAAGTAGATATCTACGGTGTTGGGAAGCAGCTTATGTCTTCCTGCCCAGATTGTATAGACTTTAGGTTCCTTTTAGAGTGTACTGATAAAATAATATTTTTAGTACTCACGTAGAACCTCTCCTCGACAAAAGATCCTGACCTAAAACTGAAATGCTGCATACCTCACGTCAATACACAAGAGAGGAAATGGAAATAATCTGTCACGTAGTAGTCCAGTAACATTGGCGTTAGTTTGCCGCAGAACCCTGGAACATGTATTCGCATCTCGAAAAAATAGTCAATTGACAGTAATTTTTGAGAACATTCCTCGTGACACATAGCCAGCACGTATTCACAAACTGTTGTTCTTCTGAAAGGAAACTGACTCTATTGACATGGAATAGTGAGTGCTACCGACATAGAACCTCAAGTTGAGTTCATCTACCTAGATCTCCAGAAAAATTCTGACATTGTTCCTCACAAGCGATTTGTAATGAAGTTACATTCCTGCGGAGAACTGTCTCAGTTGTGCAATTGGACTCGCGATTTCCTATAAGAAAGATCACAGGTCGTAGCAATTGACCGGGAGTCATCTAGGAAACGAGAAGTGACACCTGAGGTTTTGCAAGAAAGTGGTATAGGACCCATGCTGTTCATAGCCTGTATAAATTACTTAAGAGATTATATGAGCAGCTCTCTTAGATTGTTTGCAGATGATAATGTGGTTTACCTTCTAGTACAATCACCAGAAGATCAAAACAAATTGCAAAACTATTTAGACAAAATATGTGTATAGTGCGAAAAGTTGCAGTTGACCCTAAACAATAAAAGGTAAGAGGTTTTCGACATGACTACGAAAATCGGGTTACACGGTAAGTCACGCAAATCTTAGGTTGTCGAGTCACCACATAGAAAATGTTGTGGGGAAGGCCAACCAGAGACTGCATTTTGTTGGCAGAACACCTAAAAAAATCAGTACATCTGTTAAAGAGACTGCCTCGGATCCTTACCAGATAGTATGACGCGGGACAAAGAGAAGTCCAAAGAAGGGCAGCTCGTACAGTATTATCGCAAAACATGAGAGAGCATGCCACGGATACAATACGTGAGCTGGTGTAGCACTCAATAAAACAATGGCGTTTTTCCTTCCTAATGTCAAAATATTTTGTTGACTCCCATCTGCTTGGGGGGAAATGACCAAAGTAATAAAATAAGAGAAATCAGAATACATACGGAAACATTTCGATGTTCATTTCTCCCACGTGCTATTTTACGGTAGAACGATCCAGAAATAGTCTGAAAGTGATTCCATGAACCAACAGCCATCCAGTTAAAGAGTGAACTGCAGAGCAGTAGTGTGGCTGCAGTTGCACCTAAATTACTTGTTTGAGCTGAATAAAAGGTAATGTAATTCTCGTTTACACTCTGTTAGCAAAGGCGT
The DNA here is from genome assembly GCF_023864275.1 of Schistocerca cancellata. Classification (NCBI taxonomy): domain Eukaryota; kingdom Metazoa; phylum Arthropoda; class Insecta; order Orthoptera; family Acrididae; genus Schistocerca; species Schistocerca cancellata. Next base: position 250,630,761 of record NC_064626.1, read on the forward strand.
ATAGCTGTCTTAGCTGTCCACACTAATTATCAAAAATTATCAATGAGCACAATTGCAAAAGAGCTACAGAAATGTTTTTTGGCTTTTAAGTGACAAATTTACGAGGAGAATTTATTTTTGTACTGGTGGCTGCTAGATGTGTTGCCGGTAGGTTCGACCAACACGCTTGTAGTACGGAGATGCTTCGTAAACACAAATGTGAATCGCTGGAAGGAAGACGACGTCCTTTTAGTGAAACACTATTGACAAAATTTAGAGAACGGCATTTGAAATTGACTGCCAAACGATTCTACTGCCGCCAACGCACATCTCGCTTAAGGACGACGAAGATGAGAGAAATTAAGTCTTGTATGGAAGCATATAGATAGTCTTTTTCCCTCACTCTACACTGAGGTGACAAAAGTCATCGTATTGCGATATGCACATATACAAATGGCGGTAGTGCCTCGTACACAAGGCATAATACGTCAGTGCTTTGGCAGAGCTGTAATTTGCGCTTAGGTGATTCATGTGAAAAGATTTCTGCACAAGGGAATTAACAGACACTGAACATGTGTCAAAGTGCGCCGAGAATACCAAATTTCAGGCATTACCTCACACTGCAACGCAGTGTCTGACGGTCTTCACTTGACGACCGAGAGCAGCGGCGTATGCGTAGGGCTATCAATGCTAACAGACAAGAAACACTGCGTGAAATAACCGCAGAAATCAAAGCGGGATGTACGACGAACGTATTCGTTAGACCAGAGTGGAAAATTCGGCTTCAATGGGATATGGCAGCAGATGACCGACGCGAGTGCCATTACTGACAGCACGAGATTGCCTGCAGCAACTCCCCTTGGTTCGTGACCATATTAGTTGGACCCTAGACGACTGTAAAACCGTCGTCTGGACAATGAGTAGCGATTTCAGTTGGCAAGAGATGATAGTAGAGTTCAAGTGTGGCACAGACACCACTAAACCATGGACCCAGGTGTCAACAAGGCACTGTGCAAGCTTGTTGTTGGCTTCTTAATGATGTGGGCTGTGTTTGTATGGAGTGGACTGCGTCCTCTCGTCCACGTGAAACGATTGTTGACTGGAAATGGTTATGTTCGGCTACTCGGAGATCATTTGCAGCCATTCATGGACTGCATGTTCCCAAACAACAATGAAATTTTTGTGGGTGACAATGCGGCATGTCCGCAGGCCGCAATTGTTTGCGATTGGTTTGAAGAACATTCTGGACAGTTCGAGCGAATGATCTGGCCATCCAGATCGTCCGACATGAATCCCATCGGACACTTATGGGACACATTCGAAAGGTCAATTCGTGCACAAATCTTGCACCAGCAACATTTTACCAGTATGGACGGCTATAGGGGCAGCATGGCTCAATATTTCCTCAGAAGATTTCCAACGACTTGTTTAGTCCATACCACGATGAGTTGCTATACATCGCCGAGCAAAAAGAGATCCGAAACGACATTAGGAAGTAGGCCATGGTTTTTGTAAGAGTGTATTTGAGAGAGGAACAGGAAACAAAATCACTGGTACTGTTACAAGATGGCCTTCACCATGCACAGTACCGTCGCTTCCGGAGTATAAATGTAGATGAAGATGTAGATACTTTGTCTTTGAAGACATGAGAAATTTACTTGGAACGTCATCTACAAACAGTCATGATATTTTAGCCGTCTAATAATACGTTGTCTTCCATCATATCCTACATCTCTTACGAAAGCTAATCGTCGGCACGTCCACACACAAAGGAAAACAAGAGCAGTAGCATATGTCACAAATACATGACCGATGATACAAGTCGTTTCGGGAGTTCTGGATTGCCGCATGCTGCCACTTCTGACGTGCTACGATCCTTCCGTCTAAAACGTAGAACCGTCGTTGCCGGATCCTTTATATTGGTTGCTGGCCGTTAGAAAGGGTATCTCCAAGCAGTCATTACATAATGAACACAAAAGGTGAAACCTGTGACAAAGTACCGATGTCCACGTAACCTATTGTGCCTCGTGAACAAAGAGGATTTCACAATAGCAGGCTAATTATGCCGATGAATAGGTGTGCATTGTCAGGGCTTCAGGACAGCTGCCCTTTATTCGACAAGTGACTTGCGCAAGATAAAAAATAACGTTACATTATTTCGAAAACAGTGACTTTTTGAACGCACTAATTACTCACTTCTGGCTTAGTAGGCACAAAACATTTCGCACCAACGACGTGGGTTTGGTTGCCTTTACGCCTTATAACACTACCAACTACTACTGAATTAGCAGTACACCTGTTATGTTACACCAGAAAAAGCATTCTAATTTGAGCATGATTGTGCATAATAGAAACTTACGAGCCGTTTTCGTTTCTCTAAACATGTCCGTTGAAAGGAGTAATAGCGGAACCAAGGTTTTATTAGTAATAAAGCAAACTGCAATTACGCATAAGGAAATGGTCGCCTGGCTAATTAGGCAGACTTGTACTAAGTTCTAGCATGGTTCATGAAACAAAATTAAATGTTGGGATTGATTTCACTTGATACTGAAATTCTGTTCTGCAAATAAGATACCAAGCAGTAGCGCTATTTATCAAGCAATGTAACAGTAGTTTGGTACGAACGACACAGAAGGAATGATAACCGTTTTTGTAACAACTGGCTCTCAGTGACATTTATTATCTTTATATTGAAGCAGAAACCTAATTTTCATCACATTACATTACATCACATTACATCACATTACTATTGGTGGAGCGATACTAACTTTCACAAGAGTTTCTTTTATCGGTTTCATTACTGGTAAAATTTTGTCACTGAAGCGGTTTTCTAATAATTATTCCTCTATTCTGATTACTATCTGTATTCTCAAGTAGCATCCTCTTCTTTAAACTATATAGTTCGAATGAAACATGCGCTCCCTAAATCTGTTACATTTTGTACAGTTGTAGCCAGCTAATTGTTATAACACACACAAGTTCTAAGAAACTATTCTATAAGCTGACTCAGATCATAACACAATATTTAAATTAAATCACAACACGAGAAAACCTTTTAACTATATACACTTCAAATTTTAAACAATTACAATCTGTTACAATAATTAACTTTTGTGCTGGTCCTTCAAGTTTACTAGTCGTACCACATTTATTGATTGCAATTTTATGCTAATAATTTAAATGCTGTACTGACAGTTTAGTAAGAGTGATATTTAAGCAAAGCCCTTAAGAACACCTTCTTGCAACTGCATTCTCGTGAAACGTTAACTATCCCTTTATGAAAATTACTTGTAGAATTTCAAAACTTACGTCCACTGAATAATTATGAAATTTACTACTCCAAAAAGGTTATTGAATTTTGTTAAAGAAGATAATTACTTTTCAGTTCGATAAAATAGTGTCCTCCCCAGCATTGCAGCACTTGGATTAGGACCCAGTCTAGGCAAATGACGGAGGATAAAATACCGGTGCTCAACACAAAGTTTAAAGAACACAAACTTGTTACTGAATAAGAAACCGCGTTACTGGTCCATGTAATTATACAATACTCAATGATTATTTGAGACGAAGGTGATGGCTGTGGCGATTTCCTATGGCTAACTCAAAGAGGTACCAAAAGTATTGACGATTCTTAAACTCCCTTCTTAGCGTCGGATTTTCTTATTACGGAGTTAACCAATATATCCCATGAATAATAAGCCAAATTGCTTCCACATCCAAGGCTATATTATATAGTCTTGCTGCTCTTCTTGACTGGTTGAACACATAAGGTGCATACTCTTTCTCTGCTAGCAGCCGACTAATTTTTGTCACACAGGAGGCTCGCATTTCGACCGCCAAATCTACCTTTTCTGTTCCCGCCATGCGGGTTCGTTGTGGAGGGATTTCATTCCAGCTTTTACACGATTACAAAATCACTTTCCCTATGCATGAGTCGATACTATAAGTACAGTTCTAACATTCCCATTCTTCTGACGGCCGGAGTGGCTGAGCGGTTCTAGGCGCTGCAGTCTGGAACCGAGCGACCGCTACGGTCGCAGATTCGAATCCTGCCTCGGGAATGGATGTGTGTGACGTCCTTAGGTTCGTTAAGTTTAATTAGTTCTAAGTTCTAGGCGACTGATGACCTCCGAAGTTAAGTCACATAGTGCTCAGAGCCATTTGAGCCAACCCATTCTTCTGCTGAACATTAGTCTTGCTTTTACATGCATAGATTAATTGCAATAACATAAATAATGAATAAAACATTTACACAGATGTTACATCAAAGAGAATGATCATATAGATGTCGTATTATATAAAGCAGGGAAAAAGTTACACGAGATAAATACAGAGAATATCGACATTGGTGTTACACATGCCCCATGTTTGAATGATGTTTTCTGTTAGTGATAAATCAATCACTCATCCATAACACCTCACGAGCGAAAATAAATTGCAATTACATCAAAACAGCGCACATTTTAGTTAACAGCAACATGAAGACAAAGAGTTGATTTCACCTCATTCACGTAAGAACAATATTAGGCACAATGTAAAGTGAATATGGAGGGGGAGAAAGGAAAGGGCCCCGTCAAATTTTTGTCGTTTTCAAAATATCACCAAATACTTTACTTTCAGTTTGTGTATTACTTCAACCATACTAGTGTTTATGGCTGCGTTAATTTTTATGGAAAATTGGAAATTTGTGGGAAGATCTTATGGGACCAAACTGCTGAGGTCATCGGTCCCTAAGCTTACACAGTACTTAATCTAACTTAAACTAACTTACGCTAAGGACAACACACACACCCATGCCCGAGGGAGGACTCGAAAGTCCAACGGGGAAGCCGCGCGAACCGTGACAGAACGCCTAGACAGCGCGGCTAATTTTTATGCAGTTAAACAAAGTAACACAACACTATTTATAATAAGCATGATCTTTTTCTCTGCTCCTCCATTATTTCAGATATTTTACACAAAATACTTCATTTAGAGACCTTGTTTTACCAAGGAAACACTTGGAGGACCACTGACATTTGTTTTCTTCAGTCCATTTGAAAGAGCCTTTCCTGCTCTATTCACTTAGCAAGATACTACGCTGTCCATTTCACATATTGGCAGTCCATTTTATTAAGCTGCAGCTCATTACGCAGTGCAGCCTTTTAGCATGCCATTTAACTTTTTTAATGTCCATTTCATTCTACACCAGTTATACCATTAAGAATCTAAAACTTATAGATATATATTAGCAAAATTATACGAGTAAGTCTTCACGACAGCATAACATATGGTTACAAAACAAATTTCGTGAGAATAAACATATTGTGATAGAGCACAAATTATGCGATTCATATTTTGACACAGTGTTCCCTTGTATTCTTTCCTATGGACATAAGGGTTCAGGTCCACTATATTACAAAAATCTATGGGCCTCTTTGACTTTGGGTACAGCAGATAGTATGTGTTAGCGTGAGGAGTTCCTTATACTTCAAACAAACCATTATAAATATATTTAAATCTGAAAACTCCATGATTTAATTCGCTGTTTTTCATGGGTTTTGGCAAGAACAAAATCTCCGATTTTCAGGTTGGTTACTCTGAGCCTATCGTACCTCTTAAAGCTGGCTTCCTCGTTTTGCTTCAATCTTTCCCCCATTAATTTCTTTTTTCTGTCTAGTCACAAATCTGCACAGAATGGAAATCCTAAGGTCTCGTCTATATTTGCCAAAATTGCTTGTGGTGTAAAGCTCACGGATTCAGGCGTAGGGCATTCACAACAACTTCAAACTCTGGAACAATTTCGATCCACGCCATATGGTTGTGTTAGCAATACGTTCTGCATGGTGTACCTAGTTCACGCATGTTGCGTTCAACTAGACTACTTGCTGGATGATAGGCCGAAATACATTTTACTTGGACATTGCGCTGATCCATACCCTATTTCCAAATCTTTGAAATAAACTGCGACCATTATCTGATAGCACTAACACAGAATTTCCTATGATATTAGTCTACCACCCAGTTGAATACTGCTATAGCCGTTACTTTCTTGATAGGGAAGAGTTTTATAAATTTTGAAAACACTTCAAATAATATTAAATTATATATATATTTTTCAGTTTTCGAAAGGGGGCTGTACAAATCCACTGACAGCAAGTCAAGGGAATCTTACAGTATGTTGCTTTGCATAGGTCCTTGATTTGTTCGATTTACTACTTTCGTTCTTTTCAAATGCCACACAACTTTATACCGTCTGCTACCTTCTTTATCACACTACTGATTACTGCTATTGTACTTCAAAACTTTCCTAAACATTTTTTTCGGTTCACAATGTCCTAATTCAAGGTGAAAGTAGTCTATCGCCTCAGTCTCGAACTGAGAGGGTCAATTCTCCCTATCCATATCTTTCAGTTTATACAAAATGCCTTAAAGATTTTGTTCTATTTAGCAATTTGAGGACAATTTACACTATCAAAAATTGACTTTTACTGGTTTCCAAACTTTATTTTCATTTTGGTAATCCCTTACAATTCTGTCCAGTTTTCTTTTTCCCAGACACTTCTTCAACGAACCTTGTTTGGAAAGTACCGTCTTGATTACTTTCTTCTGACACACAATTTACATCTTCTGGTAACCTAGATAAGATATCTACTATGAAATTCATATTCAACTTACTACTTGCGAAGGCTGTTGTTCTGATTCCTCTGTACTAATGGATTCTTGGCCAATTTCAATATGCATTGCTATCTGCACTCATAAGAAAGGGTTTAGTTAATATGGGATGGTGTAAAACATTATTTCCCCCTAGTTCACTTTTTGATTTTTCGTAGTCATTCTGACATTCTTTAGTCCAAATGAAAGACCTATTTTTTCTAACTAAAATGTTTTTAATAGTTAATGCTAAATGCTTGCCCCGTAGCAAATTTGTGATAGGGCATTTTTTTAAATAGATTTTCATTTTTCCAGGTCCTTGCCAATCCTGTAAGTGGTAACGATATGTTCCAGAAAATGTATCTCTTTTTTAACAAATTCATTATTTTTTTTATTTTAATGTTATCTCACCTGCTTCAAGACTTCTTGCCAATCTTCTGTGGCAGTCAACACATCGTCTACATATATTGTCAATCACTTAGCTCCTGTTCTAGTACGGAATTTAAATCTCTGATATACAAGGTGGTCCATTGATCGTGACCGGACCAAATATCTCACGAAATAAGCGTCAAACGAAAAAACTACAAAGAATGAAACTTGTCTAGCTTGAAGGGGGAAACCAGATGGCGCTATGGTTGGCCAGCTAGATGGCGCTGCCATAGGTCAAATTGATATTTTTTAAAATGGGAACCTCCATTTATATTACATATTCGTGTAGTACGTAAAGAAATATGAGTGTTTTAATTGGACCACTTTTTCGCTTTGTGATAGATGGAGCTGTAATAGTCACAAACATATGGTTCACAATTTTAGACGAACAGTTGGTAACAGGTAAGTTTTTTAATATAAAATACAGAATGTAGGTACGTTTGAACATTTTATTTCGGTTGTTCCAATTTGATACATGTACCTTTGTGGACTTATCATTTCTGAGAACGCATGCTGCTACAGCGTGATTACCTGTAAATACCACATTAATGCAATAAATGCTCAAAATGATGTCCGTCAACCTCGTAATACGTGTAAGGACATTCGTTTCAACAGCGAGTAGTTCGCCTTCCATAATGTTCGTACATGTATTGACAATACGCCGACGCATGTTGCCAGGCGTTGTCGGTGGATCAAAATAGCAAATATCCTACAACTTTCCCCACAGAAAGAAACCCGGGGACATCAGATCCGGTGAACGTGCGGGCCATGGTATGGTGCTTCGACGACCAATCCACCTGTCATGAAATATGCTATTCAATACCGCTTCAACCGCACACGAGCTATGTGCCGGGCATCCATCATGTTGGAAGTGGTGGTGGTGGTTAGTGTTTAACGTCCCGTCGACAACGAGGTCATTAGAGACGGAGCGCAAGCTCGGGTTAGGGAAGGATTGGGAAGGAAATCGGCCGTGCCCTTTCAAAGGATCCATCCCGGCATTTGCCTGAAACGATTTAGGGAAATCACGGAAAACCTAAATCAGGATGGCCGGAGACGGGATTGAACCGTCGTCCTCCCGAATGCGAGTCCAGTGTGCTAACCACTGCGCCACCTCGCTCGGTACATGTTGGAAGTACATCGCCATTCTGTCATGCAGTGAAACATCTTGTAGTAATATCGCTAGAACATTACGTAGGAAATCAGCATACATTGCACCATTTAGATGGCCATCGATAAAATGGGGGCCAATTATCCTTCATCCCATAATGCCGCACCATACATTAACCCTAACCCACCAAGGTCCCTGATGTTCCACTTGTCGCAGCCATCGTGGATTTTCCGTTGCCCAAGAGTGCATATTGTGCCGGTTTGCGTTACCGCTGTTGGTGTAAGACGCTTCGTCGGTAAATAGAACTCGTGCAAAAAATCTGTCATCGTCCCATAATTTCTCTTGTGCCCAATGTCAGAACTGCACACGACGTTCAAGGCCGTCACCATGCAATTCCTGGCGCATAGAACTATGGTACGAGTGTAATCGATGTTGATGTAGCATTCTCAACACCGACGTTTTTGAGATTCCCGATTCTCGCGCAATTTGTCTGCTACTGATGTGCGCATTAGCCGCGACAGCAGCTAAAACACCTACTTGGGAATCATCATTTGTTGCAGGTCGTGGTTGACGTTTCACGTGTGGCTGAACACTTCCTGTTTCCTTACATAACGTAACTATCCGACGAACGGTCCGGACACTTAGATGATGTCGTTCAGGATACCGAGCAGCATACATAGCACACGCCCGTTGGGCATTTTGATCACAATAGCCATACATCAACACGATATCGAACTCTTCCGCAATTGGTAAACGGTCCATTTTAACACGGGTAATGTAACAGAAGCAAATACCGTCTGCACTGGCGGAATGTTACGTGATACCACGTACTTATATGTTTGTGACTATTAGAACGCCATCTATCACAAAGTGAAAAAAGTGGTCCAACTAAAACAATCATATTTCTTTACGTACTACACGAATATGTAATAAAAATGGGGGTTCCTATTTAAAAAAACGCATTTAATACCCGTTTGACCTATGGCAGCGCCATCTAGCGGGCCAATCATAGCGCCATCTGGTTTCCCCCTTCAAGCTAAACGAGTTTCGTTCTTTGTAGTTTTTTCGTTTGATGCTTATTTTGTGAAATATTTGGCCCGGTCACTATCAATGGACCACCCTATATACTGAAACATATGTATTAAGACCAAAAGGGACAACTTTATACTAGTAACCCTTTCTAGTAAGAAAAACTGCAGTATAGTTGCGACATTCTGCATTCAGCGGAAGCGGTCAGTACCCAGCCACCAAGTCAAGACTGATTAAGTACTGCGCATTATGAAATTTTTACGATGTATCCTTTAAATTTTGTGATCGGTCTACTTCTCTTTTGACGACCTTATTTAAAGTTTATGCATCAATCACAACACGCCCGCCTCCATCTTTCTTACTTACAAAAATGAGAGGGATATTGCGTTCACTGTTGCTACTTTCAGTTACACCTCATCCAACCATTTTACCTATTTCTGCCTCTTCTTTGTCATGTCAACCTAATAAATATGCAAAAGTTTTTTTTACATTACGGTTACCAGTCACAAATTTGGTTAACTATCGTATTATTTATTTATTTTGCTACATTTTTCGAGGGAATACCTGATCTTCTGGCTAAATGGCATTATAAAAACTGTTTCACGATAAGATTATACTGATGTTACATAGTCATTTCATAAATGCTGTGATTATCCTGTGTTAGAAGAGGAAGCTTAGTAGCCGCGCGGGATTAGCCGAGTGGTCTTACGCGCTGCGGATTAGCCGAGTGGTCTTACGCGCTGCAGTCATGGACTGGGCGGCTGGTCCCGGCGGAGGTTCGAGTCCTCCCTCGGGCATGGGTGTGTATGTTTGTCCTTAGGATAATTTAGGTTAAGTAGTGTGTAAGCTGAGGGACTGATGAGCTTAGCAGTTAAGTCCCGTAAGTTTTCACACACATTTGAATTTGAAATTTAGTAAGAGGCAATGTCACTTTCCAAAGTGACAGTTTTCTGAACAGCATCATCACTAGAGATAGGACGTGGTGTCACCACAATGAGCCTGAATCCAAAAGACAGTCCATGGAATGGTGACATGCGAATTCTCCGTCAAAGAAGATATTCAATTCACAGCCGTCTGAAGGTAAAGTGATGTGCACAGTCTTTTGTGTTAGCCAGGGTGTGGTTCTTTTGGATGCCCTGGAGCCTGGAGAACCTGTCAATTCAGTACGCTACAAAACGACACTGACTAAGCTGAAAGCCCGAATTTCCAGGGTAAGGCCGTAGAAGACCCACCGAGCGAGGTGGCGCGGTGGTTCGCTGCAGGCAAATGCCGGGATGGTTCCTTTGAAAGGGCACGGCCGACTTCCTTCCCCCTCATTCCCTAATCCAGTGACACCGACGACCTCGCTGTTTGGTCGCTTCCACCAGCCATAGAAGACCAACTTTCACCTACAACATGATAACGCCAGGCCCCACACTAGTTCTGCGACCACGCAACTCATTGAAAAATTGGACTGTCTTACCAAATCCACCGTACAGTTCGAATTTAGTGCCTTCAGACTTGCATCTCTTTGGACCTCTTAAAGATGGACTCCGTGGTGAACATTTTTAAGACTCGCACACTGTTGTCAAAGCAGTAAGGAAGTGGTTAGCCTCAGCTGGTTCCGATTTTTACAAGCGCAGTACGCAGGGTCTGGTTCATCGTTGGCTAAAGTGAGTAACGAAGGTCGTGACTATGTGGAAAAATGACAGTCTGTAGCAGAAATATTGCTGTATTTATCTGTGCTATTGTGATTTATGCATCTCCTGTACTTACCATGAATGACAGTAGGAGGCATTATTTTACGAATTACCCTCGTATCTTCTCTATCTGACCACTCTGCGTCGCTCTTCGGTTCTAACAGAAAACGCTTTCCTTACACAGATGTTAATTTCCTCCTCTCATCTTTTGTCAGTTATTAAATATCCAGGATTACGGTTTTCTCCTAACGTTAGCAGTTCTTTTTGTGTCACAGCAGATTCGTCGTCTGGACTGTCATCTTTATCGGCTCTAATGGCGTCCGCCTTTACTTCATATTTTGTGTAGTCATCTTGAATTCGTAAGTCGTAAGGAATGATCCGAATCTACTGTAAGTGGGATGCCTCTGTGCTGGCAGCGCTAGGTAGCGCTTTGCATTGGATCTCTGACTGCGATTTCTTTATAAGAGACTCTGTGGTTGGTTGGACTCGTTGGAAGTTAATCGCCAGTAGTGTTGGGCAGTTGGAATTTAGTCGCCAGCAGTGATGGAAGTACTGTTGGGCGGTTGGAAGTTAGTCACCAGCAGTGATGGAAGTGCTGTTGGGCAGTTGGAGGTGAACAGACAGCAGTGATGGATGTTAGATGTGAGACGTTAGCGTTGATGGAGGGTAGAGGTCTGAAGCGTTAGCGTAGGCTAACGATCTGTACTTGTTCGGCTTGGAGACTGAATATTATTCATGATTATATACCTTCGTACCAGATGTCAACGACGATTTATATTCGTGTTTGAACTGGATGTCACATTATTAAGGTAAAAAATACATTATTTGCTTTGCAACAAAATCTTTCATTTGCTAACCACGTGCCTATTAGTAGTTAATGGCTTTAGTAGTTAGAATCTTTTACTTAGCTGGCAATATTGACGCACCCTGTATTGCAGTAGTTCGCGTAATGAAGATTTTTGTGAGGTAAGTGCTTAATGAAATGTATAGGTTATTGTTAAGACTTCTTTTTAATCAGAGTCATTCTTTTAAATTAATTATTTGAAGTCAGGTTGTAATTTTTTTGAGCAGGCACATTGCACTGCTCTAGAATTTGTGGGTCAGTGTTGACGTGATAAGAAAAAGTAAAGAGAAAGTAGCTTCAGTACGTTCAGTTTTACTCAGCTGTTTCAGAATCAAATAACGTAGAAGTTTCATCTTCTCAGTCATTCTGCAATTTAATTACAGACACACTCATTTAAATAAAGAAGTTTCGGTACCTCTTCCTGTTTACTGCAAATAGTTTGTTGTACTGGCGTTTAGTTAGACGGGAATGCTTCGTCCGCAACGCTGAGGATTTCATCCTCTTCCATTCTCCTTTTCCTCACTGGGACCGTATTTCATTTTCTACTGCCGATCTTAATCATTCTTGGTAGACTGCGTACTTCGTGTGGCGCTAAATGCGTCCATGTTCTCCTTACTGTTGGGTCATGTTCTATTCTCGACGTCCATTTTCCTCGTTTCCCTAACACATAATCTTCTGGTCACATAATTCTTTTTGAAATCTTTCCATTCGCACTGTTTTTGCCCTTATTACAGACCATCGATCTGTTTTTACCAACTCGCAATCCTTGACAATTCATTTTCGCACATTTTATCGTTATTTAAGCTGTCGTCGTCGACACTTTCTTTCTTGCCCACACACATGTTCACGTTTTCTCTTGCCACTGTGTCGTTATCTACCGAAGGAGGTTTATTGCATTCTGCCGTGACGCTCTGATTCTGTTCTGATTGCCGCAACTACAGCTCCTATGTACACAGCTGAGTGATCTGATTTATTCGTTACTGGCGGTCCCTCTGTCCGCCAACTAGTGTTTGTTTTTTCGCCTCCCCTGCCATGGTTCATCCCTGAGCACGCCTGTCGCCTCGCTTGTAGCGACCCGGGATTCTCCGCAGTAGCTTTCTCGCAACTAATCTCGTAATGTCTCTGCAGCTATTATTTCTTACGCGTTAGTTTGGCCTCAGTTTTCCACGATGTTGCTGTCGTGATAATGCCGTGGTGCATATCTTTACCGCGAGCGGCCGCAGTACACCGACCGCTCCCCTACCTCACTGAACCATGGTAACACGATACGTATCACCGTCATTCTGGTCACTTTCATTCTGATTACCACTATCATTGTTACTGTCCTGACGATAATCACAATTACTTCGTCAATGAAATTCATCCACTACTCTTTCTAGAAATGCAGAAAACCCTTTGTAATTGCTTCCTGCATATCTCTTCCAATCCTCTGGCAGATTTTTCCATAGCTCCAATATAATTTCGGATCCTAATCGTTTACTTCAGTAGTGAGTCAGGCTCCGGTACCAGAATTCGCAGAAATCTTTTAGGGAGTTTCTGCCGCTATTGTCATACAATCTGGCCATTAGAAGTTCTCGCCACGAACAATCTTGTTTTCGTTCTGAGCAGTATTCCTCTGTAAACTTCTGTTTGAATTCGTTAAACGTCATTTTAACTGTGTTCATGTTTCGTCTCCATCGTTAAAGATCACTTGGTAATGCACTCATAATTGTGTTAATCTATTCCTGACATCTTAAATATTGAGGAAAAATCCTTTCCACTTTTTCAGGAAATCCAATGGGTGCAAATTAGAATGTCTTTTGGCAGGATCAAAGCACTCCTCGACATCTAATAGTTTAGTATTAGGTACTCTATCAGACATATAAGTGGGCTTGTCCCCAATTTTCTTTTCAAGGTCACAAATTTGGCCTTGAATTTGTGAAGGGTTTTGATCACATTTCTGTTTGCAATCTGTGATTTGTTTATATGATGTAGTGCCTAGCAGAATATTAAAGCACTGTGCTGCACATGTTAGCCCTGTATTTAGCCATATTTGTAATTTTTCCTTTAGGAGTAGTCAGTTTCCTGAACAATTAAAGTACTCAGTAGTAAAGCTGCTTTATGAAAAGGAAGAAGGGGATAATGTACACAATTTTAGACCTAGTTCTATGCCATCAGGGTTTGCTAAAGTTATTGAAAGGCTGTGAATGTAAGGATAATTGATCATTTTATATCACACGATTTGCCACCAAGTGAGCAGTTAGACTTTAGAAGTCGTTTAACAACTCAAAATGCTATCTTTTCTTCTCTCTGTGAGGCACTGCATGGCTTAAAAAAAAGGTTTCGAACGCTAGGCATATTTTTTGATTTAACTAAGGCATTTGATTGTGTTGATCAGTAAATATTACTCCCGAAGTTGGACCATTACGGAATATGGGGAGTAGCTCAAAATTGGTTCACCTCTTACTTTTGCAACAGACAGCAAAATGTCAATATTCACAGCATTGAGAATGGCTGTGATGTGGGGTCTGAGTGGGGTATGGTCAAATAGGGGCTGCCCCAGGGATCAGTTTTGGGGCCATTCCTGTTCTTTATTGCAAGACCGCTACGGTCGCAGGTTCGAATCCTGCCTCGGGCATGGATGTTTGTGATGTCCTTAGGTTAGTTAGGTTTAACTAGTTCTAAGTTCTAGGGGACTAATGACCTCAGCAGTTGAGTCCCATAGTGCTCAGAGCCATTTGAACCATTTTTTTGTTCTTTATTTATATAAAGAAACTCTAAAATATTTATGTTTGCTGATGACGCTACCTTGGTAGTAAAGGATGTTGTGTGCAACATTGGCTCGGTTCCAAATAGTGCAGTTAACGCCATAAGTTCACGGCTTGTAGAAAATAAACTAACGCTAAATCACAGTAAGCCTCAGATTTTTCAGTTTCTAACACACAATTCAACAAAACCTGACATTTTAACTTCATAGAATGGACATGTGATTAGTGAAACTGTTCATATTTCTAGGTGTTCAGATACACAGTAAACTGCCGTGGAAAGCCAATTCAGGATCTTGTTCAAAGACTTAATGCTGCCATTTTTACTATTCGAACGGTATGTGAAGTGAGTGATCGTTCGACACGAAAATTAGTCTACTTTGCTTATTTTCATTCGCTTACGTCTTTTGGTATTATATGTTGAGGTAAATCTTCCCATTCAAAAAGAATATTTTTGGCTCTGAAACGGGTGGTTCAGGCAATAAGTGGTGTAAGTTCACGAACCTCTTGTCGACCCTTGTTCACTAGTCTGGGTATTTTGACATTGGCCTCTCAGTATATATTCCTTACTGTCATTTCTTCTTGACAATATTAGCTTATTTCCAAGAGTAAGCAGCTTTTACTCACTTAATACTCGGCAGAAATCAAATCTACATTTGGATCGGACTTCCTTAACTCTTGCGCCTAAAGGTGTGCAGTATACTGCTGCATCCACACAAGGATTCAAAAATCTTGGCAGTAACCCTCGCGCTTTCAAATCGAAAATGAAGAGTTTCTTCACGGGTCACTCTTTCTATTCTGCTGAGGAGTTCCTTGAAAAATAAAGCTGATTCTTATGTTATACTGTTGACTGCTTTTACTTAAACTTATGGCTTGACTTTCTTCGGATTCATAAACATTTTATTTTTATCTGTTATTACTTTTATGTTGTAATTTCATGTACTGAAACGTTCCATGACCTTGGAATTTGCTCCTCAATTTGGTCCTACGGAACTTGACGTGTAAATAAATAAATAATATGTGATAATTGAACCTGAAACTTGAACTCTTGCCTAGATAAATATTAAAAAGTCTAGTTCAGTATTAAACACTCTTGGTTCCATACAGGTCTCGTGCAAATTTTGTCGTGCTTAATGTAGTTTTTGATACTGTGCCAGACTGAAACTATTCGTAAGTTATAAATCTGAAAACTTAAAGCTTTTTACAATTCTTTGTGATGTTACATTTTTCAAGTGAAAATTAAGATGCATTACCTCTGAACACAGTTACAGCTCCCAGTTTTAAACATATCATTCATAACATCTAATGGCTTTTTTAGTAATCTTTGCTTGCTTCATTTGTTCAAAAAATTGCTGTCTTAACTAAAGAAATGTCGTCTGGTGTCAATAATTTCTTGTCTTTTGAAAAGGTTTCAAAAATATCACCTATACTTCTCCATTTTCAAGCGCCACTATTAAGATTCCATAGAAATTATGATTTTAAACATAAAGTGACAAACGATCCAGTATCATGACACCAACATCCACATCTCTGTCAGCTTCTGTTCTAGGTACGTCTTCATCTGCAGCATGATTCCGCATAATAATCAGTACGCACTCCTAAAAATGCAGCACGTCTTCGAAGGGTTCGATCCTCACTTATGGGAAGATATTTGCTCACTTCTGACTTTGATGTTGTTTCGACAAGAGCGGAAAATACATACGGCAGAAAATAAAGGCTTTTTAAACGTTGGAAAGTACATCTCTTTTAGGAACATAAAACATGGTTGTTACTTGAATCTGAGTTTCTCTGCATTCTTTCACAGCGAAATCTCACTTTCTGAACTTCACCTGGTTCCACACTCTTCTCTATATATGTTCTCCTCGTGGCACCACCAAGAGTATTCACAGCACCGTAATGTGAGGTGTGCGAAGAACACCCAATTCAATCTGCAATTAACATAATGTGGATAAGATGTACTTGTTTGTAAACTGGGAAATACAGCCACCTGAACAAATTGTCTGCTTGCTGAGGCATGGGAGCTTTGACCTTTCTACGTGTTAGATCGTCACTGACTTAGAGTTATGAAAATGTTTTGTCAGTACCCCAGGCATAAGCTGTGAATGCTGTTACTTCTCTGTGCAAGAAATGAGCACTCTGAATTTTGTGTTGCATAATAAGAAACAAAATTTTCTGAGATGTCTATCCTTAGCACTCCAGTTTCTTGGGATCTATTTTCCTTTCTTATCCCAAATTCAACAATTGCGTGATTTTAATGATGCAGTGAAATTTTTATTTAATAATTCGGTTCCCAGTTTCTGACACTACATCTGCAGCATAGCAATAACTTCTACATTTTTGGTTGTCTATCAACATACGTTCATTGTTTCAATTTAACTTCTGTATCATAATCAGTTTCATCACTTAACCTGAATTGAATCATAGGCCTACAATTTTTATACGTTTTACATTAATTCAGTCTGTAGGATTCATTTTGCACGTGGCAGACTACATGTTCCAATTACTCCTTACCATCTGAGAACGTACTCTTTTCAGTATCATTTTTCGGAGAACTCGCCATTTAACTGAGGTTAGCATGATATCTAGAGACATATATTTCCAGCTGTATAAAAACCAACAAAATATGGTTTTATCGTAGTCCTAAACTATAGTTTTGTTATGTGTTCCAATTTAGTGACTACCATAAAATGTAAGCTTCAAAATAAAAAAAAATTCTTGTATGTAATGTTTCTGTAAAACTACACGCTTCTGGCTCTTAGACCTTTTACTGACTTTGAACGATTATGTCACCTCTGTTGTAAAATTTTTCAAGTGTTTACTTGTCTTCGTCAGAAAGTTGCGGTCTTAAACGTTCAGAAAGCACTGGCACTGCAACAGTTAATTTCTCCACTACAGCATATTTCTTAGTTGACGTGTCTGAAAGTACCTTCTTTAATCTTTTCACCACATTTCCTATCCTTAGTGAAGATTTGTATGAATCTAAATGAGTGATTATTGTTTTTTTTTCGTCCTGATTCTTTCCTCATCTCTTTTCCTTCCTTTCAAAGCTAGACGTTTCATAAATTATTTCCTTTATTCTAAAGTCTTGTAAATTTTTCTTGTCTTTTTCTCCATATTCAACTAACTTCAAAGGAACTTTCTTCGTTTTTTGTTCATTATTTGCAATAACAACTATGGAGTGTTAATGTAAAACATTCTTTGACGTTAAATTCTACTTTTAATATCATAACTTAATCAATATTTTCAATTCCAAGCGACAGATACAAACATCATAAACTTGAGTTTAAGATAAGATGCATCTAATATTGTACCCAACAAAATCTCTTTTGTAACACATACTACACAAGAAGTGTCATACTGACTGTAAGTCAAATTAACTTGAAAAGTAGCTATTAAATGTGAATCAAATTCCGTATACTAACACGTGTAACTGTGATTTCACCGTTATAACTCTCAAAAAAAGAACACTCAGAAATCCAACACGAAGTACCGTTCTTCCTGCCAGTAGATAAAAACGATCTTACCTCCTAATATTCTGTTCCTCGGACAGTAATTATATCACAGTACGTTATCTACAGATCGGCAACAGACGCAGAACTATAACTAAATCGGTCACATTCTTGATAAGAAAGCATAAATACGAGGCAGTATTGCCACAAGGAATGGGATTTAGCCAGCCCATCATTCTGGGCTATATGGCTGGCCATCGGCTTGCTGTAGACGATGTTAAAGGTACATAAATCAGATACCGAATCAAACAGAACAAAGACGACCAGTCCAGGCCACAGAGAAAGTAATAATTGGAAAACAAGAGATGAATCTTAAGATTTAAGAATAAAGAACGAAAGCAGTGAACCATTACAGGTCACGTATACGAGCACACAGGTGGTGTAACGCGTCAAAGCTTAATGCTGTAACGGCGGTTGAGCCGTAGTCTAATTATTGCATCACCTCCATTCTGAGACTTCCGGAACCTGTACAGAAAATTGGAATAGAGATCAACATAAACATTATTTTCGCCCTTTTTATTGCTCATTAAAACCACACATTGCATGTTGAGCCTCCATACAGCGAGACATTCACAGGTGGTGGCCCAGATTGCTTTACACACTGGTACCTTTAATACACAGCAGCACGTCCTCCTGCATTGATGCATGCCTGTATTCGTCATGGCATATCATCTACAAGTTCATCAAGGCATTGTTGGTTCAGATTTTCCCATTCCCTAACATCGATTCGGCGTAGATCCTTCAGAGTGGTTGGTGGGTCACGTCGTCCATAAACAGGCCTTTTCAGTCTATCCCAGGCATGTTCGATAGGGTTCATGTCTGGAGAACATGTAGGTCACTAGTCGAGCGATGTCGTTATCCTGAAGGAAGTCATTACAAGATGTGCACGATGGCGGCGCGAGCTGTCGTCCATGAAGACGAATGCCTCGCCAATAAGCTGCCGAGATGGTTCCAATATCGGTCGGAGGATGGCATTCACGAATGGTACAGCCGTTACGGCACCTTCCATGACCACCAGCGGCGTACGTCGACCCACATAATGCCACCCGAAAACACCAGGGAACTTCCACCTTGCTGCACTCGCAGGATAGTGTGTCTAAGGCGTTCAGCCTGAGCAGGTTGCCTCCAAACACCGACGATTGTCTGGTAGAAGGCATATGCGACACTCATCGTTGAAGAGAACGTGATGCCAATCCTGAGCGGTTCATTCGGCATGTTGTTGGACGCATTTGTACCGCGCTGCATGGACCTCGCCATGGACGTCGGGAGTGAAGTTGCGCTTCATACAGCCTATTGCGCTCAGTTTGAGTCGTAACACGAAGTCCTGTGGCTGCACGAAAAGCATTATTCAACATGGTGGCTTTGCTGTCAGGGTTCTTCCGAGCCATAATCCGTAGGTAGCGGTCATCCATTTCAGTAGTAGCCCTTGGGCGACCTGAGTGAGGCATGTCATCGACAGTTCCTCCCTCTCTGTATTTCCTCCATGTCTGAACAACATCGCATTAGTTCACTCCGAGACGCCTGTCACTTTCCTAGTTGAGAGCCCTTCCTGGATCAAAGTAACAATACGAATGCGATCGAACGACGGTATTGACCGTCTAGGCATGGTGAATTACAGACAACGTGAGCTGTGTACCTCCTTCCTGGTGGAATGACTGGAACTGATCGGCTGGCGGACCCTCTCCGTCTAATAGGAGCTGCCCATGCATGGTTGTTTACGTCTTTCGGCTGGATTAGCGACATCTCTGAACAGTCGAAGGGACTGTGTCTGTGATACAATATCCACAGTCAACGTCCATCTTCAGGAGTTCTGGGAACCAGGGTGATGCAAAACTTTTTTGATGTGTGCATATGAAATTCTCCCATTCTTTTAAGCTGCAATACTTACGACGCCGAAACGATTATTTCGTGACATTTCCAGTTACCAAGTAATCACAGTGCGGCTCATGTAAGCTCACTTAAATTACCTACATTCAGCAGTCTCTGAGCACAGATTTTGGTATATGATTTCTCTGTTTAGGTTTTTGTATTTAACAATAGCAACTTGAATTACCCAATTTTCAAAAAGAATGAACGATGCGGTGGGGATTGGATTAGGAAGTGATACACTAAAAATAGCAGTTTAGTTTCGTTATATGGGCAATAAGATAACTGACTATGGTCAAAATATTGAGCAAATTAAATGCAGCCGCGCGGTCTGGGGCTTCTTGTCGCGGTCCTCGCGGCTGCCCCCGTCGGAGGTTCGTGTCCACCCTCGGGCATGGGTGTGTGTGTTGTCCTTGGAGTAAGTTAGTTTAAGTCGCATTAAGTAGTGCGTAAGCTTAGGGACCGATGACCTGAGCAGTTTGGTTCCAGAAGACCTTACAACAAATTTCCAAAAATGAAATGCAGGCTGTCAATAGCAGAAAAGAGAAATATGTTAAATGGTAATAAACGTTCGTATAAGCACTACAGGCAAAAAGAGAATAAGTTATTGTAACTCGGTGCTGGAGTAGAAGACTGGGTATTAGATGGGTAGATCGTAATACTAATGAAGAGACACCGAATTAAACTGGTGACAAAATAAATTGCAACTTGACTAAAACAATGGAATGGTTGATAGGACACACCCTGAGGCATCAAGCAATAGACAAGTTGTTAATGGAGGTTTAGACCTGAGCCGTCAGGCTCATGTGATGCGACCAGACACGAATTGCTCTCTTGTGAAAACCATTTCATCTCAGAATAACACTTTCACCTACATCACCAATTATTTGTTTGATGTATTTCAGTCTCTGTCTTTCTCTTTTTATCCTCTACCGCTCATCCTAGTACTGTGGAACTAGTTCAGCGATAACAGTTGCCCAGTCATCCTGCCCCTTCTTCGTACTAACGTTTTCCACACTTTCCTCTCCTTGCCGATTCTGCGGAGAACTTCCTCACTTATTACCTCACCAGTCCAATTATTTTTTGACATCCTGCTGTAGCACCACGACTCAAACACTTCGATTCTTGTCTTTTTGCACACAGTCCACGATTAACTCACATACAATGTTGTGCTCCAAGTATACATTCACAGATTTTTTTCTCATATGAAAGCCTATCTTTGATACTAGCAGACATGTTTTGATCATGAACGCCCTCTTTGCCTGTGCTAGTCCACTGCCTTCCTTCCATCACTCGTCATGACATTTCTTCCAAGATAGTAGAATTCCTTAAATTTTTTTCACTTCGTGGTCACAAGTTTTAATGCTAAATTTAACGCTAATAATATTTCTGCTGTTACTCATTACTTTTGCCTGTCTTCGAGTTAGTCTCAGTTCATACCGGTACTCAGTAAATTGTTCATTCACCCAACAGATTCTATAATTCTCGTTCACTTTCACTAAGGATAGCAATGTCATAAGCGAATCTTATCATTGATATCCTTTCACCCTGGATTTTAATCTCACTCTTGAACCTGACTCAGTTACTTCCGCCATTGTTCCTTTGATATGTCGATTGAACAGTAGAGGCGAAACACATCATCCATATGTAACACACTGTTTAATCCGTTTTTGCCGCGCGGGGTAGCCGCGCAGTCAGAGGCTCCTCGTCACGGTCCGTGAGACTCCCCCACCGTCAGAGCTTCGAGTCCTCCCTTGGATATGGGTGTGTGTGTTGTCCAGAGCGTAGGTTAGTTAAAGCTAGACTAAGTAGTGTGTAGGCTTGAGAACCGATGATCTCAACAGTTTGGTCCCATACGACCTCACCACAAATTTCCAATTTCCAATCCGTTTTTAATCCGAGCCCTTCTGACTTATTGTTTGCTCTTAGCTCTTGTTCATATAGTACACTCCTGGAAATTGAAATACGAACACCGTAAATTCATTCTCCCAGGAAGGGGAAACTTTATTGACACATTCCTGGGGTCAGATACATCACATGATCACACTGACAGAACCACAGGCACATAGACACAGGCAACAGAGCATGCACAATGTCGGCACTAGTACAGTGTATATCCACCTTTCGCAGCAATGCAGGCTGCTATTCTCCCATGGAGACGATCGTAGAGATGCTGGATGTAGTCCTGTGGAACGGCTTGCCATGCCATTTCCACCTGGCACCTCAGCTGGACCAGCGTTCGTGCTGGACGTGCAGACCGCGTGAGACGACGCTTCATCCAGTCCCAAACATGCTCAATGGGGGACAGATCCGGAGATCTTGCTGGCCAGGGTAGTTGACTTACACCTTCTAGAGCACGTTGGGTGGCACGGGATACATGCGCACGTGCATTGTCCTGTTGGAACAGCAAGTTCCCTTGCCGGTCTAGGAATGGTAGAACGATGGGTTCGATGACGGTTTGGATGTACCGTGCACTATTCAGTGTCCCCTCGACGATCACCAGTGGTGTACGGCCAGTGTAGGAGATCGCTCCCCACACCATGATGCCGGGTGTTGGCCCTGTGTGCCTCGGTCGTATGCAGTCCTGATTGTGGCGCTCACCTGCACGGCGCCAAACACGCATACGGCCATCATTGGCACCAAGGCAGAAGCGACTCTCATCGCTGTAGATGACACGTCTCCATTCGTCCCTCCATTCACGCCTGTCGCGACACCACTGGAGGCGGGCTGCACGATGTTGCGGCGTGAGCGGAAGACGGCCTAACGGTGTGCGGGACCGTAGCCCAGCTTCATGGAGACGGTTGCGAATGGTCCTCGCCGATACCCCGGGAGCAACAGTGTCCCTAATTTGCTGGGAAGTGGCGGTGCGGTCCCCTACGGCACTGCGTAGGATCCTACGGTCTTGGCGTGCATCCGTGCGTCGCTGCGGTCCGGTCCCAGGTCGACGGGCACGTGCACCTTCCGCCGACCACTGGCGACAACATCGATGTACTGTGGAGACCTCACGCCCCACGTGTTGAGCAATTCGGCGGTACGTCCACCCGGCCTCCCGCATGCCCACTATACGCCCTCGCTCAAAGTCCGTCAACTGCACATACGGTTCACGTCCACGCTGTCGCGGCATGCTACCAGTGTTAAAGACTGCGATGGAGCTCCGTATGCCACGGCAAACTGGCGGTGCACAAATGCTGCGCAGCTAGCGCCATTCGACGGCCAACACCGCGGTTCCTGGTGTGTCCGCTGTGCCGTGCGTGTGATCATTGCTTGTACAGCCCTCTCGCAGTGCCCGGAGCAAGTATGGTGGGTCTGACACACCGGTGCCAATGTGTTCTTTTTTCCATTTCCAG
The DNA here is from genome assembly GCF_023864275.1 of Schistocerca cancellata. Classification (NCBI taxonomy): domain Eukaryota; kingdom Metazoa; phylum Arthropoda; class Insecta; order Orthoptera; family Acrididae; genus Schistocerca; species Schistocerca cancellata. The sequence goes on from NC_064626.1 coordinate 250,653,928, forward strand.
GAGTGTATCATTCCTGCGTAATTCACATTGCTGTGTCCCCGGTCTTTCCCTGCACCCTTTTGTATTTCGTTCCTTCGTCGATCAGTTGAAGCATTTTTCGTCGGCGGCGGTGGCCGAGCGGTTCTAGGCGCTTCAGTCGGGAACCGCGCGACTGCTACGGTCGCAGGTTCGAATCCTGCCTCGGACAGGCATGGATATGTGTGATGTCCTTAGGTTACTTAGGTTTATGTAGTTCTAAGTTCTAGGAGACTGATGTACTCCGATGTTAAGTCCCATACTGCTCAGAGCCATTTGAACCATTTTTTGAAGCATTTGTCCTGCTACCCAGGGTTCTTTCGCAGTTACTTTCCTGGCATCTAACATGTCTGTACAACGTCTATGATTTCAGTTTTTAGTGATGTACATTCATTTTCAACTCAACTGTGTGCTGTACAATTCATTATTGCCGTGTCTAAGACTATAGACATGTTCAATCGGCTCTCATCACTCCTCAGTGGGTTAATATCCCACCCCTTTCCGCACTGATTCTTTCGGGCGATTCCTACAAACGTCAGTCTACTCTTCACCATTACTAATTGTTATCTGAGTTTATATCTGGTCTTGGATACGCCTTTCAATCCAATATCTGATACCAAAATCTCTCTCTGTCCGTGATCTAATCCAGCTTGATATTTTCCGTGTCTCTAGAAATTTTGCAAGTATACCTCCTCTTCTTGAGACTTTTGAACTAGCTCAATTTAACTGCAAAACTCAATTATACTGTCACCTCTCTCATTCCTACCTTCTCGAGTAGCTCTTCCTTCTGTTTCATCCCTGACCACAGCGATGCAGTCACCCGTGATTATTATATTACCAAAGCCCTTCGCAGTCACAATGAATTACCTGCTCATTGTCGTTATATACACAATGAACTGCATTCGGACATCCCTGCGTAATTCGGAATTAACCACTAGATGTCACGAGCATAAAAGGAGGCAGGGAATATTGAGTTGTCAGTAGAAAAGGAGTAACAGCAGGATGAGTCTGTCAGTAGAGCTCACAGACTTTGAACGTGGACTAGTCATCGCTTGTCACGTGAGTAATAAGTCCTTCAGGGACGTTTCAACCCATCTGCCGTCAGTGAGAAGAGAAAACGTGAAGGTACAACCACAGCTTAATTAGACCTGGCAGACCTCATGTATTGACGGACAAGGACCGTCGATCATTTCGGAGGGTGGCTGAAGAAAATGGCACGAAATTATCGGAAAGAAACACTCGTGAGTTCCAAAGCGATACCAGCAGTCCACCTAGCACAATGTACGTAGGTAGGTTAAAAATAATGGAGTGCAATGGTCGAACAGATCCACGTGAGCCACACATTTCTCTAGTCAATGTCAAGGGAAACTTGATGTGGTGGAAAGATCGACGCCGCTGGACTATGGATGACTGCAAACGAGTACTTTGGAGTGATGAATCACGCTAAACCTTGTGACTATCTGATGGAAGAGTTTGGAGTAGGCGAATTCCTGGAGAACGTTACTTGCCATCAAGTGTAGTGCCAGTAGTGTATCACGCAGATGGCGTTATTGTGCAAGGATGTTTTTCTTGGTTAATATGTGGTTCCCTTATATGGTTAAGAAAATTCTAAATGCAGAAGCATGTGAATACTTTTTACGGTAGTGTGCACTGCATAAAGTAGAGGAATAGTTCGAAAACAAGGACCGTATCAGCATTGCAGGGCATGCTGCCATAGAGCAGCATCTGTAACGCAATGGTTTGTGGACAGTAACAGTCCTGAAATAGACTGTCCTGCCTGGAGTACCGACCTGAACCCTATAGTACACCTTTGGAATGAATTAGAACGTCGAATTCGCTGCAGACCCCAGCGTCTAATATCACTATCCTCTCGGTTTCCTTTCCTGTCGAAGAATGGGCTGCCATTCCTGCACAGACATACAGACACCTCTTTGCAAGAGTCCTTAGCAGAGATGATGCTTCACAAAGGTGAAGGGTAGATACACACCCCATCCCCTAATACGTCTTTGCATACCTTTGATCAGATAGTGTTCCTCGTCTACCTCTTCTGCTTGTGACATCGGCAGGTATACCTGAACTATTGTTATTGATGTTGGCTTGTTGTCGATTATGATGAGAAAAAAAAATGGCTCTGAGCACTATGGGACTTAACATCTGAGGTCATCAGTCCCCTAGAACTTAGAACTACTTAAACTAACTAACCTAAGGACATCACACACATCCATGCCCGAGGCAGGATTCGAACCTGCGACCATAGCAGTCGCGCAGTTCCGGACTGAAGCGCCTAGAACCGCTCGGCCACTCCGGCCGGCTGATGAGAACAACCATGACATTGAACTTTTCACAGTAACTCTGCCTTACCTTCTTGTTCTTAACGAATCCTGCTCCTGTTAGGCCATTTTGTGTTGCTGTTAATACTATCCTGTATTCGTCTGATCTAATCTGAACCCGATACAACTGGGACACTTTGCTTGCTCCACACCCTCACACTACTGACCGTAAGTTATGGTCCTATGTCCTGTGCGTAGACATCTGACGGTACTTACCTCAGGAAATCCAGGAAGGACTTGCCTAACTATCAGGCAGAATCGCTATTGTATTGCGTTGCAAAAGAGGACAACACGCTATTAAGCACATGATGGTCATGTTTTGACTCATCACTGTACGTGTCATCTTACTAAATATGTAAGATAGATATGTAAGTATGACTTGTACAGAAAACAAATTGTTGTTATTAGAGCTGCAAGACGTGAAAGAGAAACAGAAATTGAGAAGGCTACCAAATGGCATCCAAAAGTGCCACCCCTTCGTTCATGTGACGGAAGAAATCCCAGTACAGCAAAAGGCAAAATTTCAGTGTCATACTACTGAATTTTTTATACTAATATTTACAATGTGGCCAAAGGCCTTGCTGCCGTGGTAACACCGATTCCAGTCAAATCACCGAAGTTAAGCGTTGTCGGGCTTGACTAACACTTGGATGGGTGACCGTGCAGGCTGCCAAATTCTGATGCTGAGCGGGGTGCACTCAGCCCTTGTGAGGCAACTTGAGGAGCTACTTGATTGAGAAGTAGCGACTCCGAACACGAAAACTGACAACAGCCAGGAAAGCGGTGTGCTAACCATACGCCCCTCCATATCCGCATCCAGTGACGCCTACATGAGAATGACACGACGGTCGTCAGTACTGTTAGGGTTTCCCAAAACCTGTTCTGATGGCGTTTAGTTAATATTTACTATGTACCGTAATTTGCAGCTCACTTTCAGAAAAAAAAAGAACACCTTGCATGACTAGAGATAGGACGTTCATTTTCACAGGACATGTACATTAGTACGTTCTACAGAAATGATTAGCATTTCTGTCACCTCGATTCGACATGTCCCGTTGCCTAGTAGGCGCAGGGTCAGCAGTCGACCCTGATAACTTGTACCATGCGTGATGGCAGCGACGCATATAAGATGCGAAAGACGTCCTGTGGTATAGCCATCCATGCTGCATTCACCTTGTTCCAGAGTTCATCTGTGGTGGTTGGCATTGGGTCACAGCACTGCACCCGTCTTGTCACCACATCCCACACGTTTTCGATTGACGACGAGTCTGGTGATTTGGCGGGCGAGTGCAAAATGCTGACATCCTTTGACACCAAAACCTAGAAGGTACATGTTCGTTCAGCAACAGATGGTCGTGCATTGTAGTACTGAAAAATGGTGTCTGGCATGTTGTGCAAAAATGATATGGCTACAGGTCGCAGCATGTCATTCAGGTAGGTCACAGTGCCCCGGACACGCACCAGTTGTGATTTGTAGTTATACCCAATAGCACCCCATACCATAAGGCACTAAGATGGTGCCATATGTCTTGTGCAAATGCAGTTACAGTGACGCCACTCCCCCTGTCTGCGGCGAACCAAACTGTAGCCATCATTATCAAACAGACATCATCCTAATCGTCCGAAAACACTATCTGATGCCATTCCTCTCCCCAGCGACGTCGTTCCATACATTATTCCCGTGTAGCATGTCTCTGCACATTCAAATTGGTTCAAATGGCTCTGAGCACTATGGGACTCAACTGCTGTGGTCATCAGTCCCCTAGAACTTAGAACTACTTAAACCTAACTAACCTAAGGACAGCACACAACACCCAGCCATCACGAGGCAGAGAAAATCCCTGACCCCGCCGGGAATCGAACCCGGGAACCCGGGCGTGGGAAGCGAGAACGCTACCGCACGACCACGAGATGCGGGCTCTGCACATTCATGAAAGGTATGTAGAGAAGTGGACGACGTGCAGGTAGCCCATACCGTAATAAATGGTGACAGACTGTCACCCTGATATAGTAGGATGGGTCAAACTTTTGCACTGTTGCGCCAAAGCCGAAGAAGACACGGATCTGTCCTGCAATACCATTCCAATGAGATGTCGATCTTCTCGGGGTGATCTGGATGGTGTGACCTGACCCATCTCGCCGTCTTCGACGGCCTTCCGTGAACCATTCTGCAACGCCCCGGGTGGATGCATCACATTCTCTCATGCCAATAAGGCATCCTCTTTCAAACCCACTAATTTGAGGTACGGTTCGTGAATACGTCTGCGAGGCATCCTGCACGTCTGCTCAAGTCACACTAATCCAATACCTTCGGTTGATAGGGTCAAGAGCCGCACGCAATGTTACCTGTAAGCGGTGGTGCACCGCAATATCGATCCTACCCTTGAGCCCACGGGCCGAAATGTTTCAAATGCTAATCATTTCTGCAGAACATGCTAATGTGCATGTCCTGTGAATATGAACATCCTATCTCTAGTCATTCAATGTGTTCTGCTTTGTCTGAACACAAAGGTGTGTTATATATAAAAAAATTAATCTGAAATAGAAAGTCGTGAACACCATCTGTCTGTGAGCCGTGCGAGTTTTGTTCTGCGACTGAGCGTTAAATATGACAGTCTGAGCTGATTCTCCTATATAGTCCATATGAGGTGGCCGCACGCGTAATGGATGCATGTGCACTGAAATGAAGGGAAGGAATTTAGGTCGGAACCCAGTTGTGTGCTGAGTTTCAGCTCATCACGTAAGGTCGTTTGTTTTCTGTGTTAATGCTTTAACCTTTTGTGTGTGTATATTTGAGTTGGCTTGTAAACTATACCAGTCGCCGTTAATCAGGTGGGTGAATTTGTATCCAGTTGCCTCTTTTCCCTGTCTCGCAATCGAGTGCACGGTACTTCCTTTCACGATTTTCAGACTTTGAAACCCGATAGCCAACGGCCTTGCCGCATTGGTAACATCGATTCACTTCAGATCACTGAAACTAAGCGCTGTCGGGCTTGACTAGCACTTGTATGGGAGACCCTCTGGTCTGCCTAGTGCTGTTGGCAGGCAGGGTACACATAGTCCTAGTGAGGCAAAGTGGAACTACCAGACTGAGAGTAGCGACTCCGGTCACGAAAACACAACGGCCAGGAGAGTGGTGTACTGACCGCACGTTTCTCCATATCCGCATCCATGACGCCTATAGGCTGACACGGCGATCGGTCAGTACCGTTTGTGTCTTCTGAGACCTGTTCGGACGGAGTTTGGTTTACTTTTGAAACCCGCTTAGCAGTAGTTGTGATACACATGCATTCTTTGTCCTTCAAAGTTCTGTTATGTTAACCGGGGACCTAGAAACGACGGAGAGGCTCCGTCCCCGCCGTAGCCGCACTGGTCCACAACCCCACGACGACTACCGCAGTCCACTTCACCCCTCCGCCGCCCCACACCGAACCCAGGGTTATTGTGCGGTTCGGCCCCCGGTGGACCCCCCAGGGAACGTCTCACACCAAACGAGTTTAACCCCTATGTTTGCGAGGTAGAGTAATAGTGATGTACGCGTACGTGGGGAACTTGTTAGCGCAGCAATCGCCGACATAGTGTAGCTGAGGCAGAATAAGGGGAACCAGCCCGCATTCGCCGAGGCAGATGGAAAACCGCCTAAAAACCATCCACAGACTGGCCGGTTCACCGGACCTCGACACAAATCCGCCGGGCGGATTCGTGCCGGGGACCGGCGCTCCTTTCCCGCCCGGAAAGCAGTGCGTTAGACCGCACGGCCAATCGGGCGGGCGTCCTTCACAGTAGTTAATTCTTATTGCCTTTCTTTTTTTTCTAATTGTTCCTACTTGGTTGGTGAAGGCGATGCCAATAATTTTGTGAATCACTAAGTTTCATAACTACTTCCCTCACGAATGCGCAAACTTTATTTTAGTCTTTTTGCTTCCTGAGTTACAATAACTTTTACAGTGGGTGATGAGTGTAGAAACGAAATTAGATTAGCAGTTGCTTTCGTCTCTCCTTAGGTTCAGTTATTGAAACGTTGAAGTAGCAGTTGATGACCTTCGTATTTAGTACATAATATTCAGTTACGATTTAGAAATGTAAGGAACATCATTGTTTGTAAGAAGATGCACTTTATTTGTCACAGCTTTCTTTACTTGATACTGAATATTCCCTTTTCTAAAACAAACTCTAAGCCACGTCAGTTACGTTGAAATTGTTATTAGTTGTCGCCAAAAGGAAATCGTTCCTTTTAGTCAGTATTTTCATTCCGTCAGGATTAATTTTAAAAAACAATTGCCACCTATATTATGAAAGTCAATCTAGCTATCGATATTGAATGCCAACACGTAACACAAAGTTATAGGCAAAACAATCATATATGGGAGAAATTGTGAGGTACCCCCGACAGTACTGCAGTCACTGAATAAGGAAGGAAAATTGGGTTTTAACGTCCGGTGACATCGAGGTTATTAGAGACCCCAGCACAAGCCCCGACTATGTCAATGATGGGGAAAGGAATCGGCCGTGCCCTTTCAAAGGAACTATCCTGGCATCTGCCTCGAGCGATTTAGGTAAATCATGAGAAACCTAAATCTAGATGGCTAACGCGGGTTTGAACCGTCTTCCTCCCGAATGCGACTCCTGTGTGCAAACCACTGCGCCGCCTCACTGGGTAATCACTGAATATCCGTACGTTACAACTAAACGACGAAGCATCTCACAGTTAAGACAATTCCAGTACCATCAACATGTTTTTAAGGCGTTTGCTTCAAATGCACAAACTTTCACGTATTCTTAAAAGTACCTTCCACATTTTCAGTCGACATACATAACACTTCGGTACAATAACAAGTTGCACATAACGGATGACAGAGTTAGTCATGATGTTACATGTTTGGTTGTATCAGTGAAATACATGTATTTATTATAAATTATATGCTATTGAGCTTAAGACGAATGTATATTATTGTCTTCAGCCTGAGAACTGCTTTATAGAACTCTTATTTGTTCTTAGTATTACTACTGCTACCTACTCTTTAACTTTCTTACTTTAGTCAAGTCCTGGTTCCGTCTACAATCTAGACCCTCATCCATTCCATTCACTACTAGACTGGCAATTTCTTGATGTTACAGAATGTGTCTGAGCAATTGACCCCTTCTTTTATACCGTCAACTTTTCTCCCCTATGTTATCCAATTCCTCTTATTACCTATCTGCTCCACCAATATAATCTTCCGGATTCCTTTGTAACACCACATTTAAATTGTTTCTCGTCTCCTCTTATCTGTACTATTCGTCTTCCTGAATCGTAAATTTGTATTCGATGTTAACTAATTCACCTTTGTCGAAGACAAATTCTTGATGTTGGCCTTGGACTTCGACCACTCAGCTATTTTTCTGTATTATTTCCGATATTTATCCAGTCATTAAGTTGTGTGTTGGTACTTTGTGTATCTGGTGGTTTTGTTGAAAAGTGAGATGTGTCTTACTGATTTGTAGGATGCTGATATCCTTTTCTATTGTGATTCCCCAATGATATAACTATTTAAAGTGATCTGCAAGGTACATGTGGTTTGTATTGTATTAACGTGTTTCCATTACGCACTGTGAAAGTGTCTGCCAGTCTTTTCGGTGTACGTTTTGTTACAGTCCTGAAACTGAGCAGGCATATCGCATATTGCTTTTGTTTCTACTTTTGTTCTCTAATGTGTTTCTACAATGAATCGATTATTAAGTTTTTGTATGTGATGTTTATACGTTGTATGCTTTCATATTATCTATTCTGAATGCCATGTTCCTCCCATTGTACTGCTTGTTTAATTTCACCATTACTTGTGTGTGTGCGCTGTGAGCGTATCTGCATGTTTGTGTTGGTGTGATTTACTTTGTTTAATCTTGTTTGTTTTTCTGTTTCTTTCATTCCAGTTAAGTTGTTCTACTGGTGTTTCTCTGTATCGATTTGAATGTTGTCTTATTTAGTGGCTCTCTTATTTTGGTAATGAAATATGTTTACAAGAATGTTACAGAGTCCATTTATAATTTACCTGACGGCGTCCTGTTTTTGATTCTGTGGTTGGTTCGAGGTTTTGTTCATTATGCTGTCAGCTGTTGTGGGTTTTCTGTGTCTGTTAAATGCGCGGTTTTGTCTGTCCTTTCTTACAGCTGCATATAAAGATTTTATTTTCGAATTTCTTTGGGCATCGCAGTAAAATTTTAGTATTCACACTTGGATCTCATTAATTACTTCTTAGCCTTTACGGATTGCTTACGGATTTTGGTCTGAAGATTTTCTATTCTCTTTTCATCACTGTCTTTCTTCTTGGGAACAGATTCAAAGCAAGGAGACATTGTGCTGTAATTATTTACGTAAGACTGGTTTCCTGTTTGACTACGTGTATCTTGGTGTAGATATTTTGGGTGTGTTCTTGATTTCTTTTTCCGAATTCCTTGGCTCTTCTGTGGATTCTAGTTACCAGAGTTACTTGGCCAAAATTGTAAGGACATTGTCATATTTACGTAGTATACTTGTGCTATTTGAATGCAAATGTTGTATTCTTCTATTGACATTTACTGGCCAGATTTTCGGTACATTCACTCTAGACATCAGTATTAGTTAATGCCGTTAATAAGCAACACATACATAACACATTTGGAGACTAGAATTCTGCAATAGCCATCGGAGCCAACTGTCGCCATTTACTCACATTTATCACTGCAGACCGAACTGAATCTACAAGGAATTTCCTGTTAGAAATGAATAGAAATTAAACTGTAGTATGGTTGTTGCAGAAACCACTTAGCCTGAGTACATACACATGACAAAACAAATTTAAATTGCTGGAGGTCAAACAAGGCAATGAAAGGGAAAGATCGGTGCAGGTATGCTATTCACGAAATGTGTATATCACGTCGTGTGTGTTGACAAGTGAAAGTACGATTCTTATGTGTAAAGTTAGAGGTGTGTATTTACATATTAAATGATAATGAATTCTGAATTCATCAGGAATGGAAGAACAGTATACGGTCTTCTTTCGGCAACTCAAAACTGCCTGTTTGGGGGAGCAGCAGTTAGAAGGCGTCTCACCTAACTTTGGGTATTCGAAATAGTGATGTGTAAAATATTTTACATACAGACCACTAACACACCAAAAGCAATGTACCTGGCAGCACTGCAGTATTTACATGTAGGTTATTACCAAAACTGCAGGAGACGGTTGCATTCAGATAAGTTATTATCAGATGTCCCGAAAGAAAGGGGACTCATTATTACACAGAATCTGTAATTCGTTTAGTGACAAATTTATAAGGGATGAGACTATAGAAATAATGAAACATTATTTGGTTAAGACAGTTTATTGGCCAGAGAGAATACAGAGCTGTCAGATCCTCATCGCCTTCCTCACAGGCTGCACCGTGACGTCTGACGTCACAGCACGACGATCCGCTGCAAACCTCTGCTTGGTCGACTGCAGGCTGCAGGAGCTCTTCCTCTTGACGGCCTTCTGGACCCCCAGCGGTGCGGCTAGCAACTGCACACCACCTAGAGCAGCACAAAATGCCAGAATCAGTCAGCGCATCTTAAGACACTGATTTTCTAACCATAAAACTACGCATCACTACACATACAATGGTTATGATTCATTATTAATGTTCAGACATTACCGACATCGCTTTTTATAACAAACCGAAAATTGAGAACATGACTTCACTTTTTGCTTATCGTTACAAATTATTTTGAGATCATTACACTACTTCTACTCTTTGACACCATATAAAGCTTAAGCATTCTACATCAACAAGAATCGTAATGGAAGCCAGCATCAAATTTACATCTAGGGCCTCTAAAAAACATAAGGAAAATCCAGCTCTGTGATTCCATTACAACGCGGATACTACTGACGACGTCCTGACACCTAGTGCAGACGACAGCTGATGAATTCCCGTAGATTTAAATGTAAATGTTTCTGGTTAACGTTTAGATCTGTTTATCCTCCATCATATTCGCGTATATCCTATCCTTACTGAGTACTCACTACTGACCCACATGGAGTACTTTAATTTGGCTGCCCCTGCCACCTAACTGGTAATACTCTTAATCATATATCTAGCATCGTCCTTTGTTTTGGAGTGGGTCATATCTTCACAGGAAATCAGAATTGGAGCTGCCTAGCGGTTTAATATACGGTCGATCATGAATTGGGGGGGCGAAACAGGCAACGATACAACACATGGTTCACAGTCTGCGGCTACAACATCGCACAAGCATTACGATGAACGTCATCTAAACAGTCTTCAGTCATGAGATGGTGACATTGTTCGTTGACACACGCTGCCATGAAGAAGGAACTGGGTGAAAAAGGTATCTGCTTCTTGTCAGTGAACTCCAGTTGTGCACAAGGAGACTACTGAAACACCGGCTTCTTACTACTGTGTCACGGATGGAGGAAATGCGCTATTGTGTCAACATATTTCGAATATATAGATTGCTAAGCAAACTATCACAGTTTCGTTGGTTGTTTAGGGATATTTTGACGCTAGAGAGGAAGAGAACTTCGATTTGCAACCCTCACTTATATATCTGCACTCCTCCGCACTGGAAATGACTGCACTGAGGAAATGCCGACAGAAGGCGTATCTTGTTTGGAAACTAACTAGCTCGGACAACTCACTATACGTGTTGTTGACAACCAGAATTGCTGTTTATTCTTCACCCACAACCTTCGTCCGGTACTCCTGAGTTCTATCTTGGCTTTGTTTTTCTAGTAGTATTAGTTTTTGGTTAGCAGTGGACAGAGCAGTATACATAGGTTTTACTGGACAAATCAGAGCCTTCCATAACATCAATCAGTATTGACCAGTGACATAAGAAGTCCCAAATCCAACAGAAGTATGATTTCGAAATGTTGACCAACGACATTTATTCATATGGCGCGAAAGCGTGAATATTAAAGAATCATTCTGGCAGTGATAAATATTGAGATAACGCCAAATGGAGGTTTTGGACAGGGACAATTAAATTGTCAAATAAACCCAACAGCACAATAACAGAAAAATATACTAAATGAAACCACTGGAGGAACACTGTTAAATGGTTGGTCTAGAAAGTCCAAAAAGGAAAGTAATTAGAGCGAGTCAGCTATAACTGGTAAGGAAATCACCTCTTGACCCATGTAAGTTATATGTTGATAGCAAGCCAAAATCATAGCAGTACAAATATCTATATGGCAGCAACAATTCACATAGGCAATAATTGCCCTAACTATTACAACACAGTGTTGAAATAAATGACTGATAGGTTAACATCACTGTAACGTGAAACTGAGCCTCTGTCTCTCAAAAGACATAGCACAGCGGACAAAAATTTTATATTCAAAAGGAAAATTGTTTAAAAATTCCACGCTCACGTATACTGCAGTCATTATTTTCACTCCTTTCTAGGACAATCGAAGATAATGTTTAATCTTTGGCTGATTAGGGGCGTAAATTCGGTAACAAATGAAGTAAGTAAGGTCGCCACTACAAGAGTGCGCGTCACGTCTCAAAGCCGACGGGCGGTATCGAAAGTTCCGTGTCTCTGTTGACTGGTGTATGGTTTACCGACATGCACCGTCAATATGGGTTCAGTGAATCCAAAGGAAGCACAGTACACCACTATCCCGATTATCTTTCCCGCACTGGCTGGGACCACATCTCACCGTACTGTGGCCACATATATCGCTGAGATAACAGATATTATCTAAATGAGACTATATCTAACGTCAGAAATGTAAGCTTCCCACAACATTTCCAAGAAACTGCAGATAAATATCAGCTGTAAACAAGATGTGCAATTTTCAGAGATGAAAAGTGTTATTTCTTTCGCCCTATCATAAATACTGATCAGCACGTCCATTTGTTGTTTTTAATGTCTAACCACTAAGCTACCCCCAATATTTCACTATGTCTTCCCAATAATTTTGATTTCATGTTAAGTCTGTGTATGTGAAGAAAATATAAATTATGTTGAAAATGTGAGAACCCTTTACTTTATGTAATGATACGCTGCGCAATAGCGTGCAACCAGCGGTAACATATCAGAGGCTACTGAGAAAGAGCCATGTGCTCTCTGGAAAATGAAGAGATCTTATTGATTGCAATTTTAAAATAAAGAGAGAACTGTAGTGATTTAAGACGACGACGCTCTGAACTTTTGTGGAGTCGGTCCATATCGGACGCAGTCGGGATAATATATTATTGCTGAAAAACATTTTAATTTTGTAATTAAGATACATTCATCCGATTATGACGAATTAACAGTTATCGTGACTAAAATCGTTAGGGACTGAACGAATGATTTTTCAGAATATGCGGTATTAAGTTTCAGGTACTTTCTCGACGCTGTTCTTGCATTTTCCTGACTACAATTCTCATGTTCGAAGATATATTTCTACTCAAGTAGTGGGAATGTGTGAAAGATGACAGGTTAAGAAGAACCTGCATCACCATATTTGATTCTTGAGCAATCATTTACTTACGTAATTTCATTTTAAAAGTACAACTGATTTACATCGCGTTCACCCTCCCTGCAGACTGCCGAAATGGTAGAGATACGGACCCTTGCTACTTGTAATGACGATACGGAACTGTCGATTCGAACTGAAAATTAGCGAATTTTAGCTCTGACGTGGCAGAACTTCATTGAAAAGGGTATTCGAACTGTACGTGAAGTAAGAACGAGATTTTAGTAGTAATTTATTGAACTAAACTGATAAAATTTCTAGAACGTAGTTTTCATTCAGTCACAGTATTTTTACAAGATTTAAAGTATTTTGAGAGTTTGATTTTCATCTGCATATATAGTTAGGTAACACCACAAACTGCGACAGAAGGTGTCTGTAAACAACAAGCTTAAAAGGTTACACCAATTTTACTGGGCACGTATGGTACTCACCACTGTCAGGTCTTGTGGTGGCGAATCGGCCGTTCCGGTCTGCGAGCGGTTTCTGCACGGCGCCCGGCGTCCTCAGCGGCTGGCAGCCGGCAGCGAACACCCGGGCCTCGCGGAGGCGCCTCTCGATTTTCTTCTGCCTGCTGAGTCTGCGCGCCAGCACACAGTCCGACTGGACGAGGCTCAGCCAGCGGGAGCTGACATCACTTGCTGCCAACAGCGATGGGCCGTCCAGCTTCCTGTAAAAATAGAGAGCCAGCTATTAACACTGAAAACTAATCCCTATCTTTGCTAGATAAGCACATGATATCCAGCACTTGACAAATTATTCGCAAAGTTCTTCCGAATTCACCAGTTTTTGAGATTTCTTAAGTAACAGATATATCGTCTACTGCGTTACAGTATCAGTAAAGGACTTAATTTGTTTTATAAAACTTTTCAGCGAAGCTAACGTTTCGACCATAATACCCAAGTAGATATGACCCAGATATTGCATATATTACAGAGGCCAACCCATGTGTGAGCGGTGTCAAACTACCGACATTGCTTGATTGTGGTCGAGCTGCAGTTTCTCGGCTATTTTTCAGAGACACAAAGTAAACAGCCGGTCTGCACTGAGGTGACAAAAATCATGGGATAGCTCTTAATATCACACCAGACCGTCTGCCTGGTGTGGTGCAACAACTCGCCATGGTTGGCACTCAGCAAGTCATCCGAAGTCTCTACAGAAATATTGAGCCATGTTCTCTAGTCGTTGATATAGCGGAATTGTTGCTGGTGCAAGGTTTTGTGCACGAACTGACTTCTCGATTGTGACCCACAAATGTCCGATGGGATGCACGTCAGGCGATCCTGGGCGGCAAATAATTCGCTCGAATAATTCAGAATGTTCTTCAAATCAGTTGTGGCTCACTAACATGGTGGATTGTCATCCACTGAGATTCCATCGTTGTCTGGAAACATAACGTCCATTTATGGCTGCAAATGGACTCCAAGTACGTGAACACCCAGTGGACCCAGTCCACTCCATGTAAACACGGCACACTTCATCATGCAGCCACCGCCAGCTTGCACACAGCCTGGGTCCATTGCTTTTTGGTGTCTACGCAATATGTTAAACCTTCCATCACCTCTTACCAACTGAAATCGGGTCTCATCTGACCAGGCCACAAGTGTTACAGTTGCCTAGCGTGCAAGAGAAACGACCACGAGCGAAGAGAGGATCTGCAGGTGATGTGTTGTTAGCTAAACCACTCGCGTCGGTCGTCTGCTGCCAAAGTCATTAATGCGTATTAAGGTAGGTAGGTGTGTGTGTGTGTGTGTGTGTGTGTGTGTGTGTATTCCTAAGGGGCCAAGAACACACACACACACACACACACACACACACACACACACACACACACACACGAGGGAGGAGAACCTCCTGCAGGAGGGGCCACGCATCCCGTAACATGACTCCTCAAACCACGCGGCCATTTACGTCTAATTTCGATGCCCTGCAACCACGGATCCGTTCGCCGTACGACCCACACTGATTTTGGCAGTTATTACAACCAGTGTTTGTATTTTAGTACTCACAGCTCGACGCAAATTCCGCTGCTCTCGGGTGTTAAATGAAGACAGTCGGTCACTGTGTTATCCTTGGTGAGACTTAATGCCTGAAATTTGGTATTCTAGGGACACCCTCGACACTGTGGATCTCGGAATATTGAATTCCCTAACGTTTTCCAAAATAGAATGTCTCATGCGTCCAGCTTCAATGATCATTCCACATTACAAGTCTGTTAATACACGTCTTGCGGCCATAGCCAATTCGGGAACCTTTCAACGGAATCACCTGAATACACTTCATTGCTCCGCTTGTGGACTGCCCTTTTATGTCTTGTTTACGCGATACTACCGCATCTTGCATAAGTGCATATCGCTATCCCATGACTTGAAACCTCAGTGTACACAATCGATATATGAGTACTGTAGGGGCGGGGGGGGGGGGGGGGGCGCAGAGGAAGCTAAATAGGAGAGCGACAGTCACAAACGTAGCGTGGCTGTCTGCAACTAACTGCGGTCACCAGTTGTTTCAAGACTACCCCGTATTACTGTGCGTCGATCTGCAAGGCATCAGCCAGGACAGAGCAACGTGCAGCTGTTGCACTACGTGCTAAGACAGACGGTATGTGAATCTGGAGATTCAGCAGATTTAATAAACACTGAAGCGACTTTTTTGCCGTGTGACTGCTCGCGAATGTAATTAAAGGATACTACAGTTCTAAGCAATACAGGTAGAATTGATTGATAATGACGTACCTGATTTATGTTAATTTGATAAATTATGTTTAATTTTGCTGTCTTTGCTCATTTAAAGTCATAGAGAAAGAATAACGTTGCCTGAAGTCTTGAGTAGCAGATCAAAGCTTCTGATAGTTTTTCATCAAAAGCAATTCTCTTCTTATCAGGTTTAGGTTAAATATTGAATGTATATTTTACATTGTTTTTAAATGGATATATACGCCTGCTAATAACAATGGCTTTATGTACTTTCTACGTAATTGGAACACCAGTGAGTAAGAGAATTTACTCGTGTAGACATTATTCCGAGGATTCATCTTTGCTCAGAACTGAGTAATACGATAAAATACTGCACAAGTATGCAGCAATGCTCTATTCTTGTTTCGGCTATTTATGTCAAATATTTTTTTAAAGTTTCGTTCAACATGCAGTAAACCTGCAGTACGTTCCACTTCCTTTTTAAATCCGTGTGTTGTCACTGTTCCCTTTGCACACACTCTAAACGTTTTATGAAACCATTTCGAGTATTAGAATCTGAAGATTAATTGGAAATTTGTAGAAACGTTGTTTCAAGAAGCTGTTTCTGCCAACAACGCGATGGTAAAATCTGCCTATACGAGGTGCATTCAAGTTCTAAGGCCTCCGATTTTTTTCTCCGGACTGGAAAGAGATAGAAACATGCGTATTGTTTTAAAATGAGGCCACGTTCTTTGTCAATACGTCCCAGAGATGGCAGTACCGTACGGCAGATGGAATTTTACCGCCAGCGGCGAGAATGGGAACTGTTTTAAATACTTAAAATGGCGACGTTTTCCTTACTTGAACAGCGTGCAATCATTCGTTTTCTGAATTTACGTGGTGTGAAACCAATTGAAATTCATCGACAGTTGAAGGGGACATGTGGTGATGGAGTTATGGATGTGTCGAAAGTGCGTTCGTAGGTGCGACAGTTTAATGAAGGCAGAACATCGTGTGACAACAAACCGAAACAACCTTGGGCTCGCACAAGCCGGTCTGACGACATGATCGAGAAAGTGGAGAGAATTGTTTTGGGGGATCGCCGAATGACTGTTGAACAGATCGCCTCCAGAGTTGGCATTTCTGTGGGTTCTGTGCACACAATCCTGCATGACGACCTGAACATGCGAAAAGTGTCATCCAGGTGGGTGCCACGTATGCTGACGGACGACCACATGGCTGCCCGTGTGGCATGTTGCCAAGCAAAGTTGACGCACAACGACAGCATGAATGGGACTTTCTTTTCGTCGGTTGTGACAATGGATGAGACGTGGATGCCATTTTTCAATCCAGAAACAAAGCGCCAGTCAGCTCAATGGAAGCATACAGATTCACCGCCACAAAAAAATTTCGGTAACCGCCAATGCTGAGAAAATGATGGTGTCCATGTTCTGGGACAGCGAGGGCGTAATCCTTACCCATTGCTTTCCAAAGGGCACTACGGTAACAGGTGCATCCTACGAAAATGTTTTGAAGAACAAATTCCTTCCTGCACTGCAACAAAAACGTCCGGGAAGGGCTGCGCGTGTGCTGTTTCACAAAGACAACGCACCCACACATCGAGCTAACGTGACGCAACAGTTTCTTCGTGGTAACAACTTTTAAGTGATTCCTCATGCTCCCTACTCACCTGACCTGGCTCCTAGTGACTTTTGGCTTTTTCCAACAATGAAAGACACTCTCCGTGGCCGCACATTCACCAGCCATGCTGCTATTGCCTCAGCGATTTTACAATGGTCAAAACAGACTCCTAAAGAAGCCTTCGCCACTGCCATGGAATCATGGCGTCAGCGTTGTGAAAAATGTGTACGTCTGCAGGGCGATTACGTCGAGAAGTAACGCCAGTTTCATCGATTTCGGGTGAGTAGTTAATTAGAAAAAAATATCGGAGGCCTTAGAACTTGAATGTACCTCGTGAAGACTGCACTTTCGTGCACACACAACATGTACTGATATGGCAGTATCAACGAAGGATTAACACAACCTGACGGCGAAATTCGCAAATAAAGCCGGCACTTTTGAGTACCCATAGCAACGCACTGCTCTAGCAGTATATACCATCAATAAATTCTCACTCTGCAGAGGAGTGTGCTGATTTGAAACTTCCTGTGAGAAACTGTGTTCTCGAGGTGGTCTCGACTCCGGATTACATTTCATGTCCGGTAGATAGAAGTTTCAGCGTCAACGCAGTTTCCAGGTAGTGGCACTATGCAAATGAACCTATCGTTAATAATGCGGATACATTTTAGAAATATTTTTCCCATAAAAATAAACTACCGTACTTTTAAGGTCATTCAAGAGTTCCGAGAAAATGACAACACTGTAATATAGTCAGTTTTTGAGTGAAATGGTTTGTAAGGTAGCTGGGAAATATCGTGAATGCAAGTTTTACGTTAATCTGTAAGCTGCGAATACTGGCTGTCTTCTCACGTTGAGGTATAGACCACTTTGTGGTTCTGTATAACGTAGACCAAGACTATGTGGAGTGGATATTTAGATGTATAGCCTTGGATATTCCTCGTCAACATACAGCGCCCTTCGATTGAAGATTGCAGTTCGGAAGAGGTTTTCATTCAAGAAATTCATTGTTCACGAGATAAAATTTACCTTGGTTGCAGACAAGTCAAATGTAGGATGTTCTGCAAAACAATCTAACGACGGACGAGGGAACGGCCCAAAATTTCTCCTACTGAACGTACACAAAAATATGCATACAACAGAATTACACAGTACTTGAATATCAGAACACTGTTAGCAACAATAACAGAAAATTTAGCATTTACGGAAATAGCAATCCAGAAAAGTAATTTCAGAAGGAAAATTGATCTATCACTAAAATTGTTATTAGAATAACTTTTTAACTGTCTTCGATGTCACATCTACAAACTCAATGGACACAAATAAAAGCAATTTAACATGATTTGAGCAACAATCAGTAAGTATTTAAGAAACTAAAATTTAGTTATAACATCACTGTCCTAGTGTTAATGTAATTACTTTGACACTAAATCTCAAAGAAAGAACTAGATGTTAATCACAATGTGACGCTCAAATCTTTGAGAACTTCCGAAACATGAATCAAAGCCTGCGACTAGCGGAGAACTCTCAGAAAGCAACCATTAACAGCGTAAAATTACAGGAGAAAATGCAACGTATGCCCACAGACAGCCTTTTTTTAACCAAATGATAACGGTACTTTAACATACCAAGGAAAAGATGGGGACCGTAATAAGTTATCTAATCAGACGAGGCTATATACATACCGTGTGAGGAAAACTCCAAGCTTGCCAACATATTTGGCGGTGATAACCCACAGACAGGAATGCGGAAGAGCGCCACTCGTACTGATGACCTGAGCTGAACGTGTTCCAGCTTCCGGTGTTGCGTCTGAAAATGCCCACCAGCAGAAGAAGCCTTTAACATGTGGGTATAATTTCTGGTATTTGTAACGGGATAATTTTACTCTCGTCCGCAAGTCTGTCCCAGCACAACCAAATACGAGTTGACGAGGCAACATTTTTATATTTTGTTTTTCAGCCTTGCGTCACACAAATATAATGACCGGTTTCAACTTAGCACCAAGTCGACAGATGATTTCTTTGAAAAGAGAAGAAAGGGGATACACTAAAATATTGGACGGCTAAATTGCAATTTATACCAGATTAGTACGTGAGATTGTACTCGCCACATGAACATTGCAGCTCTATGTGAATACCCGGCGGATTCTTGGAACATCGTACATCAGTAAGTCTTAAATCTTAAATACAAGATTACAACTAAGCATAATTTAAAATTGAGAACCATAATGGCCCAAAGCACAGAAACAAAGCTTTGAAAAATACAGATGTTTGTGAAAATAAATTTTACAGACCAACCACCAGCCTCATAGGTCTGATGGTGTTTCATCAAGTCTGAACATAATATAATTCCTATGAAGGACTAATGTACCCACTTTGTTACGAAATAATTAATATTTAAGATTCTATTATTTTTAATTCTCGAACGCCCTTAGACAGGCTACCAACAACATAACCCGAACAAGAACAAATACTAAATGAACCACGTACCGAATTAAGACCTATTCCAACATTTCATGGTCCTCAGTATTTAGATTCATCACATTTTGTAGATTGATGTTCGGGTAAAACTCAGTTTATGACGTATTGATACTACGCACATGATGTAACACACTAAATCATGTTGTCCTCCCCAGGTAACGATTGAGCAGCGCAGAGCAAGAAAATTATGCTTTGTGCTCATACTGAAATTAATATCCGAGAAACTTCTGAGACACCTTTTCGTGGGTGTTCACATATACGGTGTTCTGTTATATTTATAGACAAAGCTGGTTCACGAAATATCAGCAGCACGCATACATGCTACGATCTCAAAATCGATGAATCGTGTAATTTAGGTCCTTACGGTTCTCTGCGCCTCAATAGATTGTGGGAGAACGTAGTCATAAATTGCGCAACTATGGTGAAGGTACGCTGAACCTGCACTAGGATAGGCGAGGCCAGAGTGCTGACGCAGTAAACGACTTATACAAACTGGTAGTGAGCGATCTGAAGCGCGCACAAAGCAGCAAAAATGAAACAACTGTTAAAGCAAAGTAGTATAACCCGAAAGCGAGCAGGCAGTGACGTGAAGCCCAATAGGCCACAACATCAGATACTATTTGTCGTATTGTGCTCTACGCTGTGTATTCCAATAACCAAGTTATATTACGTGAAGTAATTAAAATACAGGTATATACACATACTAACACTGACAAAATGTAACACCACAGCTCCTTGAATGACGTCTACACAGCATGATCGAAAAAATAACATTACGATTTGAGCTAGGAAGTTTACTAAACTTGTTATAATTCCAAACAAAGGAAAATGTTCTGCAAGGACAGTTGATATACAAATACCACAACAAGGAATTTCAGATCTGACGGTACCACCAATAAACCTTACTTCAGCCGAAACTCAAGGGTACCGAACTTGATCAACAGCGGCAACAACGCCTACAATAGCCATCTACATACGCATACAATACGATACTGTTACTACGGTCTGCGGTATCAGTATAGTAAGTAACCTCACAGCACATGTGTTACAGATAAAGGTTCGCTGCACTGTAATATCACATACAGACTCAACATAAGGACGCAATTTGATATACGAGTATCTTGACCGCAGACATTTCTTTTAGTGCTCTTAAGCCAACATATATGCACGAGGAAACAGTCACTAACGATATGCCGAATCACAGTCGCAGAAGTAAAGACGCCTGAAGAAAAACTTATGTACACAGTGGGGAACCACAATTTAGATACTGACATCTGGCATGTCTCAGTTTATGATAACGCTTTCCTAAACACATCCTACTCACTGAGATTACCGTGAACGTCAAATTCTTAGATATCACTTACCGACACTAACAATGTTCTGCTCAGTTATCATAATCTTCATTAACACACTATTCCGACCGCACTGTATCACAACGTAGCTCTGGTGTATACAGGACAAAAGTAACATCAATATGTACTTCAACAAGCGTAACACCACAGCCACCTGAATAAATGCTGAAATAAATTGAACGAAGCACATAAAATGTGTAAAGAAGGGACGAACGTCACTTCTGCAGGCTGCACATCAATTTCAAAATGGATAACGGTAAGGTACATCAACATCTGCGCCACTTAAGCAAATTCAACTTCACAAGTTGTAATGGAAACCAAAGAAAATTTCAGAGAAAAGATATTAAAAATTTGGGGTTTGCCGATGACACTGTAAATGTCAGACATAGCAAACGACTTAAGAGCATTTTTACGGAATAGTTTCTTGGAAAGAAGTTATAAAACGAGCATTAACAAAAGCAGAAAGCTAGTAGAATTTATTCAAATTAATTAAGAGGAGCCGAAGGAATTAGATTACGAAATAGGACTAACAAAGTTTATTTATGCAGGAAAGTGAGAGGACATTAAAAGGTAGCTGTATACCAAGCTAAGCATTCCTGGAAGACCAAATTGCTAACATATTATACGAAGTTGTCAGAAGGTCTTTCTTGGGGTATTTATCTAGAGAGTAGCATTTTACAGATGAGAAACGCGGATGACAAATCGGACAAGAAGGAAACAGAATTAGCAATAATATCTTAAAAAGTGAACGATTGACAGGACTCATTCTGATATCAAGAAACTGTAAATTTCTTAATGCAAGTAAGTTGTGGAGGGCGTGTTATTCCTAGATGGAAAAATTAGCGTGTAGAGCTGTATCAAACCAGTCTTCTAATTGAAGACCACAGTAACAATGTTACCTGACATCATCCAAATATCATACATGCGAATATCCTACGGAAAATACATCAATAATAGCAGTTATGTTACAAATTTACAATAAACAACTAGGATTCCTTTGTTCCATATTACATCGAATCTTTCGTATATGTTACTACTTCACTGAAGGGCAAGAAACCGTTGCACAACAACAATTTTTCCCCCTAAGGCAGCCTCTCCTAACCATCCATAAACTACAGAAAACATTTATAACAATCACAGAGTCTTCCTGCTCCACATTAAACCATGAAGCGTCTTACTACACATACCCACTATATCTAAACATTGGACTGAACGTACATCATTATCGAGAGAAAAAAGTGTCGTCAGTAGTAAATCTGAATACTATATGGAGAATGTACAATACCCCTTACCGAGATTCTCTCGACTTTCGTTAGTAAGATTAAAACCATGTCTGCTGCAAAGCATCAGATTACTATGAATGTAACTGTTGTACCACACAACAGTATGATACAGAAAAAGTTTCAGAATGGCTCCCCCACCCTCTAACAAGTAAAGCAAGCCAAATTACCGATCCATAAGCAATAGTTTTTACAGTTTTGTTGTTTAGTTCATACTATTGTCGTTCGCAAAATCCATAAGATGGGGCACAGGGGTCAAAAGTTCTTCACATATCCTCCCAGTTATCGCGGTGTTTCAATTGAAACGAGCGCATCAGTGTAACATATCGTGAAATGAAAGATATTTCAACGACTATTCATACGATAACCGTCAATAAGTATTACATTTTGTGTCTTCTTATTCAGGCATTCTAGTATCTATCGCTTCAAGCGAAAACGGACATCCCGCAAAGTCCACGTTGCGTTAACGAATAACTTCATGCAATATAATCTGTACACTTATGTGAAGTTAATCATAAAAACATAGAACACCGCTTGTATAAAGTATATACAATCTAGCTTCATTCGCCACCATTTTCAAATTGAATACAGCATGTGTACACAGAAATATGACCTGTACTTGCCAGTAGTGAATTTTGTCTAATATCAAATCACAACGCTAGTAGCATCTAATATGCCAAATGCCTGCATGAAAATCGTTAAAGCAGAAAATTTCGGTGTCCAATATTTACGTCTTTCTGAAGACAGTGTCCGAAATGTTAGACGTGAAACAGTCGTTCAATGCGCAAGGATACACACATGGGCAACATCTTACCCAACCTTACAACATATGCATACATGACTCACCACTGAATTGCTCCCGTAACAGGAACGTAATAATATTACGAGAACTGTAGCTACTATTTAGCTTATAACCTCTGGCGAATTACATGTATATTTAGATTTCTCAAAATAATAGCAGCGTCAACTATTTAATCATACGAAAGAATTACAATTTCAGAGAAATAAACTTAGCCACGCAATAGGACGCACCGAATTTACTGAATAGCAACGCATTGTGTGACATAGTAACAACTACATCATGCAACAAAAATAGTTAAATTTGCATCCGGTGACATTACTATGGACTGATTATTACTTCCTAACGAAAGGGCAAGGAGAGAATATATGTTGTCCGCAAGTATTTCCTTGCAATCGCTATCAAAATTAAAAATTCATAGCTCTTGTGAATTAATATTCCTATGGTTTAATTCTAGTTACTCTGTGTAACAGCTGATATCGTTGGCAAAAATTAATGTTCAATGTCTCAATGAAATACAGATATCAGCCACAGCTGAATTCTGCCTAACTTCTGAGAGAAAACTAACTTACGAGGTTACTCCTGGATAAAATTTCCATGAACTACGCTACTTAATATCTCTACCGTACTGTAGGAACAAATTAATTCAGAATAAGGATTAATGACAGTGGCGAGTGAGCACCCCTCACCCTCTCGCATTTTTCTATATGCATCCAAATACTTGTCGTAAACTTAGGCATTATCTGGCACAAATATTTAGAATTGACGGAGCAAATCTGATTTTTATAACTAACACTGCATACGATATGGCAAACTTGGAAAAATATAACGGTAATTTATGTGGCAGGCCACGACGCACATCAGTCTGTCAGCACAACCAAGGTATCACACTATGGCCAGAATGCTATAAGTATAATTATCGGCAGGTTACACACTTCGAGGAAAACGTACCTGAGAATCATCACTGCTATCTCCGGAGGCAGCAGCCCAACGATGTCCAACGCTCCAGGGCTTGAAGAAACACTCGACAATCCCACGAAACACAACAGCGAGTAGAATGGCTCCATAGCGACACTCGACTGCTACCGACGCACTCCACAGTCAACGAGCAAATGGCGAGCACCGTCGCTGAGCGATCTCTTATACTAGCGTCGTGTTTGGTGACGTCATCGCACTGTAGACAGCGCTGCCACTTCCCACACTAGTGGCTGCCATAGTTAAACGATTAGTGATGACTACACTGAAGTGTGAGCCCTTCAATCGTTCCGTTAATTGTGCAGAAGGTAGCATAGCGATTAAGTATTTATAAATTATTGGCACTCATTATTTCTAGACGTATTGTCTTATATACAAATAAATGTTTCTAGTAATACAATTCCAAGTGTAACGGACAGGATATATATTGTGAGTGGCGTCTGTATCACAATTGAAGCAGAAGCGGCTGAAAAGATATCGCAGTGTGTTGGATAACTCTTTTACGGTAGTTTACAGTGATTGTAGCGGCAGAGTTTGTTGGAAGTGCATGTGAACATCCCCAGATGTTAACTTTGCATCACGGAATCGTCATATAAAAATTTCATGTGTTACAGGCGAAAGTAAAAGTGTTAATGACCAACCGTTCCCAGCTAGCATTACACGTGTACTTCCCCAATATAAAAGCCTCCACGTAGAGGAAACGCAGCTTTTATATTGTTAGGAACTTCAGGCGAGAATTTCTGGTAGTCTAGATGTAAACGCAGAGTTAAACAGTATTAGTAATTGCTTTACTCACAGAGATCTGAAGAGAATTCTAAAAGTTTAGTGTTAGTAATACATATTTCAGATCTAATTGGCCACCACTCCTTGCTTCTTAAAACTAGGCCTCGCAATAGACCTTGTGATAACATGTACTATACATTGCCTGACAAATTTGATGCTCATAATGATCTATTTCATTACTAGGAGTTCCAGCATAAAACTCTTAGCTGTCTAGATGCTACTGTGCTGAAGTCCCTGGAACCTGAAGATAATTAGGAAAGCTACTGTTTCCTTCCTTCTTCTTTCTGATATTTAGAACTGTTGCCTGATCCTGTAAAAATATTTAGTGTTTTGAAGCGATATACTATATAACACCGTTAGTAATTTTTCATGTGAATCTAAGAGTAGATGTGGAAGGTTAGCTCGAACAAGATATGAATAATTTTGTTAGGTAGCCAACGTGTCATTCCGGTAACTATTTAACGTAAGGATTTTTACTCAAATGAGTATTCAGGAGGATTATATATCCTGATTCTCGTAGACATTTTACTTACCAACTGTGATGTAACAGTGGTATGACGCATTTGAGAGGTCTGATGTTCGTATCCCTCTCAGGCCATTCTCTTCATAAATCACTTAAAGCAAATGCCAGGGATCGAGTGAGGTGGCGCAGTGGTTAGCACACTGGACTCGCATTCGGGAGGACGACGGTTCAATCCCGCTTCCAGCCATCCTGATTTAGGTTTTCCGTGATTTCCCTGAATCGCTCCAGACAAATGCCAGAATGGTTCCTATGAAAGGGCACGGCCCATTTCCTTCCCCGTCAGTCCCTAATCCGATGAGGCCGATGACCTCGTTGTTTAGACTATTCCCCAAAACAACCCAACCCCCAAATGCCAGGATGATTCCTTTAAGAGAGTACGACCGATTTCCTTTCTATCCGAGACTTCCCCGACTTTAATGATTTAGTTATCAACTGAAGGTACTCCTCTTCCTTCCGCTCACTTTCATTGCAACTATTTGAGAAAAACAACGTCGAACTAAATACAGTTACTTTGTTTTGGTGATGTATATCGTTGGAAGAATATGTTAGGCCAGAAATTGTCAGTTTGGTTGTCGTTTGGCGAAATCAACAAAAATAGCAGTTTTGCTATAATTTTTATCTGTAGCGTAGCCTGACGTCTAAGTCCACACCATATATCACGCATTTTTCGTTATAGTTACTAAGACAAAGTAAACTCTGAATACCTCTATTAAACAATAGTTTTTCATCGGATGCTTATTTTGGTGTATATTTTCTCCATGCCTCGTACGTCAACTGTGGGTACTGCAATGAGGAAGGACCGGGCGTAGTTCTTTTTTGCCAGTAGTGGGTACTTAAAATATTTCTGTGTTTAATAAGACTTCAATTAAGAGTCCTCAGACACGTGATTTTGTGTGCAGATTTCACATCTAGGAACCATTTTGACATGTCACGTAAGGGGGACGAAGATTACAAGTTTAAACACACTGTTTCAGACATTATGAGAACTTTTTTCGACGGGAGTAGTGTATCCTTCATTATGATTGCATTAAAGTACTGCTTCGTGTCGTCGTACTGCTTGTTGCTGAAAAATTCACAAATGTATTGGAAACTAAAGCAAAGAGCATTAGGTATGCAACATGCCTGAATTTTCTCTTTAATTATTCAGTTTCTTCGTGTCACCCACGTTTATAACAAGTTACAAACATAATTACAGCCAGTATGAGTGGGATGTTCTGGTGTGTATGTTTCAGTTGTAAATGTCAGCCGTGTGTTTTGTTTATAATCTTATTATTGTTATTTTTGTTATTGTTGTCATCGTCATCGTTGGTGCTATTCGTGGTGATCTTCAGCCCAAAGTCTCGTTCGATGCAGTTCTAAACTAAGCTGAACAAGACTCTTCACCTCTGCATAACTGATGCATCCTACATCTGTTTGAACCTGCTTGGTTTTCCTATACAAAGTTAATCCTCACTCTCACTTCGCTCGACTACCGAGATGACGATTCCCTTATGAATCTGGTTGTGTTCCGTCAACATACACCTTCTTATAGTCACCTTGTGTAATAAATTTCTTTTCTCTCCATTTCGATTAAGTATCATTCATCATTTATCAGCTCCAATCTTCACCATCCTTCTGCAGCAGCACATTTCAGAGACTTCTAGTCCGTACTACATCTCGTCTACCTTTCACCTCCGTACAAGGCCAGTCTCTAGACAAATACCCTCAAAATAGATTTCCTAACATTATCATTTCGTGTTAAAACAAGTTCGCTTAGTCAGAAATGCTTTTCTTGCTATTGCTACTGTGCATTTTATACCGTTCAACTTCGGCGTAGATCAGTTATTTGCCTGGGCAAGTAGTAAGACTCATCTACTACTTTGTGTGTCACTTTATAATTTTATTCCCTCAGCATCACCTGATTTAAATCACTCACATTCCATTAGCCCAGTTTTATTTTTGTTGATGTTCATCTTTTAACCTGTCTTCAACAAACTATTCATTCTATTCAACTGTTCTTGTGACTGATTTCGTCTCTGATAGGATTACAGTAAGCCGCCCGGGGTGGCCGAGCGGTTCTAGGCGATATAGTCTGGAACCACGCGACCACTACGGTCGCATTTTCGAATCCTGCCTTGGGCATGGGTGTGTGTGATGTCCTTAGGTTAGTTAGGTTTAAGTAGTTCTAAGTTCTAGGTGACCTTAGAAGTTAAGTCCCATAGCGCTCAGAGCCATTTGAACCAGGATTACAGTAGCCACAAACGCCAAAGTTTGTAACTGTACTGTAGTGTTGCCCGATTTTTGTCTTAGATTTGAAGGTGGCAGGCTATTGTCCCTATCTCCATACATTGCTGACTTCATATATATATATTTTCGCTCTTGATGTAAACTCTTATATTCAAAATCTAATCTGGTACTATCAAGTTTTTGATGTGGTAGAAGGCGTCAATAACATTCCCGTCCGCGAGTCCTCTGTTCCCATGTAGGTCCATAAGTCGGATTTAACTTTCGTCATATATTTATTTTCTCAGTGACACCAAGCGTTCGTTGGTATTAAGGCTCATATCTCAGAGATTATCACAGTGATGAAGGGTTCATCACAAAAAAATGAAAATAAATAGGTCAAGGTATACATACACACAGAATATATGTGCTATTATGAGGATAGGAAAGATGACTGACTGTGGCTTCGATGAAGGAACCTAACAAACATTTGACTAAAATGGTTTAAGAAAACCTCAGGGAACCTAAATCAGGTTTCTGGATAGATCCACCCTCTTACTAGTTCCGCCCATAACATCTGTGTTAATACTCATGTCTTCACATATTACACTACTGAGTTTTAAAACTGAGATTTACCGTGACTTCAGTTAATTACTTGAAGAAAGTGAGCGGGACAGACAAAGAATAACTGTCATATAGATGTTATTTCAATGGCTAACAATTAAAAATGTTTACCCACACTAATCGTGACCATTTCTTGTCTAGTTTTAAAATGTGTGCTACATTTGATTTTGATGCAGCTCTTCATGCTGCTCCATCCCATGCAAGCCTCTTATTCTCCAAATAACTACTGCAGCCTCCATCCTTTTGAACCTGCTTATTGCGTTCATCTCTGATCCCTCGATGTCTCATAATGTGTCCTGTCAACCGATTCCTTCTTTAACTCAAGTTGTGCTACAGGTTCCTTTTCTTCCCAATTCTGTCCAGTATGGCCTCATTATTTACTAGATCTACCACTTTTCTTCAGCAATCTTCCGTAGCATGACATTTCAGTAGCTTCTATTCTGTTCGAGCCTCAACTGATTATCGTCAGCATTTCACTTCCAGACAAATATCTTCCGAAAAGAGTTCCTAACACTTAGATGTATATCTGATGCTCCTCTTCTGAAATTCTTTTCTTCCCATAACCAGTCTACAATTTATGTCCTCTTTAATTTGGCCATCATCAGTTTTTTGCGCCCACATAGTAGAAATCGTCTTACTACTTTCAGTTTCCCGTTTCCTGATCTAAATCCCTCAGCGTAGCCTGATTTGATTCCACTTGATTCCGTTACACTTGTTTTGCTTTTGTTACGGAAGTCGAAATGAGCATAATTTTAATTGTTGTCGACAGTGAGAGAATATTGTGGAAAAATCTGTAGCACTATTGTGCTCCTTTATAAAGACAAAAGGTTTTCGGAAATACGGGCTGTCCAGCGAAGAAGTACTTGATTTCAAAATTCAATATCTCGAAAGCAAAGATCGACGGACTAGTTCAACAAAATACGGCACTGCAGGACCTGTGTTGTTCAGAAGTACGATGCAGTGTTCATTCGGACATACAAATGCATTCACATTTGCGAATGGTGACTACCATTAGCTATATACTGAAATTCCGACGAAACTTTGTGTTGGACCGGGACTCGAACCCGGACTTAACCTCTGATGGTGAGCGCTTCAAGGCCTGACCCAAACATCCATACATCGTCAACCATTGTACAGTTAATGATTCTCCAAATCCGCAACTGCAAATACATTTCATATAGTACAACTAGATGTATGTTTGTTGTGAAATATACATGAACTTTATACAGAAGTCATACAAAAGAATTGAAATAGTTCGAAAAGCTGTTACCAGATAGAGCTATACGCTGTGCAGTTAGTACACTATTAGCGTGCATAATTAAACTCGGCCTCCGCAAGCTGTCTTTGCAATCACATCACAGTCTTTCCGAAAGCTCCACCACTGCCACACGGCGGTGGCGCAAATGAACAATTGAATTTAGCACCACATCTTGCAATGTCTCAACAGAAATCGATTCAGATAATACACATAATGTCGTTTCAAACTCGTTCAGCATGATGGGGTGGTTCCTGTAGGCAGTATCTTTCGCAATGCCCCACTGAAAGTAGTCTCAAGGATCAGATCAGGCGAACATGGCAGCCAATCTATGTATGCACCAATAAATTCCTAATAATCTGTTCCCGAAGTTTTCACCAAGAAAGCGAAACGCTTGTTCAGTGCGATGTGGTCTGGCCCCATCTTCCATGATCCACTTGGTACCTGATCGATCTTCTAACACGAGCTGTGTGGCTACAAACTGTTCACTAGGAATCCTTTTCCGTATGAAAAAAGGGCCAATAATGCCACTGTAGTACACCGTTGCCCAAACACTAACTTTGGAGGAGTACAGTGATTTCGCTTCACACAAAAGGGAATTTTCGGACCCCAAAATCGCTAGTTTTGTTTATTTACGACCTCATTCAGATGGAACTACGTTTAGTCTGTGAACCAACTGCAGGCAACAACCGTTCGCAGTGCCATGTCTGTCACACACCTCGTACAGCTATGGCTTCCTGGCTTTGGATACTAAATGAAAATACATGTACGCTTTGTCTGTCCTGTTAACGCGCTGCAGCTTTCTATTTCTGAGACTGAATGTTTCCCTTTTGGGCAAATGTAACCTCACATAAAGTATACTGCAATTGCTGCTAGTTAACGCTTCATAATAAAAAAAACCTGATTTTTTGCCAGTATTTTTACTAGATTTTGATGAAGTTTGAATAAATTTTAGCACCGATATTCAGTCTATTGATCCTGAATAACAACTTTGGCACACAATACAGTGTTACAGACAGAACAATAAGCTACTGGCGGAACCTCGTGGAAGCTCCGACAGAGATGCAATCTCTGAACATCCATGTGCTTCAGCCACACGACGAACTTTCTTACAGATATACCAATTCCAGCATCATAAATACGTTTTTAAACATTTGCTTCAAATGCAGAAACAGTTTCAAAGATTTTTAACAACAACTTCCACACTTTTCAGTCTAAAATACTTTGGATCGCATACAGTAACGTTCTTTCAAAGCTGAACGTATAGGACCACGGAGTTTTCCGTTCTTTTACGTGTTTCGTAATATCAAAGAAAACCACGTACTTGTTCGGAACTATGCAATTGAAAGCACGAGGTACTATGTTGATGAATTTTTGTTCTTGTAATGGTGTTTAAACGGAAGACTTTTTAGAATAAACTCAATGTTTATGGTGAACATTTCCCACACTTCCTGTGAACTATTGACCTACAGAATGTTCAATACGTTGCTTTTCGCAACAATTTGCTACTCTGTATTCTTTATTTACAATAAACGAGTGAACTGTCTGTATGTTGTCATTTTGGCCAACTTTTATTAATCGTCATAAGATGTTAACAAATTTCCCTTTCTCAAAACGCTTTTCGTGGTATACCCAGTGTACCATGGCCAGAGTCAGTTAATTCTCTGTATAGTTTCTAACATTTATACGATCATTAACGAGATGTGTGTTAATTCTTGGTGAATATGGTTGTTTCCTTGAAACGCTAGATGCTAGTTCTTACTGATTTTTATAATGCTGATGTATTATTGTATTGTGGTTAGCCTTTGGCATTCTTCCTTGACGTGGTCTCCAAAATGTTTAAAGGTTTGTACGTTATTTACATGCTCTGTGTTCTTAACACCTCACTGAAGAGTGTATCAATGACCACCATGTAGATTTGGTCACAGTCCTTGTAAATGAGCCAGTAAATTTCATACTGTTGATATCTGTCTAGTTTTCAGATGTGCTCCGTAACGAGTTAAGAGTTTGTACGCGACGTTTATATCTCGCATCTTAATGTTGTTGTTGTTGTGTTTTCAGTCCTGAGACTGGTTTGATGCAACTCTCCATGCTACTCCATCCTGTGCAACCTTCATCATCTCCCAGTACATACTGCAACCTACATCCTTCTGAATCTGCTTAGTGTGTTCATCTCTTGGTCTCCCTCTACAATTTTTACCCTCCACGCTGCCCTCCAATGTTCAATTTGTGATCCTTTGATGCCTCAGAACATGTCCTACCAACCGGTCCCTTCTTCTAGTCAAGTTGTGCCACAAACTTCTCTTCTCCCCAGTTCTATCCAATACCTCCTCATTAGTTATGTGATCTACCCATCTAATCTTCAGCATTATTCTGTAGCACCACATTTCGAAAGCTTCTATTCTCTACTTGTCCAAACTACTTATCGTCCATGTTTCACTTACATACATGGCTACAGTCTATACAAATACTTTAAGATACGACTTCTTTACACTTATATCTATACTCGATGATAACAAATTTCTCTTCTTTAGAAACGCTTTCCTTGCCATTGCCAGTCTACATTTTATATCCTCTCTACTTCGACCATCCTCAGTTATTTTGCTCCGCAAATAGCAAAACTCCTTTACTACTTTAAGTGTCTCATTTCCTAATCCAATTCTCTCAGCATCACACGACTTCATTCGACTACATTCCGTTATCCTCGGTTAGCTTTTGTTGATGTTCATCGTATATCCTCCTTTCAACACACTGTCCATTCCGTTCAACTGTTCTTCCAAGTCCTTTGCTGTCTCTGACGGAATTACAATGTCATCGGCAAACCTCAAAGTTTTTATTTCTTCTCCATGGATTTTAATACCAACTGCTTGCTCAATATACAGATTGAATAACATCGGGGATAGGCTACAACCCTGCCCAACTCCCTTCCCAACCACTGCTTCCCTTTCATGTCCCTCGACTCTTCTAACTGCCGTGTGGTTTCTGTACAAATAGTAAATAGCCTTTCGCTTGCTGTATTCAACACCTGCCACCTTTAGAATTTGAAAGATAGTATTCCAGTCAACATTGTCAAAAGCTTTCTCTAAGTCTACAAATGCTAGAAATGTAGGTTTGCCTTTCCTTAATCTATCTTCTAGCATAAGTCGTAGGGTCAGTATTGCTCACGTGTTCCAATATTTCTACGTAATCCAAACTGATATCCCCCAAGGTCGGCTTCTACCAGTTTTTCCATTTGTCTGTAAAGAATTCGCGTCCGTATTTTGCAGCCGTGACTTATTAAGCTGATAGTTCTGTAATTTTCACATCTGTCCACTCATGCTTTCTTAAGTATTGGAATTATTATGAGGGTATTTAGCCTGTCTCATACATCTTGCTCACCAAATGGTAGAGTTTTGTCATGGCTGGCTCTCCCAAGGCTATCAGTAGTTCTAATGGAATGTTGTCTACTCCCGGGGCCTTGTTTCCACTTACGTCTTTCAGTGCTCTGTCAAACTCTTCACGCAGTATCATATCTCCCATTTCATCTTCATCATCTTCCATTTCCATAATATTGTCTCAAGTACGTCGCCCTTGTATAGACCCTCTATATACTCCTTCCACCTTTCTACTTTCCCTCTTTGCTTAGAACTGGGTTTCCATCTGAGCTCTTGATGTTCATACATGTGGTTCTCTTATCTCCAAAGGTCTCTTTAATTTTCCTGTAGGCCGTATCTATCTTACCCTAGCGAGATAAGCCTCTACATCCTTACGTTTGTCCTCTAGCCATCCCTGCTTAGCCATTTTGCACTTGCTGTTGATCTCATTTTTGAGACGTTTGTATTTCTTTTTGATTGCTTCATTTACTGCATTTTTAATATTTTCTCCTTTCATCAATTAAATTCAATATTTCTTCTGTTACCCAAGGATTTCTACTGGCCCTCGTCTTTTTACCTACTTGACCCTCTGCTGCCTTCACTATTTCATCCCTCAAAGCTACCCATTCTTCTTCTACTGTATTTCTTTCCCCCATTCCTGTCAGTTGTTGCCTTATGCTCTCCTTGAAATTCTGCACAACCTCTGGTTCTGTCAGTTTATCCAGGTCCCATTTCCTTAAATTCCCACCTTTTTGCAGTTTCTTTAGTTTTAGTCTACAGTTCATAACCAAAAGATTGTGGTCAGAGTCCACATCTGCCTCTGGAAATGTCTTACCATCTAAAACCTGGTTTCTAAATCTCTGTGTTACCATTATACAATGTATGTGATACCTTCTAGTATCTCCAAGCTTCGTCCATGAATACAACCTTCTTTCATGATTCTTGCACCAAGTGACCCTCTGGTCTGCCTAACGCTGTAGGCAGGTGGGGTGCACTCAGCCCTTGTGAGGCAAAGTGCTGAGCTCCCTGACTGAGAAGTAGCGGATCCGGAGAGAGGTGTGCTGACTGCACGCTCCTTCATATCCACATCCAGTGACGCCTGCAGGCTGACATGGCGGTCGGTCAGTACCTTTAGTGTCTTCTGAGACCTGTTCGGACGGAGTCTGGTTTAGTTTTGAAACCCGATGAGTAATAGTTGTGATACAAACACATGCATTCTCTGTCCTTCACAGTAGGTACTTCTTATTGCCTTTCCTTATTTTCTTTCTAGTCTGCCCTCGTGGTCTCGCGGTAGCGTTCTCGCTTCCAGAGCACGGAGTCCCGGGTTCGATTCCCGGCGGAGTCAGGGATTTTTCCTGCCTCGAGATGACTGGGTGTTATTGTGTCGTCTTCATCATCATCATTCATCCCCATTACGGTCGGAGGAAGGCAACGGCAAACCACCTCCATTAGGATTAGGACCTTGCCTAGTAAGGCGGTGCGGTTCTCCCGCATCGTTCCCCTACGCTCTGTAAAGAAGCATGGGACTTCATTTCCATTTTTTCATTTTCTTTCTCATAGTTTCTACTTGGTTGTTAGGGGTGATGCCAATAATTTTGTGAATCACCAAGTTCCACGACTACTTTCTTCACGAATCCGCAAACTTTATTTTAGTCTTTTCGCTTGCCGGATGGGTTGGCCAAGCGGTTCTAGGCGTAACAGTCTGGAACGGCACGACCGCTATCGTCGCAGGTTCGAATCCTGCCTCGGGCATGGATGTGTCTGATATCCTTAGGTTAGTTAGGTTTAAGTAGTTCGAAGATCTATGGGACTGATGACCTCAGAAGTTAAGTCTCATAGTGCTCAGAGCCATTTGAACCATTTTCTTTTCGCTTCCCGAGTTTCAATAAACTGTACAGTGGGTGATGAGTGTGGAAATGAGATTAGATTAGCAGTTGCCTTCGTCTCTTCTCTGGTGCATTTACTGAAACGTTAAAGTACCATTTCATGATCTTCGTATTTAGTGCATAATCTTCAACTACGATTTAGAAGTGTAAGGAACGTCATTGGTTGTAAGAACAAGCACTTCATTTGCTCCAGCTCTGTTTCCCTGATACTGAATATTCCTTTTCTACGCCACGTCATTTAAGTTGCAATTGTTATTAGTTTTCGCCAAAAGGAAATCGTTTTTTTGCCAGTATTTTCATTCAATCAGAATGAATCTTTAAAAATAATTTGCCACCCATATTATGAAAGTCAATCTAGCTATCGACACTGAATGCCAACAACAACATTTGACACAAAGTTACAGACAGAATAATGAGGGATGGCAGAAAGTATGAGGTAACTCCGGCAGGACTGCAATCACTGAATAAGGAAGGAAGGAAAATTACGTTTAACGTCTCGTCGACATGGAGGTTATTAGAGACTTCAGTACAAGCTCGGATTATGTCAAGGATGGGGAAGGAAATCGGCCGTGCCCTTTCAAAGGAACTATCCCGGTATCTGCCTAGTGCGATTTAGATAAATGACGAGAAACCTAAATCTAGATGGCTAACGCGGGTTTGAACCGTCGTCCTCCCGAATGCGACACCTGTGTGCTAACCAGTGCGCCGCCTCACTCGGTAATCAGGGAACATCCATACGTGTCAACTACACGACGAAGCATCTTACAGTGAAGCCGATTTCAGTATCATAAACAAGTTTTTAATGCGTTTGCTTCAGATGAATTAACTCTTTCATGTATTTTTAAAAGTACCTTCCAAATTTTCAGTCGACACACGTAATACCTCGGTACAGGTTGAACATACCTGGTGACAGAGTTTGTCCCGATGTTGCATGTTTGGTTGTGTCAAATACATGTACTTATTACAATTAATATGAGATTGAGTTGATGACGAATGCATATTATTGTTGTTTTCAGCCTGAAAACTGCTTTATAGGACATTTATTTGATCTCAGTATTACTTTAGTCAAGCCCTGGTTCCCTCTACAATATAGGCCCTCATACATTCCATTCACTACTAGGCTGGCAATTTCTTGATGTTACAGAATGTGTCTGAGCTATTGATCCCTTCTTTTATACCATCAACTTTTCTCCCCAATGCAACCAAATACCTTTAAATTTGTTACCTGCTCCACCAATATACTCTTCAGTATTCTTTTGTAACACCACATTTCAATAACTTCTCGTGTCTTACCTGTACTATTCGTCTTCCTGAAACGTGAATTTATATTCGATGTTAACAAATTCCCCTTTTTCGAATCGAATTTTTTGATGTTGGCCGTGTACACTTATTTTTCTGTACTATTTCCGATTTCATTAAGCAGTTGTGTGTTGGTACTTCGTGTATCTGGTGATTTTGTTGAAAAGTGAGCTTGCTGATTCCCCGGTGATATACCTATTTAAAGTGATCTGCAAGGTAGAGAGTTGTCTGTATTTTGTCTCCATGTCTTGCTGTTGCCGGACTCTGGTGGCCGAGCGGTTCTAGGCGCTTCAGTCTGGAACCGCGCGACCGCTACGGTCGCAGGTTCGAATCCTGCCTCGGGCATGGATGTGTGTGATGTCCTTAGGTTAGTTAGGTTTAAGTAGTTCTAAGTTCTACGGGACTGATGACCTCAGATGTCAAGTCCCATAGTGCTCAGAGCCATTTGAACCATGTCTTGCTGTTTTCCTTACGCACTGTGGAAGTGTTTGCCAGTCTTTTCGACGTACATTTTGTCAGTCCTGAAACTGAGCTGGTATATTTCATATTGTTTCTATGTCTGCTTTTAGTTATCTAATGTGTTTCTGCATTGAATAAATTATTAAGTTCGCGTATGAGATGTTTATACATTGTATGTTTTTATATTAGCAATTCTGAACTGCATTTTCCTGCCATTGTACTGCTTGTTTTATTTTTACCATTATTCGTATCTGTGGTGTCAGTGTATCTGCATGTTTGTGTTGGTGTGATTTACTTTGTTTAATGTTTTTGTTTTTGTGTTTCTTTTATTCCAGGTTAAGTTGTTCTACTGGTGTTTCTTTGTATCGATTTTAATGTTCTCTTGTGTAGTACCTTTTTTTTAATGAAATGTTTACAAGAATGTTATGGCGTCCTGTTTGTGATTCTGTGGGTGGTTCGAGGTGGCATTCATTATGCTGTGAGCTGTTGCGGGTTTCCTGTGTCTATTAAGTGTGGCATTTTGACTGTCATTTCTTACAGTTGCATATAGAAAGTTTGTTTCCAGCTTCATTTTGCATGGCTGTGAAATTTTAGTGTTCACTTGGATTTCATTCATTACTTCTTAGCCTTTACGGATTGCTTACGGATTTTCTATTCTTTTCATCAGTGTTTGCTTTCTTGTTGGGAACAGTTCCAAGGCAAGGAGACATTGTGGTCTAAATATTTACGTGTTATTTTGGTTCCATTTTTGACTACATGTCATTGTCTAGATGTTTTGGGTGTGTTCTTGATTTCTTTTATTGAGCTTTCTTACCTAATCTGTGGCTTCCAGTTTCAGAGTGACTTTTCCGATACTCTTTAAGGCCATTAACCTACTTGACTGCAAATGTATTCTTCTATTGATATTTACTGGGCAGATTTTCGGTACATTCAATCTAGACATCAGTGTTAGTTAATGCCGTTAATAACCAAATCCACTTAGCCTGAGTGCATACTCATAACAAAACATACTTAAATTGTTTGTCAAACAAGGCAAGATCGGTACAGATATTCTATCCACGAAATGTGTAAATCACTGTGTGTGCTGACAAGTGAACATGCTATTCTTACTATGTGTAACGTTGGAGGTGTATATTTACGTATAAAATGATGCGGATTGAATTCTGGATTCAGTAGGAATTGAAGAACAGTATATGGTCTTCTTTGGATAACTCAAAGCTGCCTGTTTGAGGGATCAGCAGTTTGGGGGCTTTTCACCGAACGTTAGGTGTTCGAAATAGTGATGTCAATTATTTCACATAAAAACCACTGTTATAACACACCAAAAGCAATGTACCTGGCAGCACTGCAGTATTTACATGTAGGTTATTACCAAAACTGCAGGAGACGGTTGCATTCAGATAAGTTATCAGATGTCCCGAAAGAAAGGGGACTCATTATTACACAGAATCTGTAATTTGTTTAATGAAAAATTTATAAGGGATGAGGCTATAGAAATAATGAAACATTATTTGGTTAAGACAGTTTATTGGCCAGAGAGAATACAGAGCTGTCAGATCCTCATCGCCTTCCTCACAGGCTGCACCGTGACGTCTGACGTCACAACACGACGATCCGCTGCAAGCCTCTGCTTGGCCGACTGCAGGCTGCAGGAGCTCTTCCTCTTGACGGCCTTGTGGACCCCCAGCGGCGCGGCCAGCAGCTGCACACCACCTAGAACAGCACAAAATGCCAGAATCAGTCAGCGCATCTTAAGACACTGATTTTCTAACCATAAAACTACTCATCACTACACATACAATGGTTATGACGATACATTATTACCGACATCAGTTTTCAAAAGGAACTGAAAATTAAGAACATGACTTCACCTTTTGCCTGTCATTACAAATTATTTTTGGAGGCCATTATACTTCTGGTACTTTGACAATATAACGCTTAAGCTTTCTACATCAACAAGTAATCGTAATGAAAGCCAGCATCAAAATTATTTCTAGAGCCTGTAAGATAAACGTAACAAGGGAATTCCAGCTCTGTGATTACAATACATACTATATTTCTGACGACGTCCTGACATCTAGTGCAGACCAGACCTCATGAATTCTCGTGGATTAAGATTGAAATGTTTCTGGTAAACGTTAGATCTGTTTATCCTCGAACTTATTCGTATATTTCCGATCCTTGCTGAGTAGTACTTTAGCTGCCCCTGCCATCTAACTGGTAAAACCCTTAATCATGTAGCTAGCATAGTCCATTGTTTTGGAGTGGGTAATATTCACAGGAAATTAGAATTCGAGCTGCCTACCGGTTTAATGTACACAATCGATCACGGATTGGGGGCGAAACAAGCAAAGATACAAAACATGGTTCACAATCCGCGGCTACAAAATCGCACAAGTATTACGATGAACGTAATCTAAACAGTCGTCAGTCATTGGACGAGGACATTACTCGTTGACATTCGCTGCCATGAAGAAGAAACGGGGTGAAAAATGTACCTGCATTTTGTCTGCACAAGGAGACAACAAAAACCTGCTTCTGACTACTGTGTCGTGAATGGAGGAAATGTGCTGTTGTGTAAATAGATTTCGAATATATAGACTGCTAAGCCAATTATCACAGTTTCGTAGGTTGTTTAAGGATATCTTGATGCTACAGAGTGATAGCACTTTGTTCGATTTGTAACCCTCACTCGGCTATCTGCACTCCTCCGCACTGTAAATGACAGCACACCAGTGGAAATGCCGACATAAGGCCTTCTATCTAGTTTGAAAACAAACTAGCTCGGACATCTCACCGTACCTGTTGTTGACAACCAAAATTCCTGTTCATTCTTCACCCCCAACCTTGCGTTCGGTACTGCTGAGTTCTATCTCGGCTTTGTTTTGCTGTCAGTATTAGTTCTGCGTTATCAGTGGACACAACAGTATAGGTAGGTTTTACTCGGCAAACCCAAGCCTTCCATGCCATCAATCACTATTGGCGAATGACATAAGAGGTCCCAAATCCAATGGACGTATGATTTCTAAATGGCGACCAACGACATCTCTTCTAACGGCGCGAAAGTATTAATATTAAACAATCGTTCTCACAAAAATGTTGAGATAACGTGAAGTGGAGGTTTTGAACGGGGACAAACTAAATTGTAAAACAACTCCAACAGCACAATAACAGGAAATGAATAAAATGAAACCACCAGAGAAACACTATTCAATGGTTGCTTTCTAAGTCGAAAAAAAA
The DNA here is from genome assembly GCF_023864275.1 of Schistocerca cancellata. Lineage (NCBI taxonomy): Eukaryota > Metazoa > Arthropoda > Insecta > Orthoptera > Acrididae > Schistocerca > Schistocerca cancellata. The sequence continues at coordinate 250,693,577 of NC_064626.1, forward strand.
GTACTTAGAGCGAGTCAACTATAACTGGTAACGAAATCTCCACTTGACGCGTCTAAGTTAGATGTTAATTGCAATCGAAAATCATAGCTGTACAAATATCTAAATGGCAGTAACAATTCACATAGGCATAAATCGCCCTTACTATTACAACACAGTGTTGAAATAAATGACTGATAGGTTACCATCACTCTAACGTGAAACTGAGCTTCGGTCTCAAAAGAAGTTGCAGAAGGACAAAAATTATGTTCAAAATGAAAATTATTTAAAAATAATTCCAAGTTCACGTATATTGCAATCACTATTTTCGCTCCTTTCTAGGACAATCGAAGGTAATGATTAATCTTCAACTGATTAGGAGCGTAAATTCGGTATCAAATGACGTAAATGAGATCGCCACTACAAGAGCACTACGTCAAGTCTCAACGCCGACGTGCATATGTCTCTGGTGACTGGTGAACAGTTGACCGACATGCACCGTCCACATGGGTTCAGTGAATACAAAGGAAGCACAGCACCAACCTGCTGATCTTTCCCGCGTTGGCGGGAACCACATCACTCCTTACTGTGGGGACATATATAGCTGAGAGAACAGGTACTGTCGAAATGAAAGTATAACTGACGTCATGGCTGTAGACTGCGTGAGCAATGTAAGCTTCCCCCATTAATTCCAAGAAGCTACAGCGAAATTTCAGCTGCAGATAAGATACGCAATTTCCAGAGATGAAAAGTGCAATTTCTTTCGTTCAACCATAAATACTCTGCAGCACGTGCATTTGTTGTTTTTAATGTCTAACCACTAAGCTACCCTTTTCCTGTAACATGTCTTCGCTATAATTTCGATTTCATTTTTAATTCTGTGTGTGAAGAAGCTATAAATTATGTTGAAAATATGAGAACGCTTTACTTTGTGTAATGATGGGCTTCGCAATAGCGTACAACCAGCGGTAACATACCACCGACTATTGCAAAAGATCGCTGTGCTCTCTGGAAAATGAGATCTTATTAATTGCAATTTTAAAATTAAGAGAACTGTAGTGATTTAAAACGACGACGCTCTGAGCTTTTGTTGAGTCAGTGCATATCGGACGCAATCGCGATAATATGCTATTGCTGTAAAAACATCTTAATTTTTAATAAAGGTAAATGCATCCGGTTATCGGCGAATTAACAGCTATCGTCACTAAAATCATTAGGAACTGTTAACGCATGGTTTTCAGAATATACGGTAGAAAGTTTCAGGTACTTTCCCACCGTTTTCCTTGCATTTTCCTGATCCACAATTCATGTTTGAAGATTTATTTCTACTCAAGTAGTGGGATGTTTTAAAGATGACAGGTTAAATAGAGCCAGCAGCACGATTTTTTTTTCTTGAGCAATCATTTACTTACGTAATTTCATTTCAAAAGTACAAGTGATTTACAACGCGTTCACCTTCCATGCAGAGTACCGCAATGGTTGGGATGCTGACCCCTGCTACTTGTAATGACGGTACGGAACTGTTAATTCAAAGTGAACACCGCAGCAGTGCGTCACTGAAAAGGGTATTCGAACTGTACGTGAACTAAGAACGAGCTTTCAGCGGCAATTTATTGAACTGAATTGATAAAATGTCTAGGACGTAGTTTTAATTCATTCACAGAATTTTTAGAAGATTTAAAGAACTTTCAGAGTTTGATTTCCAGCTACATACTTAGTTACGTAAAGCCACTAACTACGGCAGAAGAGATCTGTAAACAACAAGCTTCAAAGGTTTCACGAATTTTACTGAGGCACGTCTGGTACTCACCATTGTCAGGTCTTGTGGTGGCGAATCGGCCATTCCGGTCTGCGAGCGGTTTCTGCACGGCGCCCGGCGTCCTCAGCGGCTGGCAGCAGGCAGCGAACACCCGGGCCTCGCGGAGGCGCCTCTCGATCTTCTTCTGTCTGCTGAGTCTGCGCGCCAGCACACAGTCCGATTGCACAAGGCTCAGCCAGCGGGAGCTGACATCACTTGCTGCCAACAGCGATGGGCCGTCCAGCTTCCTGCAAAATAAGAATACCAGCTATTAACACTGAAAACTAATGTCTCTTTGCTACATAAGCACATAATACCCAGCACTTGCCAAATTATTCTCAAAGCTCTTCCGAATTCACCAGTTTTGAGATTTCTTAACTATCAGATATATGCTACGTTACAATATCACTAGAGGACATAATTTTTTATAAAACTTTTCACTGAAACTAGCGTTTCGACCATAATACCCAAGTGGGTATGACCCAGATATTGCAGATATTACAGAGGCCATTCCGTGTGTGAGCCGTGTAAAAGTACCGACATAGCTTGGTCATGGTCGACGCGAAATGTTTCGTCTGTTTTCAGACACACAAGGTAAACAGCCGGTCTGCACTGAGCTGACAGAATTCGTGGGATAGCTCTTAATATCGTATCAGAACGGCTGCCTGGTGTAGTGCAGCAACTCGCCATGGTACGCACTCAAGTCATTCGAAGTACCCTATGTGAATATTGAGCCACAATCTCTAGTCGTCCATATTCCGGGAGTGTTGCCAGTGCAAGGTTTCCTGCACGAACTGACGTCTCGATTATTAACCACAAACGTTCGATGGGATTCACGTCGGGCGATCCTGGGTGACAAATAATTCGCTCGAATTATCCAGAACGTTCTTCAAACCAATCGTGAACTGTGGATTGTCGTCCATAAAAGTTCCATCGTTGTTTGGGAACGTTACGTCCATTAATGGCTGCAAATGGTCTCCGAGTACCCGAACATCCAGTGGACCCATTTCATTCCATGTAGATACAGCCCACAGCATGGAGCCACCACCACCAGCTCGCACAAAGGCTTGTTGACGATCTGAGTCAACTGCTTTGTGGTGTCTAAGCAATATGCTAATCCTACCATCAGCTCTCACCAACTTAAATCAGGGTTCATCTGACCAGGCCACAGTTTTACAGACGTCTAGCGTCCAAGAGAAACGGTCACGAGCCGAGGTGAGGAGCTGCAGGGGATGTGTTGTTAGCTAAGCCACCGGTGTTGGTCGTAGCCACTCGTATAGGTCGTCTACTGCCAAACTCATTAACGCCTAAAAATGTGTGTGTGTGTGTGTTTGCGCCCACGCGCGTGGGCATTCGTAAGGGATCAAACTGCTTAGGTCATCGGTTCCTAGACTTATACACTACTTAAACTAACTTACGCTAAGGACAACACACACACCCATGTCCGAGGGAGGACTCGGACCTCCAGCGGGAGGGGCCGCGCAGTCCGTGACATGGCGCCTTAAACCGCGAGGCCACTCCGCACGGCTACTTACGCCTAATTTCGCTGCCCTGCACCAACGGATCCGTTCGTCGTACGCCCCACACTGAATTTTCCCTTTCTTATAAGCAATGTGTGTATGTTAGTACTGACAACTCGACGCAAACTCCACTACTCTCGGTCGTTAAGTGAAGGCAGTCGGTCACTGTTATCCGTGTTGAGAGGTAATGCCTGTAATTTGGTGTTCTCGGGACACTCTTGAAACTGTGGTTATTGGAATACTGAATTCCCTAACGTTTTCCGAAATAGGTCTCATGCGTTCAGCTTCAACTATCATTCCACATTAGAAGTCTGTTATTACCCGTCGTGCGGCCACAGCCAAATCGGTAACGTTTTCAACTGAATCACGTGAATACAATTCACTGCTCCACTTTTTTTCCTTTATTGGGTTTCGATTCCCCCTATAGGAGGCGGGCTGGCAGCAGCTTATTACGCCGCTCTTCAGCACTGCTCCACTTGTGGACTGCCCTTTTATATCTTGTTTTCGCGATACTACCGCCGCTTGTGTAAGTGCATGTCGCTATCCCATGACTTGCCACGTCAGTGTACATAATCGATATATGAGTACTGTAGAGGTGGAGCAGAGGGAGCTGGATTGGAGAGCGACAATCATGAACAGTGGCGCGGCTGTCTGCGACTAACTGCAGTCACCAAGAGACGGGGACACGGAGCCGAGCAGCACGCTGCCTGTGGGAACAGCTGACCCACGCAGAGGGAAGAGCGGTGCACTGAGCAGCCGGCAGCGAGGCGGGGACGGAAGTTGCAGCCGTCAGTCGCTGCACGACCACCCCCTACTACTGTTCGCGGAACCCCAAGTCATCAGCGACGACAGAGGGACGTGCAGCTGTTGCACTACATGCTAGGACAGTCGGTACGTGAATCTGGAGATTCAGCAGGTTCAATAAACACTGAAGCGACATTTTTGCCGTGTGATTGTGTTCGTGAAAGTAAAGGATACTAAAGTTCTATGCAATACAAGTAGAATTGATTGTTAAGAACGTACCTGATGTATCTTAATTTGATAAATTAAGTTTAATTTTGCTGTCTTTCCTCATGTAAAGTCAAAGAGAAAGACTAACGTTGCCTGAAGTTTTGAGCAGCAGACCAGTCGAAGCTTTTGATAGTTCTTAGTCAAAAGCAATTTACTTCTTATCAGGTTCAGGTTAAATATTAAATGTATATTTTACGTGGTTTTTAAATGGGTATATTCGCCTGCTAATAATAATGGCTGTATGAACTTTCTACGTCATTGGAACACCAGTGTATTTAGAGTGTAGTAGTTCAAAGCTCACTGTTATTTGCTAAAGCTACTGTGACAGTTAACATAGTACATAAAGTTTTTATTTTGTGAAGCAATTTTACTCGCTGGTGTTCTACACACGATTGAAAAGAGACATTTGTGTAGACACTATTTCGAGGATTCATCTTTGCTCAGAACTGAGTAATACGATAGAATACCACACAAGTATGTAGCAATGGTTTATTCTTGTTACGGCTACTGATGTCAAATATTTTTTAAAAGTTTCGTTCAACATGCAGTAAACCTGCAGTACGTTCCACTTCCTTTTTAAATCTGTACCCTATCACTATTCACTGTGCACACACTCTAAATGTTTTATGAAACCATCTCGACTATTAGAATCTGAAGATTAATTGGAAATTTGTAGAAACGTCGTTTCTCGAAGCTGTTTCTGCCAACAACACGATGGTAGTATCAATGAAGGCTGAGTACAACATGAGGGCGAAATTCGCAAATACAGCCCATAGGAATGCACTGATCTAGCAGTGTATACAAACAATGAATTCAGTTCAGGTCCGGTAGACAGACGTTTCAGCGTCAACGCAGTTTCCACTTAGTGGCACTAAGCAAATGAACCTATCGTTAATAACGCGGATACATTTAAGGAATGTTTTTGAAAGGAAATAAGCTACCTTTAATGTCATTCAAAAGTTCCGAAAAAGTGATAATACTATAATGTAGCCAGTTTTCGTGTGAAGCGGTTCGTAAGGAAGCTGGGAAATATCGTCAATGCAATGTCTACGTTAGTTTGTAAACTGCGAACACTGGCCGTCTTCTCACGTTGACGTATAGACCACTCTGTGGTTCTGTATAACGTAGACCAAGACTATGTGGAGTGAATATTCAGATGTATAGCCTTGGATATTCCTCGTCAACATACAGCGCCCTTCGATTGAAGATTGCAGTTCGGAAGGCGTTTTCATTCAATAAATTTACTATTCACAAGGAAATTTACTTTAAATACTGACAAGTAAAGTGTAGGATGTTCTGTAAAACAGTCTGACAACGGGCACTGACAAACGAGATAACGGCCAAAAACTTACATTTCCTCCTACTGAACATACACAAACGCAACGATGCAACAGAATTACGCAGTACTTTAATCTCATCATAACGCTACTAGCAACAATAACGGCAAATTTTAATACAAATGTTGCATTTACAGAAATGGCAATACAGAGAAGTACATTCAGAATGAAAATTTACCGATCACTAAAATTGTCTTTAGAACAACTTTGTCTTCGACATCACATATACTAACTCTTAATTTTAAGATCACTTTCCTAGTGTTAATATAATTACTTTGGTACTAAATCTCAAACAAGAAACTAGATCTTAATCACAATGTGGTGCTGAAATCTCTGACAACTTCCGAAACATGCATCAAAGCCAGAGACTAGCGGAGAACTCTGAATCCAACAATAACCAACAGCCTAAAGTATGCGCACACACATTTTTTTATCGAAAAGATAACGGAGATCTAACATATCAATGAAAAGATAGGGACCATAATAAGTTGTCTAAACAGACCAGGCTAAATACATACCGTGTGAGGGAAACTCCAAGCTTTCCAACATCTTTGGCGATGATAACCCACAGACAGGAATGCGAACAGCGTCACTCTTACTGATGACCTGAGCTGAACGTGTTCCAGCTTCCCGGTGTTGCGTCTGCAAATGTCCACCAGCAGAAGCCTTTAACATGTGGGTACAGTTTCTGTTAGTTATTTGTAACATGATAATTTTACTCTCGTCGGCAAGTCAGTCCCAGCAGAACCCAATACAAGTTCACGAGAAAACATTTTCATTTTTTTTTTTTTCTCAGCCTTAAGTCACACAAATATGACGGATTTCATCTTAGCATGTTGTCAGATGATTTCATTGAAAAGAGAAGAAAGGGGATACACTAAAATACTGGAGGACTTAATGGCGTGTCTAACTTCTATACGTAATTATACCAGTTCAGTACGTGACATAGCACTCGCCACATGAACACGACAGGAGACGAGCTCTATGTGATTACTCGGCGGATTCTTGGAACATCGTACACTAGTAAATCTTAAATCGTAAATAGAAGATTACAACAAATCACAATACAATATTGAGAATCATAAAGACCCGAAGTACAGAAACCAAGTTTTGAGAATAATAGATGTTTGTGAAAATAAAATTTATAGACCAACCACCAGTCTCATAGGTCTGAAGGTGTCTCAACATCCTATACTTCCTATGAAAAACTAATGCACGCACTTTGTTACGAAATAATATTTAAGATTTTATTAATTTAATTCTCAAACTCCCATATACAGGCTACCAACAATAGAACCACAACAAGAAGTAGTACTAAATGCACCACATACTCAATTACGATCTATTCCAACATTTCATGGTCCACGGCATTTAGATTCAGCACATTTTGTGGCTTGATGATCAGGTAAAACTCAGATTATGACGTATTACTACGTACATGATGTAAGACACAAAATCATGTTTAGCCTAAGTAACGACTGAGCAGCACAGAACAAGAAAATCATGCATGGTGCTCATATTGTAATTAATATCCGAGAAATTGCTGAGACAGATTTTCGTGGACGTTCACATATACAGTGTTCTGTTGCAGATATAGACAAAGGTGGTTCACCAAATGTCAGCAGCACCCATACGTGATACTATCTCAAAAATCGATGAACCTTGTTATTTAGGTCCTTATGGTTCTCTCATCCTCAATTGATTGCGGAAGAACGTAGTCATAATTTGCGTAACTATGGTGAAGGTACGCTGAACGTACACTCCGATAGGCGAGGCCAGAGTGCTGACGCAGTAAACTACTTACAGACCGGTAGTTAGCGGCCTGAAGCGCACACAAAGCAGCCAGAATGAAACAACTGTGGAAGCGAAATAGTATAAACCAAGAGCGAACGGGCAGACGTGAAGCCGAACAGGCCCACAATATAAAATATTATTTGTCAGACCCGAGACTGAGAAATATGTTAAAAAACAATTCTTGCAAAACGATAATTATCTACCCCGTAAGTAAGTATGCACAGAAAGTCGACATAAAAGTTTTCTGGGTTCGGTACTGCGTCATAATGTAGAAACTACTGCTGCTGGAGAAAAACCAACGTTTCGGCCGCGATTGCAGCGGCCTTTTGGTTCTACATTATGACGCGGTACCAAACCCAGAAAACTTTTATGTCGACTGACTCTGCCCGCGGAAGCCTACGCAATTATATATGCATAGAAACTGTGACCACTGTTTATGTCGTATTGGGCTGTACGCCATGTATTCCAATAACCAAATTATTCCACATGAAGTATTTAAAATGCGGGAATACACGCAGACTAAGTGACAAAATGTAACACCATAGTTCCTTGTCTCTGACATCTACACAGCATGATAGAAAATATAACCTTAGAATTTGAGCTAGGAAATTTACTAAACTTGTTATAATGCCAAACAAATGAACATGTTTTTGCAAGGACTGTTGATGTAGAAATAGTACAATAAGGAATTTCATACCTCACGGTACCACAAATAACACAAACCTTAGTCCAGCTGAAAGTCAAGGGCACCGAACTTGCTCAACAGCGGCAGCAAAGCCTATAATAGCCCTCTACTTACGCATACAATACGATGCTTTTACTAGGGTCTGTGGTCTCAGTATAATAAGTATGCTCACAGCACATGTGTTACAGTTAAATCTTCGCTGTACTGTAATATCACTCAGAGACTTGAAATAAGGACGCAGTTTCGTATCTTGACTGCAGACATTTCTTTTAGCATTCGTAAGCTAACATATATCCACGAGGAAAGTTACTAACGATATGCCAAACCACAGTCGCAGAAGTAAAGACGCCTGAAGAAAAACTTATGAACACAGTTGGGAACCACAATTTAGATGGACGCAATATGTAAGCAATATCAGTTTAAGCATTGTGGAAATACTGACATGTCTCAGTTTATGATAACGCTTTCCTACACACATCCTACTCACTGATAATACCGTCAACGTCAAGAAATTCGTAGATATCACTTACCGACACTAAATATGTTCTGCTCAGTCATGATAAACTTCATTAAGACACTATTCCGACCGCACTGTATCATAAGCTATCTCTGGAGTATGCAGGAGAAAAGAAGCCTCAATATGTATTCCAACAAGGGTAACATCACATCCACCTGAATAAACGCCGAAATAAATTGGTCAAGGCACATAGGATGTGTAAAGAAAGGACGATCTTCACTTCTGCAGACCGCACATCGGTTTCAAAATGGATAACGGTAAGATACATCGACATCTGCACCTCTTAAGCAAATTTAATCAATGAAACTTCCCGGCAGATTAAAACAGTGTGCCGGACCGAGACTCGAACTCGGGACCTTGGCCTTAGGCAAAGTCTCTGTCCGGCACACAGTTTTAATCTGCCAGGAAGTTTCACATCGGCGCACACTCCGCTGCAGAGTGAAACTCTCATTCTAAATTTAATCAATATTCCCATCTTAATGGTAGTTCGCAAGTTGTAATGGAAACGAAAGAAAATTCCAGGGCGAAGATATTAGAGTACGAAATGGCACACTAATAAAGGTGCTACATAAGTTTGGTTATCTAAATGGTAGCTTTATAGCAAGCTAACCATCCCTGGAAGTGTAAATTGCTAACATCGAATACGAAGTTAATTGCCAGGAGGTCGTTCTGGGGATATTTGTCTGGAGTGTAGCCTTGTACAGATGAGAAACGCGTACGACAAATCAGACAAGAATGGAACAGAATCAGAAATAAAAATTTATTGCATGCCTTAGAGAACGATTGATAGGACCCATTCTGACATCACGAAACTGTCAATTTGATGATGCAAGTTAGTTGTGGAGGACGAGGGGAGAATTGTGGAGGGAGATCAATGGATGACTACAGTAAGCATGTTCAAAGGATGCGTGTTGTTATTCCTAGATGGAAATATTAGCGTGGAGAGCTGTATCAAACCAGTCTTCTGACTGAAAACCATAGTAACGCAACGTTACGTGACAATCCAAATATCCCGCAGAAAATACATCATGTCATCTAGGCACCAAAATTTATTTGGGAAACGCGGTTACACTAGCAGTTATATTAGAAAATTACGATAAACAATTTGGATTTCATTGCTCCATATTACATCGAATCTACTGTGTATGTTACTACTTTCCCCAAGGGCAAGAAACAGGTGCCCAACAGCAGTTTTCCCTTAAGGCAGCCTCTCCTAACCGACTGAATATCATCCATAAACTATAGAAAACATTTATAACAATTGTCGTGTCTTTCTGCTTCACATTAAACAACGAAGTATCTTACCACACACTCCTGTAACTGAATACAACGTGCAGAATGTATAATACTCCTGAGATTTTCTAGACTTCCATTAGTAAGATTAAAACCATGTCTGCTACAAAGCGTCAGATTACTACGAATGTAACTACTGTACCACACAACAGTATTCTACAGAAAACGTTTCAGAATGACTCCCCCACCCTCTAACAAGTAAAGCAAGCAAAATTACCGATCGATAAGCAATTGTTTCTACAGTTTGGTTGTTTAGTTCATACTATTTTGCTTCGCAAAATCCATAAGATGGGTTAAAGGGGTCAAAGTTTCTTTACATGTCCTCCCAGTAATCAGGGTGTTTCAATTGAAACGAGCGCATCAGTGTAACATCGTAAAATGAAACATATAGCAACCACTGTTCATATGATAATCGTCTATAAGTAGTACATTTTTTGTCTGCTTATACAGGCGTTCTAGTACTATCTACCGCTTGAAGCGAAAACAGACATCCATGTACCGTTTACTACTAACTTCATGCAATATAATTTGTACACTTATTTCAAGTTAACCATAAAAACATGGACCACTGCGTATATAAACTGTATACAGTCTAGCTTCATTCGTCACTATTTGCAAATCGAATACAGCATGTGTACACAGAAACATGACCTGTATTTTTCAGTAATGAATTTTGTCTAATATCAAATCAGAACTCTAGCAGCATTTAATATGCTAAAAGCATGGATTAAAATCGTTAAACCAGAAAATTTCGGTGTCCAGTATTTACGTCTTTCTGAACACAGTATCCGAAATGTTAGACGTGAAACAGTTGTTCAGTGCGCAATGATACACACATAGGCAACATCTTACGCAACCTTACAACATATGCATACTTGACTCACCTCTGAATTGCTCCCTTAACAGCAACGTAAAAACATTACGAGAACTGTAGCTACTATTTAGCTTATAACATCTGGCGAATTACATGTATATGTTTTTCAAAGCACTAGCAGCGTCAACTACTTAATCGTAGGAAAGAATTACAATTTCACAGAAATAAACTTTGCCGCGTACTTCGAAACACTGACTCACTGAGTAGCAATGCATTGTGTAACATAGTAACAACCGCGTCATGCAACAAGAATAGTTGAATTTTGATCTGGTAACATTACTATGGGCAGATTAAGTCTTCCTAACGAAAAGGCAAGGAGAGAAAGTATGTTCACAGCAAATATTTCCTTGCAATCGCTACCAAAATTAAAAATTCATAACTCTTGTGAATTAATATCCCTATGGTTTACTTCTAGTTACTGTGTGTAACAGCACATATCGTTGAAAATTCAAGTTCAAGGTCTCAATGAAATACAGTCAACATCAGCCACAGCTGAAATCTGCCTAACTTTGAGAAAAAAATTACTTAAGACGTTACTCTTGGATAAAATATTGATGAACTATGCTACTTAATATCTCCAACGCAATGTAGCAACAAGTTAATTCAGACTAATGATTAAAGACAGTCGAGAGTGAGCACCCTTCTCCCTCTCGCATTTTCCGTAGTTTATATGTATCCACATACTTGTCGGAGACTTGGCCATTACCTAGGACAAATTCTTACAATTGACTGAGCAAATCTGATTTCTACAACTAACACTGCAGACAATATGGAAAACCTAACATAACAGTAATTTTGTAGGTGATAGACGACACACCAGTCTGTCACCATAACCAAGATATCACACTCTGGCCAGAATACTATACGTATAAATGCCACAAGGCTGAACACTTTGAGAAAGACGTACCTGAGAATCATCACGGCTATCTCTGGTGGCAGCATCCCCACCATATCCAACGCTCCAGGGCTTGGACAAACACTCGAAAGTCCCACGAAACACAGAAGCGAGTAGAATGGCTCCATACCTACGTTCGACTACTACTGATGCACTCCACAGTCAACGAGCAAATGGCGAGCTCCTCTGCTGAGCGCCCTCTTATACTAGCGTCGTGTTTGGTGACGTCATCGCACTGTAGACAGCACTGCCACTTCCCACACTAGTGGCTGCCGTAGGTAAAGGAGCAGTGATGTCTACACTGAAGTGTGAGTTCTTCAGGCATTCCGATATTTGCGCAGAAGGTAGTGTAGCGATCCATTATTTCGAAATTGTTGGGACTCATTATTTCTAGACGCGTCCTCTTACGTACTTATAAATGTTTCTAGTAAAACAATTCCGTGTGTAACGTACAAGATATTATGATGGGCGTATGTATCACAATTGAAGCAGAAGCGGCTGAAAAAGGTATCGCGGGTTGTTGGATACGTCTCTTACGGTAGCTTACATTGATTGTAACGGCAGATTTTGTTGGAAGTGCATTAAAACAGCCGCAGATGTTAACTATCACGGAAAAAATTTCGTGTGTTACACGCTAAAGGAAAAGTGATAATGGCCAACCGTTTCCAGACAGCATTTCGTGTATACTTCCCCAGTAGAAAAGACTCTACATGGAGGAAACGCAGCTTTTATATTGCTAGGAACTTCAGGCGAGAATTTCTAGTAGTCTAGATGTAAACGCAGAGTTAAACACGATTAGTAATTGCGTTAGTCACAGAGGTCTGAAGGGAATTCCAAAAGTTCAGTGTTAGTAAGACATATTTCAGGTCTAGTTGGCCACCGCTACTTGCTCTTTAAAAGTCTGGCTGGCAGGTGCCCTTATGACAAAATGTATTATACAGTGCCCGACAAATCTGATGCTCCTAACGATCTATTTCATTACTAGGAGTTCTAATACAAAACTCTTAGCTGTCTAGACGTTACTGTGCTGAAGTCTCTGGAACCTGAGGATAACTGAATAAGTTATGGTTTTCTATCTTCTTCTTTCTGATATTTAGAACTGTCGTTTGATCCTGTAAAAATGTGTAGTGTTTTGCACCGACATACTATATGACACCATTAGTCGTTTGCTATGTGAATCTAAGAGTAGACATGGAAGGTTAGCTCGAACAAGATGTGAAGAATTTTGTTAGGTATGGAACATATCATGTTATTTAACGTAAGAAGATTTACTCAAAAGAGTATTGAAGGGTGTGATATAACTTGGTTTTCGTTGATATTTTACTTACCGACTGTGATGTAAGAGTGATATGATGCTTTTGGAACGTCGGGTGTTCGTCTCCCTCTCAGCTCATTCTCCTCATAAATCGCTTAAAGCAAATGCCAAGGTGATTCCTTTAAGAGGGTACAATCGATTTCCTTCCAATCCGAGACTATGTTCCGTCTTTTATGATTTAGTTATCAACTGAAAGTCCTACCCTCCCTTCAGTTCACTTTCGTTGCATTGTATTCGAGAAAAACAACTACGAACTAAATACAGTTGCTTTGTTGTGGTGATCTGTATCATAGGTTGAAGTCTGTTTTAGGGCAGAAATTGACAATTTGGGTGTTCGGCTAAATCAACAAAAATGAATGGGAAATAAGTGTTTTTTATAATTTTTATGTGTAGTGTAGCCTGACGTCTGAGTCAACACCGTATATCACGTGCTTTTCGTTGTAGCTACTAAGGCAGAGTAAATTCTGAAAACCTCTATTAAACAATAGTTATTTATCGAATACGGATTTTGGTGTACATTGTCCACGTAAACTATGGAAACTGCAATGAGGAAGGACCGGACGGTAAATAACTTTTACCAGAATTGGGTACATACAATATTTCTGTGTTTAATAACACTACAATTAGGAGTCCTCACACACTCGATTTTGTTTTTCGGATTTCGCTTCTAAGAACCATTTTCATATTTCACATAAAGTGGACGAAGATTTCAAGTTTATACACTCTGTTTCGGACATTAGGACTTTTCTAGACGAGAGTAGTGTATTCTTTATTAAGATTGCATTATAGTACTGCTTCGTGTCGTCGTACTACTTGTTGCTGAATAATTCACAAATGTACCGTATTTACTCGAATCTAAGCCGCACCTGAAAAATGAGACTCAAAATCAAGGGATAAAAAATTTTCCGGAATCTGAGCCGCACCTGAAATTTGAGACTCAAAATTCAAGGGGAGAGAAAACTTTTAGGCCGCATCTCCAAATCAACAAAGTTGGTCCATTGAAATATGAGAGACAATTTAGGTCGAATGAATGACGATACAGCTAAAGTAGTTTGGTTCGAGTCGTAAGCTTAGCAGTTAAGCTTTACCAGGTAGCCATTGCTATGCGTCAGGCGCTACGTCCGTATTTATACGGGTACCCTTCCTTTTTCACGTGTTTCGTCTGGTTTGAATTGATTGCTTATTTTTTCTTTGATCTGATAAGTGCCGTTCTCTTTGTTATAGGTGTTTACGTCTCTAAGCTGAAAATGCATTACTGTACTGTCATGCATTGTTCGTCACATTCTGATAATGAGTGTTCACGACCTGTAATCGCTCGCTGCATGGCTAGCGTTTGTGTGCGCTACCGCCGCTTACAATAAAAAGAGGAATTGTCTCATTATTGAAACAATGGAATGAGACTGCTATCTGTTGTTACTTTCACTGCTGCTTTCTTTGATAATGATCAACAAGAACCAAATAATAGACCGCGTATGATAGATGTTCTGAACGAGAGTTTAGCGAAAATTTTTCTGCGTTTGAAAATCTTTGCAGACGCCTCTTTAGTACATAACATTCTGCACAGAAATTAGTCATCTTAGATTTAAAAATGTAGTCAATTGCCGTGCTTCATTTTTGACTATATCACTATTAGGCATAAGAATAATATGAATATAAACATGACATGATATGTATATTCTTCGGCCTTTGCCGTTGTCTCACTCTAGTTCGTAGTTTATTAGGCAGACAGGATTTAAATGAGATAGCAGCAAACACGAAAGAATACTAGGCCAAATGTTTATATTCGTATTATTCTTATGGTGAAGAGTGTTGTGTCGGCAGATTAGCCAACACAACGCACACTAATTTATAAGAGGAGGCCGAAATGCACGCGTCAACTCACGCAGGCTTGCGTTAGGTCTGAAACAGGATACGTAATGAATGCTATAAAAAAAGTACGTAGCTGCTGGAATACTTAACTTTAATCCATCATTTGTATACAGCATTCTTGATGATACAAGTGAGACTCTCTAGAAACGGTTAATGGCGCCTTGCTAGGTCCTAGCCATGGACTTAGCTGAAGGCTATTCTAACTATCTCTCGGCAAATGAGAGAAAGGCTTCGTCAGTGTAGTCGCTAGCAAAGTCGTCCGTACAACTGGGGCGAGTGCTAGTCCGTCTCTCTAGACCTGCCGTGTGGTGGCGCTCGGTCTGCGATCACTGACAGTGGCGACACGCGGGTCCGACATGTACTAATGGACCGCGGCCGATTTAAAGCTACCACCTAGCAAGTGTGGTGTCTGGCGATGACACCACATTCCTCCCCCGCAAATCGCCGAACGGTCGTGTTATAAGGCTTCCGCCCGCCGTGGGGAGGGCCCCATGTTGACGTATGCGATGAGGTGGGGAGCCTAACAACAGGCGAGGCTGTGCCACCCGCACCTGGCCATTCGGTCCGAGGGGAGCTAGGAAACGCCTGAAAACCTAGTCCAGGGTGCACGTCAACATGCGGTGTATGCGCCCGTAAAGACAGGAGGGGCCGAAGGGTCGACCTCCATTGCGTCGGGGTATCCGACGCGCGATGACGTCATGTGGTCCGGAGCGGGCAAGAGTTCCATGGCAGAGGACAGCTGGTCACGGGAAGCGATCGGCGGCGCGTGACCCAGGGAGGCGCTTGGCGGCTGCAGCGAAGCGTCCACTGCGGACGTCGCCGGCGAGAGAACAGGCGGCGGTGGCGGCGGCGGCGCGTCGCCATGGGGCAAAATGGAAGGCAGCGTCAGTAACACCTAGGGATGAGGCGAGCCAGTAGAGGTGTCCCCAGGGCGCTGACCGGACGGCACCGTCGCTGAAAGCACACGGGGAGCGGCAGAACCCGTGCGACGACAGAGGCGCAGCTGATTGAGATGCCGACGCACCTCACCAGAGGCCCCCAAAACCAAATACACCGCGCGGCCGAGGCAGCGAAGAATGCGCCCTTCGAGCCAACGCCGTGAACCGCGATAGTGGCGATAGAATACAACGTCGCCTGGAGCAAAAGCAGGAGTCTGCCGCTGCACAGGAACCTGATGCGGCGGATGCAGCAAAGACATCAAGGTTCGATGAGGACGACCATGGAGCAACTCAGCGACCATCCCGGGGCTGAGAGCGATACGAGGACAAAAAGAGCAACAACGGGCCCTCCCGAGAATGCGACTCTTTCAACTTCAACATCTGTGACTTGAAAGTCCGGACCAAACGTTCAGCGGCACAGTTTGACTGAGGCGAAAACGGCGCGGATGTCAGATGTTGAATACCATTGGCCTTGCAATGTTGCAACCCACTCCCTATTAGTCTGACCGGCCGTACGAAAGAACGTATACCTTTTTGCAACGACATTGACTGTTTCTTTGTAATATGCATCCAATGCCGACAAAATTTCCTCGTAGGACAGAGTTGCGACGTCGCGTCTGGGAAACAATTTCACTATCACACGGTAGGTGGACACACCGACACAAGAAAGGAGATGAGGCTGCCGCTCGTTACCTTGAATTCTGTAGGCGGCGAGATGGAATCCAAATTGGCGTGACCACTCCGTCCATGTTTCCACGTCCGCTTGAAAATTACGGAATGGTGGTGCAACTGCGTGTTGTGGCTGCGGTAGCGATGAAGCGGCGGCGGCCGCATCGTTTTGCAGTGCACGTTGACCCTGGACGAGCTGTCCAAGGGCATCCAATAAGGCCTGCGTCTGCTGATTCTGCAAGCGTAAAATTCGGACAGTACATCTGGAGATTGTGGCGAAGCCATGACACAAGTAAATTAGAGCAATACGACCGTTTGTATCGTCGTCGCCAAAAATTTGTTGTGTCGGCAGATTAGCCAACACAACGCACACTAATTTATAAGAGGAGGCCGAAATGCACGCGTCAACTCACGCAGGCTTGCGTTAGGTCTGAAACAGGATACGTAATGAATGCTATAAAGAAAAGTACGTAGCTGCTGGAATACTTAACTTTAATCCATCATTTGTATACAGCATTCTTGATGATACAAGTGAGACTCTCTCTAGAAATGGTTAATGGCGCCTTGCTAGGTCCTAGCCATGGACTTAGCTGAAGGCTATTCTAACTATCTCTCGGCAAATGAGAGAAAGGCTTCGTCAGTGTAGTCGCTAGCAAAGTCGTCCGTACACCGGGGGCGAGTGCTAGTCCGTCTCTCTAGACCTGCCGTGTGGTGGCGCTCGGTCTGCGATCACTGACAGTGGCGACACGCGGGTCCGACGTGTACTAATGGACCGCGGCCGATTTAAAGCTACCACCTAGCAAGTGTGGTGTCTGGCGATGACACCACAAAGAGAATACTGCATGTGATTCACAATTCATAAAAGTTCCTATTAGCAACCATCTCTTCTCACAGGTAGTTAAAAATTCAGAACGTCGAGTTGGCCATATTGACAAACATCCCAAACAGTCTTGCCAGTCGTATTTTCGTAATACATTGAAATGCTGCTACATTCGAAGATGAACAATACGGAATTTGTATTTTCTTCGTTGGATAATGTATGAAAATGCAGTGGACGAAACTTGGGGGTGGAGAAAAAAACCCGTCTTCTACCTTTTTTTTTAATTTATTTACTGACGCAGAGGTTTTGGCGCTAGTATCTATCTTTGTTCCTGCAAAGCATGTCTGTGTAGCGCTACATATATTCGACGGCAGAAGTTAGTTGTGGCGGCATCTACCAACATTTTTCAGAACTTCCGCTTACTTTGCACTCGATTCTAAGCCGCAGGCTGTTTTTTGGATTACAAAAACCGGAAAAAAGGTGCGGCTTAGATTCGAGTAAATACGGTATACGAAACTTAAGAGAGTTAGGTATGCCACATGCTTGAATTTTCTTTTTAATTATTCAGTTTCTTCGTGTCATCCTCGTTTATAACAAGCTACAAACATAATTATAGTCGGTATGAGTAGGATGTTCTGGTGAGTATGTTCCACTTGTAAATGTCAGCCGTGTGTTTTGTTTATAATTTTATTATTATTATTGTTGTTGTCGTTGTCGGTGGTATTAGTGGTGATGATCTTCAGAGTAAAGACTGGTTCGATGTAGTTCTAAGCTATCCTGAACAAGACTCTTCACCTTCGCGTAAATGGCCCAACCTACATCTGTTTGAACCTGATTGATTTTCCTATACAAAGTTAATCCTCATCCTCACTTCGCTCGATTACCGAAATGACGATTTCCTTATGAATCTGGTTGTGTCCCGTCAACATGCCCCTTCTTTTAATCACCTTGTCTCATAAATTTCTTTTCTCTCCATTATATTAAGTATCATTCATCATTTATCCCCTCCAATCTTCACCATTCTTCTGCAGCAGCACATTTCAGAGACTTCTTTTCTTGTCTGTACTATTTATCGTATACGTTTCACCTCTGTACAAGGCCAGTCTCTAGACAAATATCTTCAAAATAGATTTCCTAACATTTATCTACGTGTTGAACAAATTTCGCCTAGTCAGAAATGCTTTTCTTGCTATTGCTACTGTACATTTTACGCCGTTCAACTTCGGCGATGTTCAGTTATTTGCCTGTGTAAGTAGTAACACACATCTACTACTTTGTGTCTCACTTTAAAATTTGATTTCCTCAGCATGTTCATCTTTTAACCTCTCTTCAAGAAACTATCCATTCTATTCAACTGTTCTTGCGATTATTTTCGTCACTGATAGGATTACAGTAGCCACAAACGTCAAAGTTTATATCTGAACTGTAGTGTTGCCCGATTTTTGTCTTAGATTGGAAGGTGGCAGCCTTTTATCCCTCTCTCTATACATCGCAGAGTTCATGTATACATTTTCGCTCTTGATGTAAACCCTTATATTCAAAATGTATCTCATACCTCAGACATGTTTGATTTATTTCTTATCCAAGGATTATCTCAGTGATGAAAGGTTTATTACAGTTAAATTTAAAAAATAGCATAAAGTATACATACGCACAGAATGTATATGCTTTTGTGAGGAGCGAACAGATGATCGGCTGTGGCTTTGATGAGGGAACCACCCCAGCATTTGACTAAAATTATTTAGGAAAACCACAGAAAACCTAAATCAGGTTTCTGGATAGAGCAAGTTCCACCCTCCCGAAAACAAGGTCACTGGCTTAGTAGTGTCTCATTCGGTTGGTTCCAGTTGTATAGTACTATGTGACTAACAAACAATTTGCTCTGAGTAAGTACTATTACGGAATATAGCTTTGCACATACTGGCAGCACATAATGAGACCCACTGGTGGCCCCTGGATCACGACCATACCGCTGTGCCCCTTGTATCAACTTCAGGCCCGTAAACGTGAAGCTATGCCTCGCGTTGGGCGTACTACCTTAAATGATTTTCACTTTTGGAGAAGATTCCATTTCCTTGTTGACATCTGTAAGACTACGGTCTAAGGCTGATGTCGACCTGTTTGGTAGCCTAGTAGCAGCCTTTATCACTAGTGTCACATGAAAAGTGTACAACGTTCGCGATGTTATTCCTAGTTCCACCCCTAACATCTGTGTAAATACTCATGTCTCATGTACTATTGTGTTCAGTTCTGAAACCTGAGACTTACCGTGACTTCAGTTAATTTGTTGAAGAAAGTGACCGGTCCATACAAAGAATAATTTTCATATGGATGTTACTTCAACGGCTACCAATTAAAAATTTTTGTCTACACTAATCGTGACCATTTCTTGTCTAGCTTTAAAATGTGTGCGACATTTCGTTTTGATGCAGCTCTTCATGCTATTCTATCCTGTGCAAGCCTCTTCATGTCCAAATAACTACTGCAGCTTACATCCTTTTGAACCTGCTTACTGTGTTCATCTCTGATCTCTCGATGTTTCATGATGTGTCTTATAACCGATCCCTTTTTAGTCAGTTCTGTCCAGTAGCTCATCATTATTTCCCAGATCTACCATCTATTCTTCCGCAATCTTCCGTAGCATGACATTTCAAGAGCTTCTATTCTCTTCGTGTCTAAACTGCGTATCGTCAGCAATTCACTTCCAGACAGATATCTTCCGAAAAGAGTTCCTAACATATATATATATATCTCATGGGACAAAACACTCCTCTTCTGAAATGCTTTTCTTCCCATTTCCAGTCTACAATTTATTCCTTTTTACTTCGGCCATCATCAGTTTTTCACTGGCCACATAGTATAAAACGTGTTACTACTTCTAGTTTCCCGTTTCCTAATCTAAATCCCTCAGCATAGCCTGATTTGATTCCACTTGATTCCGTTACACTTGTTTTGCTTTTGTTAAGGAACTCGGAATGAGCTTAATTTTAATTGTTGTCGACTGTGAGGAATATTGTGGTAAAATCTGTAGCACTATTGTGCTCATTATAAGGATGAAAGTTTTTCAGAAATACGGGCTATCCAACGAAGAAGTACTTGATTTCAAAATTAAATATCTCGAAAGTTAAGATCGACAGACTAGTTCAACAAAATACGATACTGCAGGAACTGTGTTGTTCACACAGTGTACATTCGGACATACAAATGTATTAACATTTGCGAATGGTGACTACCATCAGCTATATATTGAAATTCCAACGCAACTTTGTGTTGGACCGGGACTCAAATCTGGAGTGGTGAGTGCTTCACGGCAAGACCCAAACTTCCATACATTGTCAACTACTATACAGCTAATGGTTCTCCATATTCGCAACTGCAAATACATTTCATGTAGTTAAAGATGTATGTTTGTTGCGAAAGATGAAAGAACTTTATACAGAAGTCACACAAAAGACTGGAAATAGTTCGAAAAGCTGTTACCAGATGGAGCTGTACGCTGTGCAGTTCGCACACTATCAGCGTCCATAATTAAACTCGCGCTCTGCAAGCTGTCTTTGGAATCACATCACAGTCTTTCCGAAACCACCACTGGCACACGGCGGTGGCGCAAATGAATAATTAAATCTGGCACAATACCTTGTAATGTCTCAACGGAAATCGATTCAGATACCTCACACAATGTCGATGCAAACTCTTTCAGCATGATGGGTTGGTTCCTGGAGACAGTATCTTCCACAGTACCCCACTGAAAGTAGTCACAAGGATCAGATCTGGCGAACACAGAGGCCAATCCACTTATGGGCCAGTATATTTACAATAATCCGTTCCCGAAGTATTCACCAAGAAAGTGTAATGCCCGTTCAGTGCGATGTTGTCTGGCCCCATGTTCCATGAACCACTTGGTAACTGATCAGTCTTCCAACACTAGCTGTGTGGGTACAAACTGTTCACTAGAGATGATTTTCCGTATGAAAAAAGGGCCAATAATACCTCTGTTGTACACCGCAGTCCAAACACTAACTTTGGTGGAGTACAGTGATTTCGCTTCACACAAAAGGGATTTCGGAATTTCAAAATGGCTAGTTTCCTTTATTCATGACCTCACTCAGATGGAACTACGTTTAGTCTGTAAACCAAATGCGACCTGGTGGCTTTGGATAGTCAATGAAAATACGTGTACGCTCTGTCGGTCCTGTTAATGTGCTACAGTTATCTTTTTTTGAGACTGAATGTTTCTCTTTTGGGTGAATGTAACCTCACATAAAGTATACTGCAATTGCTGCTAGTTATCGCTTCATAAAAAACTGATTTTGTGCCAGTATTTTTACTAGATTTTGATGAAATTTGAATAAATTTTACCACAGATATTCTGTCTAGTCTGTCTATTGATCCTGAATAAAAACTCTGGCTCACAATACCGGGCTACAGACAACAATTAGTTACTGGTTAAATCTCATGGAAGCTCCGACAGGGCTACAATCTCTGAACATTCATGTGCTTCAACCACACGACGGACTTTCTTACAGGATTACCAATTACAGACCAAAAATACAAAAACAACTTCCACACATTTCAGTCTACAATACGTCGAATCTTATACATTAATGTACTTTCAAAGCTGAACGTATAGGACCACGAAGTTTAACGTGCTTTTACGTGTTTGGTAATATCGATGAAAACCACATACTTGTTGGAAACTGTATGCAATTGAAAGCACGTGGTATTATGTTGATGAACTTTTGTTATCGTAGTGGTATTCAGTCGGAAGACTTGTTAGAATAAACTCTTTGTGGTAGTCTACCATGTGCAAGCCTGTAACTCAGTATTACCACTGCAACCTACTCATTAAAGTTCCTACTCTTTTACCTGCGTCTTGTAGTAGAGCCTTGGTCTCCGTCTGCAAGTTATACCTCCCACACTCCTCTATAGTATTAAACTAACAATTTCCTGATGGGAGAGAATATTTCCTAGCAACTGATCCTTTCTTTTAGTCAAGTTATGGCACATTTTTTCCTCTCCAATTCCGTTCAGTACATCCTCATTATTTATATTACTTACCCGATCCATCCAACTAATCTTCATTCTGTTAAGCACAACGTTTCAATAGCTATTGTCATCGTCTCTTTACTACGGAGTGGCCAAAATAAAAGGACCCGTGCTATACTGAATGTTTATGGTGAACATTTCCCCCACTTCCTGCGAACTATTGATCTACAGAATGTTCACTACGTTGTTTTTCATAATAATTTGCTACTCTGTCTCCTTTATTTACAATGTTGTTGCAGTTGTGGTCTTCAGTCCTGAGATTGGTTTGATGCAGCTCTCCATGCTACTCTATCCTGTGCAAGCTCCTTCATCTCCTAGTACCTACTGCATCCTACATCCTTTTGAATCTGTTTAGTGTTTTCATCTGTTGGTCTCCCTCTGTGATTTTTACCCTCCACGCTGCCCTCCAATACTAAATTGGTGATCCCTTGGTGCCTCAGAATATGTCATATCAACCGATCCCTTCTTCTAGTCAAGTTGTGCCACAAATTTCTCTTCTCCCCAATTCTATTCAATACCTCTTCATTAGTCATGTGATCTACCCATCTAATCTTCAGGATTCTTCTGTAGCACCACATTTCGAAAGCTTCTATTCTCTTCTTGTCTAAACTATTTATCGCCCACGTTTCACTTCCATACATGGCTGCACTCCATACAAATACTTTCAGAAACGACTTCCTGACACTTAAATCTATACTCGATGTTAACAAATTTCTCTTCTTCAGAAACGCTTTCCTTGCCATTGCCAGTCTACATTTTATATCCTCTCTACTTCGACCATCATCAGTTATTTTGCTCCCCTAATAGCAAAACTCCTTTACTACTTTAAGTGTCTCATTTCCTAATCTAATGACCTCAGCATCACCCGATTTAATTCGACTACATTCCATTATCCTCGTTTTGCCTTTGTTGATGTTCATCTTATACCCTCCTTTCAAAACACTGTCCATTCTGTTCAGCTGCTCTTCCAGGTTCTTTGCTGTCTGTGACAGAATTACAATGTCATCGGCTACCCTCAAAGTTTTCACTTATTTTTATTTACAATAAACGAATGAATTGTCTGTATGTTGTGTATAGGACATGTGGCCTCTCTTATTTTGGCCGCCTTTTATTACTAGTAGTAAGATGTTGACAAATTTCCTTTTCTCCAAACGCTTTTCGTAATATTTCCAGTGTACCATTGCCAGAGTCGCTTAATTCTCTGTATAGTTTCCAACATTTATATTATCATTAACGAGATGTGTATGTGTTCTTGGTAAATATCGTAGTTTCCTTGAATTGTTAGATGCTAGTTCTTACTGATTTTTATAATGCTGATGTACCTTTGTATTGTGACTGGCCTTTAGCATTCTTCCATAAGGTGGTCTTTAAAATATGGAAAGGATTGTACGGTATTTCCATGTTTAACAACTCATCGAAGAGTGTATCAATGACCACGATGTAGATTTGGTCACAGTCTCTGTAAGTGAGCCAGTAGATTTCATATTATTGGTATCTGTGTAGTTTAGTTTTCAGATGTGTTCCGCATCGAATTACGAGTTTGTACGCCACCTTTATACCTCGCATCTTAATAGTTACCTTTTTTCTGAGTATATTGTGGTAGGTCATTATATTCCATTTTCATACCATTCTGCTGCTCGTTTTACTGTTATCGTAGCTTGTTTAATATTTTCAGTACGTTAGTATTTCTGCTTTTGTGTGGTTTCGTTGCATCTTCTGTTGTTTTCTTGTTTCGTTTCACTTAAGCTTGTGTTTGCAGGGCCTAGTTCGTTTTAAAAATTATGTGTTTAGGGAAACCTTACTAAGTCTAACATGTATCTTAAGGCGGCATGTTAGTGAGTCTGTAGGTGGTTTGAGGTTCCATTCTGTATGGCGTCTGTTGAAGGTGTAAGTAGGCTGTTTAGGTTCTTATATTGGTAACGCCGCCGCCACGTAGCGCTCTCTGTATGAAAATCACTGGCTGTGTTGTGTACAGTCTGTGGCTAGTTTGCATTGTTCTCTGCCATTGTAGTGTTGGGCAGCTGGATGTGAACAACGCGTAGCGTTGCGCAGTTGGAGGTGAGCCGCCAGCAGTGGTGGATGTGGGGACAGAGATGGCGGAGTTTTGAAATTTGTAATACTGGATATTATGAACTGCTATATATATTATGATTTTTCAACACTATTAAGGTAAATACATTGTTTGCTCTCTATCAAAATCTTTCATTTGCTAACTATGCCTATCAGTAGCTAGTGCCTTCCGTAGTTTGAATCTTTTATTTAGCTGGCAGTAGTGGCGCTCGCTGTACTGCAGTAGTTCGAGTAACGAAGATTTTTGGTGAGGTAAGTGATTTGTGAAACGTATAGGTTAATGTTAGTCAGGGCCATTCTTTTGTAGGGATTTTTGAAAGTCAGGTTGCGCTAAAAATATTGTGTGTCAGTTTAAGCACAGTCATGTATAATTGTCCAAAGGGGATGTTTCAAGGGTTTTCCGTATATGTTTAACGTGTTGTTGCGATTGTTCTTTCTAATGGTTGTATACAGAATGTTAAGTTTGTTCCCTGGGTTTAGCCTGGCGGTAAAATTGTAATGTGGATGGTTTGATCCTAATCCTTACGTCTCAGTGTGAAAGGGCTGCTTACGGAGTTTCATCCTAAGATTCCTCTTTCTCTTCTCGGCAATTTCTGCTTTCCTTTTCAGAACTATTTCAAACTAAGGAAACACTGTGAAATGCCCCCTTAGAAAAATTATAAATTACTGTGCTGGTAAACCTCTTACGTTCTTTGATTTTCAAACAGCTGACCAAAACTGAACGTACTCAGACATTTGTCTCTTAAATTAATTCTTATCATCACTAAACTGACACAATATTTTTTTAGCGCAACGCAGTCTGACTTTCGATAATCCCTACAAAAGAATAGCCCTGAATAACAATAACCTATACCTTTCATGAATCACTTACCTCATAAAAATCTTCGTTACTCGAACTACTGCAATGCAGCGAGCGCCAATACTGCCAGCTAAATAAAAGACTCTAACTACTGAAGGCACTAACTACTGATAGGCATAGTTCGAAAATGAATGATTTTGGTAGAGAACAAACAATGAATATAGCTCAATAATGTTCAAAAGTCATCATATATGTATCTATCAATGTATGACATCCATCTTTACAAATTTCTTTTTTATGGCGGATACACGTCCAGGCCGCCCGCTTATAGTGAACTCTCAAAACTCTGGCATCTGTCTCTCTGCATCCGCCACTGCTGGCGGCTCACCTCCACATGCACAATGCTACGCGCTGTTCACATCCAACTGCCCAACACTAAACAAGCGAATATCCCAACAATGAGTCCAAGCAGCCACAGACTGCACACAGCACAGTCAGTGATTTTCATACAGAGCACTACGTGGCGTTACCAACAAAAAAAGTCCTAAACAGTCTGCTTACAACTGTTCTAAATTTTATGTAATGTTTCTGTTTCATGTTTAACTGTGCATTATTCATCGATATATTTTGAGTATAGTCTCGATTTCAAATCAAACTTCATTAGTTGTTCTTGGGACCTCATTTTCTGGACCTACTTTTCCAAAACTCGCATGATACAAACCCACAATGCAGAGGCGGTATTGGGGATATGTGTAATTAATCACTGAGCGTGGAGTGCACAACGGAACGTGCTGATGTGATGATCTGTGATGTTGGAGATGTATCTTTAGTTCTAGATCTAAAATTACGGGATTGAACTCTGAATTAAAGAGAAATAGAACATTATACTGTCCTTTCAGTAAATGGTAAATGCCTATTTAGGTGCTCATCAATTTGGAGACATTGTAGCTAATTTTCGTGGTTCCCAGAAGTGTTGCGTCATAGACAAATACATAGCTAAACTAGACGCTTACAATTAAACTTCAATAAAATCATGCTCTTCCTGGACCGTTACACTGAGTTCCTATTAAATTTGGTTTTTTCCGTCATTCATATATAAATCATACCAAATAAGAATTTTATGTTAATGTAACGATCTTCACTGAAACTTTTACGAGGAGGGAGACTAATATTCGATCTTGTAACGAAGCGCCACCTACTGACAATACAGGGATATCACCAGCAAGCATTTCATTATTGGGTGTACACAAGGTATGAAATAAGTAACGTAAATTAAACATTCACTTACCTTCTTGAATCTTTCATTCCCAGTTCATGGGACCATTGCGGTGGCTAAAGCGGTTTTGTCCAGCCAAATCATGGCAAATTAAGCGGGGAAAAGTGTTTTCAATAGAGAATGTTTGTTTGCTACATAAATGCGCCTTAATGATCTATAAATTTCAGTGCAGTTTATTGATGAGTGAATGAAGCAATGGGAAAATTGTTTCATTATGGTATCTATGCAAGTGTTCTTCGTGTTTTATTCCACCACACACGTATTACAGCTTATAATAACGTGTTTTCTGCACCATATCTTGAGACCTACACGATTTAATTCTGAAGTGAAATATGTCTTGAAAGGTGAATTTTTTATCCTGGCACTTTCTGCGTTTTTTTCTTTTATATAAAAAAAGTGTATAAATAAAGTCTGCTATATTGTTTAACAATATAAGGGTTGAATGCCAGAAGCAACACAGATTCCAGTCTGATGACCGAAGTTATGCGTTGCCAAGCTTGACTAACACTTAGATGGGTGATCGTTCGGGCTGCCAAATGCTGGAATTTAAGAATTTTTTCAAATTGTTGCATCCTTGAGCCTCAGGTTCGCGATGTACGCTCCCCAGTTACAGAAGTCAGGGATCACACTTTATTAATAATTGTAGTACAAAGTGATATCTCTAGTTACAGTTACATTTTCGGCAATTACACCAAGTCCCCAGTTACAGATGTCAGGGTTCAGACTTTATTAATAATTATAGTTACATTTTCAGCAAGTACGCCAAGTCCCTTCATCCATACATGTATTTTTTCATCATTACTAACTTGAGCGTGTATACAAAGTAAATGGCATATTACTATGCACATAACTGGGTCTACTTTGCGTCTTCGGGTCGATACCACAATGCCAGGTCTTGTAGGCGAACCGGAGGCTCAAGGATGCAACAGTTTGAAAAAATTCTTAAACATAGATACGCACTGCCCGCTGAGCGCCTAGCGAGTCGGTGACGCAACCCGCCCGACTTGGCTCGGCACCAGGCCCTCGCACCAGCGGAGCGCGCTGCTGGCACGGCTACTCCGCGCGTACGGAATAACCCACTCCTGCTGGTGCCTGCAGAGGCTAAGTCCGTTATCAGCGTGTTACGTAATCAAGGTCACGCCTCTTGTATATCAGCGGGCATTGCACGCCAGCGGAATCATCCCGCTGTGAGCACTATCTGCAAGAGCATTGAAGCACTATGCCTCGCCGACGTGTCAACGCCGCCACCTCGTGCCTGTCTATAAACATATTATTAGCCTCGAGAATAAACTCGGAGGAAATGGAACAGCCCAAGCAGTTATATAAAATGGATCTATATTCTTTCGTGGTTTCAGGGTTAATTTTACTCTGGATGTCGCTACTGGAAATTCTGGTAGTTGTAACGTTCTCTGGCAGCACGCATCGAAAGTGTAAGTTAAAAGAACATTTCGATGTATAATGCTCACTGTAACAAATAATTTATATGTATTTCAGTTAATTGAATTTCAAAAGGACACTTAATTTTGTGAGGAAAAAGATAATTATGAATTTTGTTATTATAAATGATTATTCAGAGAGTGTGAAATACTATCTGTGGCGGAGGATATGAAAACCGCCACAGAAGAAACAATATGTAGTCAAAACTGACAAAGACTGTACAAGAATTAGTTAAGATATAAATAGACGATATGTTGTAATAGAATCGCTTCTCTTCTGCACGGACTGAATGGGAGAGGAACCCGTGTCGTTGCATTAGGCTCTTACGTAGTATTCATTTGTCATAAGTCGGTGATCGACGCCATTTGTAGCTGAGATTGTAAAAGGTGTGTAAAGATTTTAACTCTTTCTGTTAAAATATATTTATCTAGTGAAAAGAGATAGTAGATTTTATCTTGTGCATTCACAGGTAGATGCAAGCTGCAGCTTTTGTAAACTGTAAATTTTCATTCCAAAAAGTGATAAACATATCGTAAAGTGTATTTAAAAGAGGATAATTTAGCAATATAAAAAAGAAAACATTTTATATAATAGGGCTAGTCTTATGCTTCACAGCTAGTCGGAGTATATCCAGTTAAGCAAAAATCCACTGCAACGTGAAAATGTTTACTAAGTTCGATGGACAATAATATTTCATTCTTGCACAAACAGCTTTAGTACTTGAATAAAAGTAAAACTTGAATAATTATTTTGGTATATTCAAAGAAATTCATTTTCATTAATCTGTAACAGAATATTTCATACCTAAAGTAATAATCACAGATGAAAAATTTATTGCAACCTTTCATGTCTCGTGTCCACCCATGTATATGTTAAGTTCAATCTCAACGGTTTCCCGGTCAAATTAAACGCAAAAAGCAAAGAAAGTTTAAAACCAGATGGTCAACTCCCGAATAATTACAACAGATAGAATCGCATTAAATAGTATTTGGTTTATTCTAGCCATTGGTCGTTGTGAAAATGTGGAGAAGTGGACGACGTGCTGGTAGCCCACACCGTAATAAACGGCGACGGACTGTCACCCCTGATAGAGTAGGATGGGTTAAACTTTTCCACTGATGCACAAAAGCTGAAGAAGACGCGGGCCTGTCCTGCAGTACAATTCGGATGAGCTGTCGATCTTCTCGGGGTGATCTGGAAGGTATGACCTGACCCATCTCGCCGTCTTCGACGGCTTTCCGAGAACCATTCTGCAACGCCCACGGTGGATGCATCACATTCTCTCACGCCAACAACGCGCCCTCTTTCAAACTCACTGATTCGACGGTAGGGTTCGTGCACACGTCTGCGAGGCGTCCTGCACATTTGCTCAAGTCACACTGATCCAATACCTTCGGTTTATAGGGACGAGAGCCGCACCCACATGTTACCTGTAAGTGGTGTTGCACCGCGATATAGATATTAACCTTCAACCCGATGACCGAAATGGTTCAAATGCTAATCATTTCTGCAGAACTTACTAATGCCTATGTCCTGTGGATATGAACACCCTATCTCCATTCGTCTAATGTGTTTTGCTTTGTCTGAACACGAGTGTGTGTTTTATATTAAAAATGTAATCTGATATAGAAAGTCGTGAACACCATCTGTCTGTGAGCCGTGCGAGTTTTGTTCTGTGGCTGAGCGTTACATATGACATTCTGAGCTGATACTTCTATACAATCCATGTGAGTAGGCCGCACGCATAATAGGTGCATGTGCATTGAAATGAAAGGAAGGAATTCAGGTCGTAAACCAGCTGTGTGCTGAGTTTCAGCTCGTCACGTAAGGTCGTTTGTTATTTATTTATTTATTTATTTACTTATTTATTGTTCCGTGGGACCAAATTAAGGAGAAGTCTCCATCGTCATGGAACGAGTCAATACATGAAATTATAACACGATATTAGAAACAGATAAAATGAAATACAAAAAAACATATTCAGGTGACAAGTCGTAAGTTTAAATAAAGAAAATCAACAATGTAACACTGGAATTTGCTTAATTTTTTAGCTCTTGCAGGAGCTCCTCGACAGAATAGAAGGAGTGAGCCATGAGGAAACTCTTCAGTTTAGACTTAAGAGTTTGGGCTACTGCTAAGATTTTTGAGTTCTTGTGGTAGCTTATTGAAAATGGATGCAGCAGAATACTGCACTCCTTTCTGCACAAGAATCAAGGAAAGGCATTCCACATGCAGATTGGACTTCTGCCTAGTATTAACTGAGTGAAAGCTGCTAACTCTTGGGAATAGGCTAATATTGCTAACAACAAACGACATTAAAGAAAATATATACTGTGAGGGCAATGTCAGAATTCCCAGACTATTGAATAGGGGTCGACAAGATGTTCTCGAACTTACACCACATATAGCTCGAACAGCCCGTTTCTGAGCCAAAATTACCTTTTTTGAATCTGAAGAATTACCCCAAAAAATAATACGATACGACATAAGCGTATGAAAATATCCGAAGTAGACTACTTTTCGTGTTTAAGTGTCACTTATTTCAGATACTGTTCTAATGGTAAATAAAGCAGCATTTAGTTTCTGAACAAGATCCTGGACATGGGCTTTCCACAGCAGCTTACTATCTATCCGAACGCCTAGGAACTTGAACTGTTCCGTCTCGCTTATAATATGCCCATTCTGTCTGATCAAAAATCGGTTCTTGTTGAATTGTGAGTTAGAAACTGTAAAAACTGAGTCTTACTGTGATTTAGCATCAAATTATTTTCCACAAGCCACGAACTTATTTCATGAACTACATTATTTGATTCAATATTGCACACAAGATCCTTCACCATCGAGCTGGTGTCATCAGCAAACAGAAATATTTTTGAATCACCTGTAATATGATTTATATAAATAAGAAACAGCAGTGGCCCCAGCACCGACCCTTGGGGAACGCCCCACTTAACAGTGCCCCATTGGGACTGAACATCACTACCACTCTCAATATTTCGGAGAATTACCTTCTGCTTTCTGTTCTTAAAGTAAGAGGCGAACCAATTGTAAGCTACTCCCCTTACTCCATAATGGTCCAACTTCGGCAGTAATATTTTGTGGTCAACACAGTCAAAAGCCTTTGTTAAATCAAAGAGAATACCTAGCGTTCGCAACTTTTATTTAATCCGTCCAAAACCTCACAGAGAAAAGAGAATATAGCATTTTCAGTTGTTAAACCATTTCTAAAACCAAACTGTACATTTGACAGCAAATTATGTGAATTTAAATGCTCCAGTAACCTTGTATATACAACCTTCTCGATAACTTTAGCAAACACCGATGGCATAGAAATAGGTCTAAAATTGTCAACATTATCAATGTCTCGCTTTTTATAAAGTGGCTTTATAGTACTTTTTATAAAGTACTTTAATCGGTCAGGAAACCGACCACTCCTAAAGGAAAAGTTACAAATATGGCAAAGTACTGGGCTAGCATACATAGAACAATACTTCAGTATTCTGCTAGATACCCCGTCATATCCATGAGAGTTCTTGGTCTTTAGCGATTTAATTATTAACTCAGTCTCCCTCTTGTCAGTATCATGGAGGAGCATTTCAGATAACAGTCTCAGAACATTTTTTTCTAAGAGCGCTATATGATTCCCTGTTGGGACTAGGTTTCTATTTAGTTCACCTGCTATGTTCAGAAAGTGATTATTAAATACTGTACATATATGCGACTTATCAGTAACACGGACATTCCCACTAGGCACTGATTCTATATCCTCGACCTGTCTCTGCAGACCAGACACTTCCTTTACGACTGACCATATGGTCTTAATTTTATACTGAGACTTAGCTATTCTATCTGGATACCACATACTTTTTGCCTTCCTAATAACATTTTTAAGCACCTTACAATACTGTTTGTAATGGGCTGCTGCATTTAGATTTTGACTGTTTCTAACGTTTTGATATAATTGCCACTTTGTTCTACCAGATATTCTTATCCCTCTAGTCAGCCACCGAGGCTGCCTGTTTGTGCTAGTTCCCTGTTTTGAACGTTCTAACGGAAAGCAACTTTCAAATAGCACGAGAAAAGTCTTGAGAAAAGCATTATATTTATCGTCTACTACCTTTTAGAGTTAAAATTTGTGCGGCATGATCTGAAAGGCCATTCACCTTTTTTCTGTGTTAATGCCTTAACATTGTGTGTGTGTGTGTGTGTGTGTGTGTGTGTGTGTGTGTGTGTGTGTGTGTGTGTGTGTTTGTGTTTGTGTTTGTGTGTGTGTGTGTGTATTTGAGTTGGCTTGGTAGCTATACCAGTCGTAAATCAGGTGCGCGAATTCGTACCCAGTTGTCTCGTTTGCCTGTCTCGCAACCAAGTTCACGGTCATTCCATTCACGATTTTCAGACTTTGAAATCCGATAGCCAACGGCCTTGCCGCACTGGTAACACCGGTTCCCTTCAGATCGCCGAAGCTAAGCGCTGTCGGGCTTGACTAGCACTTGTTTGGGTGACCCTCTGGTCTGCCGAGCGCTGCAGGCAGGCGGGGTGCACTCAGCCCTTGTGAGGCAAAGTGATGAGCTACCGGACTGAGAAGAAGCGGCTCCGGAGAGAGGCGTGCACGCTCCTTCATATCCACATCCAGTGACGCCTGCAGGCTGACACGGCGGTCGGCCAGTACCTTCAGTGTCTTCTGAGACCTGTTCGGACGGAGTCTGGTTTAGTTTTGAAACCCGATGAGCAGTAGTTGTGATACAAACACATGCATTATCTCTCCTTCGCAGTAGTTAATTCTTATTGCCTTTCTTTATTTTCTTTCTCATAGTTTCTACTTGGTTGTTAGCGGTGATGCCAATAATTTTGTGAATCACGAAGTTTCACAACTACTTTTTCACAGATCCGCAAACTTTTAGTTTTTTAGCTTCCTGCGTTTCAATAAATTGTACAGTGGGGGATGAGTGTGGAAATGAGTTTAGATTAGCAGTTGCCTTCGTCTCTTCTCTGGTGCAGTTACTGAAACGTTAAAGTAGCATTTGATGATCTTCGTATTTAGTGTACAATTTTTAACTACGATTTAGAAACGTAAGGAACATCATTGGTTGTGAGAACAAGCACTTAATTTGCTCCAGCTTTCTTTGCCTGATGCTGAATATTCCCTTGTTAAAAAAAAAAAAACTATTTCGCCATGTCAACTACGTTGCAATTGTTACTAGTCGACGCCAGAGAGAAATCGTTCTTGTTTGTCAGTATTTTCATTCCGTCGGGATGAATCTTTTTAAAAAAATCGCCGTCAATATTATGAAAGTCCATCTACTACCGACATTAAATGCCAACAACAACACGTAACATAAAGTTACAGGCAGAACGACCATGTATGGGAGAAATTGTGAGGCAACTCCGACAGAACTGCAGTCACTGAGTAAGGAAGGAAGTAATATTGGGGTTAACGTCTCGTCGACATAGAGGTTATTAGAGATTTCAGCACAGCTCGGATTAAGTCAAGGATGGAGAAGAAAATCGGCCGTGCGCTTTCAAAGGTATTATCCCGGCATCTGCTGAAGAGATTTAGATAAAACGCGAGAAACCTAAATCTATATGACTAATACGGGTTTGAACCCTTTGCTCCTGAATGCGACTGCTGTGTGCAAACCACTGCGCGCCTCACTCGGTAATTACTGAATATCCATACGTTACAACTTATAACGATATGTTTACATAATGTGTATACATAAACATACAGTTATAAATGTCCCCGTTCGTCGTCTGATCAGTCGGAAGTTGCATTGCATAGGAGAGTAAATGCCTATTCAAAATATAATTATTTTTGGATAGCTCAACATGAATTTCCTAAGGGACCGTAGTTTATCATGCATTTACCAGTAGAATATGGCGCGGAGAAAGTATTTCGCCGCATGCAACTTCCGTCCGAACTCGACGAAAGAATTCGTGACTGTGAACTCTCTATTTGGCAGAAACATAAAGAAAATTAAATAACTTCATGAAGGAGTGAGACATAGATTCTATATTAAATAAATAGTCCATACACCAGTTCCATTTAAGTCTGAATTTATGGCAATTAATAGACGAACTTACACTGCAATGAAGGATTTAACATGGATGCCGTTTTGACTGGCACTTCTCTTAATGAAAACAATTCCTTCGACGTTTTCACATACACGTCGCACAATAAATCTACTGCTAGGCACTTTTAGTATTACACATTCACTTTTCACTAGAACAATATTATTTTTAACGATAATAATACGGCGGCAAGACATGCGCGTCCGACACAAGAGACAAGAGAAGAATGAGTAAGTGTTCATCGAAAGTATCTCGTACCTCCAAAAAAAAAAAAAAATGTGTAAAAGTGTTCTTCTTCTGTCCGTTTTTTTCGCGCCGCGGTTTTCAAAGTCAATAACTCACTCATCTCTGACGGCGCTTCGACAATAAACAAGTTACGTCACAGGTCGTTCACCTTTTACATTCTCGCAACATTATTTGCTAACTGTAGCTGTTGCCGAGCGACTGCTCGATTAGTGAATGATTTAAAATGATAAGACAATCACATAATGTTACAAACTACACGACGAAGCATCTCACAGTTAAAACAATTCCCGTATCATAAACACGTCTTTAATGCGTTTGCTTTAAATGCACAAACTCTTTCACGTGTTTTTAACAGCACCTTCCACATTTTTCAGTCGACACGTAATACCTCGGAACAATAATAAGTTGAACGTACTGGGTGATAGAGGTTGTCGTAATGTTACCTGTTTCATTGATACAACCATATACACGTACTAATTCTAAATTATATGCGATTGAGTTCAAGACGAATGTATATTGCTGTCTTCAATCTGAAAACTGCTTTATAGAACTCTTTTTTTGTTATCCGTATTACTACTGCAACCTAGTCTTTCTTACTTTAGTCAAGCCCTGATTCCTTCTACAATATAGACCCTCATACATTCCATTCATTGTTGGTAGGGAATTTCTTGATACAGAATGTGTCTGAGCAATTGATACCGTTTTTTTATACAATAAACTTTTCTCCCAAACGCGACCCAATACCCAATACCTGCTCCACCATCATCATCTTCCGGATTCTTTTGTAACACCTCATTTAAATAGCTTCTCGTCTCTTCTTAGCTGTTCTATTCGTCTTCCTGAAACGTAAATTTATATTCGATGTTAAATTTCCCTCTTTCGAAGACGAATTTCTTGATGTTGGCCGTTTACTTAGACCAGTCAGTTACGTTTCTGTATTATATCCGATACGTATGCAGTCATTAAGCAGCTGCGTGTTGATACTTTTGTATGTGGTGGCTATCTTGAAAAGTGAGATGTCTCTTACTGATTTCTAGGATGCTGATATCCTTTTCTATTGTGATTCCCCGATTACATTCCTGTTTAAAGCAATCTGCAAGGTACAGAGTGGTCTGTATTGTATTTCGACGTCTTGGTGTTTTCCTTACGCACTGTGGAAGTGTCTGCCAATCTTTTCGATGTACATTTTGTCAGTCCTGAAACTGGGTAGGTGCCTTCCATATTTTTTGTATGTCTGCTTTTAGTTCTCTAATGTGTTTCTTCATTGAATAAATTATGAGATGTTTTTACATTGTTTTTATATTACCTATTCTGAATGCCATTTTGCTGCCACTGTAATGCTTGTTTTAATTTTACCATTATTCGTATCCGTGATGTCAGTATATCTGCATGTTTGTGTTGGTGTGATTTACTTTGTTTAATCTTGTTTGTTTCTCTCTTTTATTCCACTTGAGCTGTTCTAATGGTGTTTCTTTGTATCGATTTTAATGTTCTCTTATGTAATGGCTCTTTTTTTTGTAATGAAGTATGTTTACAAGAATGTTACAGAGTCCATTTATAATGTATCTGACGGGGTCCCGCCTGCGATTCTTTGGCGGTTAGAGGTTGCATTCATTATGCTGACAGTTGTTGTGGACTTCCTGTCTCTGTGAAACGTGTGGTTTTGACTGTCCTGTCTTAAGATTGTACATAGAAAGTTGGTTTTTGTGCTTCTTTTGGCATGGCTGTGAAATTTTATTCATACTTGGATCTCATTCATTACTTCTTAGCCTTTACGGATTGCTTACAGATTTTGGTCTGAAGATTTTCTATCAAAGACATAAAATATATAATAAGAACCAAAATCAAACAATAATGGGAAATATAAAATGTTAGGAAAATCATAAACCTTAAAACGAACAACAAAGGAAATGTGTCTTCTTTCTTGTTGGTAACTGATCCATAGCAAGGAGACATTGTGCTATAAATATTTACGTAACAAACAGGAAACCAAAATGACTACGTCCGTCTTGGTGTAGATATTTTGGGTGTTTTCTCGATTTATTTTCTCAAAATTTCTGTGGATTGCAGTTACCTGAATTACTTTGCCAATACCTACTTGACTTCCCATAGTTACGTAATACATTTGCACTGTTTGAATGCAAATGCTGTAATCTTCTTTTGATGTTTACTGGCCATATTTTCGGTACTTTCACTATTGAGATCAGGGTTAGTTATTACCGTTAATAAGTAACATTTACATAACGTTTGGAAGCTTTAATTCTGCGATAGCCTACTACCAGAACCAACTGTCGCCATTTACTCACATTTATCACTGCAGACAGAACTAAAGCTACAAAATATTCTATTAGAAATGAATTTTTGGTCAGAGAAATTAATTGTATGGTTGTTGCGAAATCCACTTAGCGTGAGTGCATACACAAGGTCAAACAAATTTTAATTGTTTCACGTCAAATAAGGCAAGGAAAAGGAAAGTTCGGTGCAGATATACTATTCACAAAGTATGTAAATCACTGCGTGTGCTGACAAGTGAATGTACGATGCTGGGTGTGTGTCAATTTGGAAGTGTGTATTTACGTATAAAATGATACGGATTGAATTCTGAATTCAGCAGGAATGGAAAAACAGTATACTGTCTTTCGGTAACTCAGAACTGCCTCTTTGGGGGCGTTTCACCGAACTTTAGGTGTTCGAAATAGTGATGTGTAAAATATGATACAAAAACTTGCTATTATAACACAGAAAAAACAATTTACCTGGCAGCACTGCGGTATTTACATGTAGTTTATTACCCAAACTGCAGGAGAATGTTGTATTCAGATGCCCCGAAAGAAAGTGGACTGAATCTGTAGTTTATTTTCTGAAAAAGTTATATGGGATGAGGCTATAGAAATAAAGAAAAATTATTTGGTTAAGACAGTTTATTGGCCAGAGAGAATACAGAGTTGTCAGATCCTCATCGCCTTCCTCACAGACTGCACCGTGACGTCTGACGTCACAACACGACGATCCGCTGCAAACCTCTGCTTGGCCGACTGCACGCTGCACGAGCTCTGCCTCTTGACGGCCTTGTGGACGCCCAGCGGCGCGGCCAGCAACTTCACACCACCTAGAACAGCAAAAAATGCGTCAATCAGTCAGCGCATCTTACGACACGGATTTTCTAACAACAAAGCTACGCACCACTACACATACAGTGGTGATGACGACAAATTATTGATGTTCAAATATTACCGACATCGGTTTTCATAAGAAACTGAAATTTAAGAACACGACTTAAGGTTTTGCTTCTTATTAAAAATTATTTTTGAGGCCATTATACTTCTACTCTTTGACACAATATAAAGCTTCAGCTTTCTACATCAACATGAATTAATCGTAATGAAAGCCAGCATCAAATTTACATCTAGGGCCTCCTAAATAAACATAAGGAAATTACAGCTCTGATTACAGAATAAAGCAACTACTATCCTTCTGACGTCGTCCTGACGTCTAGTGCAGACGACAGCTCATGAATTCTCGTAGATGTAAATGTTTCTGATAAACGCTTCGATCTGTTTATCCTCGAACATATTCGGGTATTTCCGATCCTTGCTGAATACTCATTACTGCCCCACTTGGAGTACTTTAATTTGGCGGCCCCTGCCACCTAACTGGTAAAACCCTTAATCGTACGTCTAGCATAGTCCATCATTCTGGAGTGGGTCACATCTTCACAGGAAATTAAAACTGGAGCTTCCTAGTGGTTTAACGTACACAGTCGATAATGAATTGGGGGCCAAACAGGCAACGATACAAGACATGGTTCAGAGCCTCCAGCTACAACATCGTACAAGCATTACGATGAGCGTCATCTAAACAATCGTCAGTCATGAGACGAGGACATTATTCACTGACACTCGCTTCCATGAAGAAACAGGGTGAAAAATGTATTTGTTTTTTGTCAGTGAACGCCACTTGTGCTCAAGAACACTACTGAATCACCTCCTCCTCAGTACTGTGACATTGATGGACGAAATGTACTCTTGTGTAAACACATTTCGAACATACAAAATGTTCAGCAAATTATCACAGTTTCGTAGGTTGTTGAAGGATATTTTGACCCTACAGAGTGAGAGCACTTCGATTTGTAACCCTCACTTGTCTATCTGCACTCTTCCGCACTCAAACTGACTGCACTGTGGTAATGCAGACAGAAGGCGTATCTTGTTTGGAACTAACTAGCCGGACAACTCACTATGCCTGTTGTTGACAACCAGAATTACTCTATTCTTCACCCCCACCTTCGTCCAGTACAGCTGAGTTCTATCTTAGCTTTGTTTTGCTGGCAGTTTTAGTTTTTTGTTAGCAGTGGACACAGCAGCATGGGTAGGTTTTACTGGGCAAACCAGATCCTTCCATACCATCAATCAGTATTGGCCAATGGCATAGAAAGTCCCAAAACCAACGGAAGTATAATTTCAAAATGGCGCGAAAGTGTGAATATTAAAGAATCGTTCTCACAAAAATAATGGACTGGGACACACTAAGTTGTAAAATAACCCTGACAGCACAATAATAGAAAAATGTACAAAATGAAACCACCAAAGAAACGCTATACAATGGTTGGTTTCAAAGTAGAAAAAAAAGGAATTAGAGCGAGTCAGCTATAACTGGTAACGAAATCATCAGTTGACCCATGTAAGCAGGCCATGATGTTGATAGCAGGCCAAAATCATAGCAGAACAAATACCTAAATGGCAGTAACAAATCACATAGGCACTACTCGCCATAACTATTACAACGCAGTGTTGAAATAAATGACTAATAGGTTAACATCACTGTAACGTGGAACTGAGCCTCGGTCTCTCAAAAGTCGTAGCACACAGGACAAAAATTTCATGTTCAAAAGGAAAATTATTTTAAAATTCCAAGTTCACGTGTATTTCTGTCACTATTTTCGCTCCATTCTAGGACACAATCGAAGGTAATATTTAATCTTTGACTGATTAGGGGTGTAATTCTGGATCAAATGACGTAAATGATGTCGCCACTACAAGAGTACTCGTCACGTCTCAAAGCCAACAGGCGGTATGGAAATCTGTGTGTGTGTGTGTGTGTGTGTGTGTGTGTGTGTGTGTGTGTGTTTGTTGACTGGTGTATACCGACATGGGCCGTCAATATGGGTTCAGTGAATCCAAAGGAAGCACAGTGCACCACCATCCGCTGATTTTTCCCCGCATTTTCGGGAACCATATCTCACGGTACAGTGGCCACATATCGCTGAGAGAACAGATACTATCGAAATGAGAGTATAACTGACGTCATGGCTATAGACAACGTGATCCATGTAAGCTTCCCACGTTAATTCCAAGAAACTACAGAGAAATATCAGACGCAAACAAGGTGTTCAATTTCCAGAGATTGAAAGTGTTATTTGTTTCGCCCCACCATAAATATTCTGCAGCACGTCCATTTGTTGTTCTTAATGTCTAACCACTATGCTATCCCCTTTCCTGTAACATGTCTTCCCAATAATTTTGATTTCATGTTTAATTGTGTATGTCAAAAAGCTATAAATTATGATGGAAAGTTGAGAACCCTTTAGTTTATGTAATGATACGTTTCGCAATAACGTGCAACAATCGGTAATCAAGACGCTCTTAGCTTTTGTGCAGTCGGTACATATCGTACCAAATCGTGATAACATACTACCGCTGTAAAACATCTTGACCATTTTGTAATTAAGATAAATGCATCCGATTATCAACGAATTGTTAACGAATGATTCTCAGAATATACGGTATTAAGTTCCACGTACTTTCTCACTGTTTTTCTTGCATTCTCCTGATCCACAATTCTCATGTTCGAAGATTTATTTCCTCCCAAGCAGTGGGGATGTTTGAAAGATGACAGGTTAAATTGAATCTGCACCACCTTGAGCAATCATTTACCTACGTAATTTCATTTCAGAAGTACAACTAATTTGCAACGCGTTCACCCTCCATGCATAGTAAGGCAATGGTAGAGATACGGACTCCCACTATATGTAATGACGGTACGGAACTATTAATTCAAAGTGACCACTTCTACGGCTGGCCGGAGTGGCTGTGCGGTTCTAGGAGCTACAGTCCGGAGCCACGAGACCGCTACGGTCGCAGGTTCTAATCCTGCCTCAGGCATGGATGTGTGTGATGTCCCTAGGTTAGTTATGTTTAAGTCGTTC
Source organism: Schistocerca cancellata (assembly GCF_023864275.1). NCBI lineage: Eukaryota > Metazoa > Arthropoda > Insecta > Orthoptera > Acrididae > Schistocerca > Schistocerca cancellata. Next base: position 250,734,036 of record NC_064626.1, read on the forward strand.
TAAGTTCTAGGGGACTGATGACCTCAGAAGTTAATTGCCATAGTGCTCAGAGCCATTTGAACCATTTTTGAACACTTCTGCTAATGTACTAAAATAAGCGCATGTGAAGCCACATTCACATAAAGGGTATTCGAGCTGTACGAAAACTAAGAACGAGGTTTCAGTGGAAATTTATAGAATTGAACTGAAACTTTCTAGGAAGTAGTTTTCATTCAATCACAGTATTTTTACAAGATTTAAAGAATTTTCAGATACATACATAATTAGGTACCACCACCAACTACGACAGAAGGGATCTGTAAACAACAAGCTTCAAAGGTTGTACGAATTTTACTGGGGCACGTCTGGTACTCACCACCGTCAGGTCTTGTGGTGGCGAATCGGCCGTTCCGGTCTGCGAGCGGTTTCTGCGCGGCGCCCGGCGTCCTCAGCGGCTGGCAGCCGGCAGCGAACACCCGGGCCTCGCGGAGGCGCCTCTCTATCTTATTCTGCCTGCTGAGTCTGCGCGCCAGCACACAGTCCGACTGGACGAGGCTCAGCCAGCGGGAGCTGACTCCACTTACTGCCAACAGCGACGGGCCGTCCAGCTTCCTGCAAAAGAAGAGTGCCAGCTTTTAACTCTGAAGACTAATCTATCTTTACTAGATAAGCACATGGTATCCAGCACTTGACAAACTATTCACGAAACTCTTCCCAATTCACCAGTTTGAGATTTCTTAACTATCAGATATATCGTCTACTACGTTACAATATAAGTAAAGGACATAATTTTTTTTATAAAATTTTTCACCGAAGCTATAGTTTCCGCTATATTACCCAAGTGTGTATGACTCAGTTATTGGAAATATTACAGAGGCCATTCTATGTGTGAGCCATGTCAAAGTACCTACGTTGCTAGATCGGGGTTGAGCCGCAGCTTTTCGGCTGTTTTCAGATACACAAGGTAAACAGCCGGTCTGCACTGAGGTGACAAAAATCATGGGATAGCTCTTAATATTGCATCAGACCGTCTACCTGGTGTAGTGAAGCAACTCGCCATGGTACGCACTCAAGTCATTCGGAGTCCCCTATGGAAATACTGAGTCATGATCTCTAGTCGTTCGTATTGCGGAATTGTTGCCAGTGCAACATTTTGTGCAAGAACTGACTTCTCGATTATGACCCACAAATGTTCGGTGGGATTCACGTCGGGCGATCCGGGTGGCAAGTAAGTCGTTGGAATTATCCAGAATATTCTTGTGAACAATTGTGGCTCACTGACATGGTGGATTGTCATCCATAAAAGTTCCATCATTGTTTGCGGACATAACGTCCATTAATGGCTGCAAATGGTCTCCAAGTACCCGAACTCCCAGGGGACCCAGTGTATTCCATGTAGACATAGCACACATTATGTAGCTACCGCCAGCTTGCACAAAGCCTTGTTGACAACCTGGGTCGAGTGCTTTGTGGTGTCTACGCAATACGCTCACTGTACCATCAGCTCTTACCAACTGAAAGGAGGGGGGGGGGGGTGCTTATCTTACCAGGCCACAGTTTTTCAGTCGTCTAGCGTCCAAGAGAAACTGTCAGGAGCCGAGGAAAGGAGCTGCAGGTGATGTGTGTTGCTAGCTAAGCTATTCGTGTCGGTCTCCTGCTGCCAAACCCATCAACGCCTAAAAATGTGTGTGTGAATTCCTTAGGGACCGAACTGCTGAGGTCATCTGTCCGTAGACTTTCACACTACTTTAACTTATGCTAAGAACAACAGACACACACCCATGCCCGAGGAAGGACTCGAACCTCCGGCGGGAGGGGCCCACGCAGCCCGTGACATGACACCTCAAACAACCATTAACGCCTAATTTCGCGGCACTGCACTATGAGATACGTTCGTCGTACGTCTCACACTGATTTTTCCCCTTATTACAAGCAGTGTTTGTGTGTTACTACTGACAACTCGACGCAAACTCCGCCGCTCTCGGTCGTTAAGTGAAGGCAGTAGTCGTGTTATCCGTGTTGAGAGGTAATGCCTGAAATTTGGTGTCCTCGGGACACTCTTGACACTATGGATTTCGGAATACTGAATTCCCTGAATTTCCAAAATAGAATGTCTCATGTGTCCAGATTCAAGTATCATTCCACATACGAAGTCTTCATTCTCGCCTTGCGGCCATAATCAATTCGGTAATGTCTTCAACTGAATCACATGAATACAATTGACTGCTCCACTTATGGACTGCACTTTTCTATATTGTTTACGCGATACTGCCGCCGCTTGCCACATCAGTGTACACAATCGATACATGTGTACTGTAGGGGGGAGACGGAGGGAGCTGAATTGGAGAGCGACAGTCATGAACGTAGCGTGGCGAGAGCGACAGTCATGAACGTAGCGTGGCTGTCTGCAACTGCGGGGTCACCAAGAGACGGTGGCACGGAGCCGAGCAGTACGCTGCCCCTGGTAACAGCTGACACACGCAGCGAGAAGAGCGGTGGACTGAGCAGCCGATAGTGGGGCGGACGACGCGGGGATCGAAAGTGCATCCATCAGTCGCTGCACGACTATCCCGAACTACTGTTGGACTACATGCTAATACAGACGGTACGTGAATCTGGAGATTCAGCAGATTTAATAAACACTGAAGCGCCTTTTTGCCGTGTGAATCTGCTACCGAATGTAATTAAATGACAGTACAGTTCTGTGCAATACATGTAGAATTGATTGTTAAGGACGTAGCTGATGTATGTTCAAAATGGTTCAAATGGCTCTGAGCACTATGGGACTTAACTGCTGTGGCCATCAGTCCCCTAGAACTTAGAACTACTTAAACCTAACTAACCTAAGGCCATCACACACATTCATGCCCGAGGCAGGATTCGAACCTGCGACCGTAGCGGTCCCGCGGTTCCAGACTGTAGCGCCTAGAACCGCACGGCCACTCCGGCCAGTGGATGAATGTTAATTTTATAAATTATATTTAATTTTGCTGTCTTAGCTCGCGTCAGAGAAAAAGAGTAACGTTGCCTGAAGTTTTGAATAGTAGACCAGTGAAAGTCTTAGATAGTGCTTAATTAAAAGCAATTTACTTACCACGTTTAGGTAAAATATTGAATGTATATTTTACATGGTTTTTAAATGGGTATATACGCCTGCTAATAACAAGAGCCTTACCAACTTTCTACCTTATTGGAACACGAGTGTGTTTAGAGCGTAGTCCAAAGTGCAGAGTGATTTGCTAAAGCTACTGAGACAGTAAATAAAGTTTTTATTTTGTGAAGCAATTTTACTCGCTGTTGATCTACAAACCAATAAAAAAAACTTACTTGTGTAGACAATATATCGAGGAGTCATCTTTGCTCAGAACTGAGTAATACGATAGAACACTACTCAAGTATGCAGCAGTGGTTTAGTCTTGTTTGGGCTACTGATGTCAAATATTTTGTGAAAGTTTACTTCGACATGCAGTAAACGTGCTGTACGTTCCACTTCAGTGTGCTGTCGCTGTTCATTGTGCCCACATTAAGCGTTGTATGAAACAATGTCGACTATTGGAACCTGAAGATTAATCGTACACAAAAATATGGATACAACACCATTACACAGTACTTTAATCTCATCGTGAAACTACTAGCAACAATAACAGCAAATTTAGCATTTACGGAAATAGCAATCCAGAAAAGTAATTTCAGAAGGAAAATTGATCTATCACACACACACACACACACACACACACACACACACACACACACACCATCCACCATCATGTACTGATAGAGCACTATCAACGAAGGATAAATACAACACAACGGCGAAATTCGCAAATAAAGCCGGACTTTTTTGTACCCATAGCAACGCACTGATCTACCAGTGTATACAAAGAATAAATTCTCACTCTGCAGTAGGGTGTGCAGATTTGAAACTTCCTGTGAGAAACTGTGTTCCCTAGCTGGTCTCTAATCCGGATTACATTCCAGGTCCGGTAATTAGAAGTTTCAGCGTCAACGCAGTTTGTAGATAGTGGCACTATGCAAATGAACCTATCTTCAATAATGTGGATATATGTAAGGTATATTTTTCCCAGAAAAAACTACCGTACCTTTAAGGTCATTCAAGAGTTCCGGAAAATAACACTATAATATAGCCAGTTTTCGAGTGAAACTGTTTGCAAAGTAGCTGGGAAATATCGTGAATGCAAGGTTTACGTTAATCTGTAAGCTGCGAGTACTGACTGTCTTCTCACGTTGAGGTGTAGACCACTTTGTGGTTCTGTATAACGTAGACTAGGACTGAACATTCTGTTGTATAGCCTTGGATATTCCGCGTCAACATACAGCGCCCTTCCAGAGAAGATTGCAGTTCGGAAGAGGTTTACATTCAAGAAATTTACTTTTCACGAGATAAAATTTACTCTAGGTGATGACAAGTCAAATGTAGGATGTTCTGCAGAAGTCTAACAACGGACACATACAAACGAGATAACGGCCCAAACCTTAAATTTCTCCTGCTGAACGTACACAAAAATATGGATACAACAGAATTACACAGTACTTGAATCTCATCATAAAACTACTAGCAACAATAACAGCAAATTTAGCATTTACGGAAATAACAATCCAGAAAAGTAATTTCAGAAGGAAAATTGATCCGTCACTAAAATTGTTATTAGAGTAACCTTTTAACTGTCTTCAACATCACATCTACAAACTCAATGAGCACAAATAAAATCAATTTAACATGATTTGAGGAACACTCAGTAAGTATTAACACTGTCCTAGTGTTAATGTAATTAAATAAAAATATGGCATTTCAGTCTGATCGCTATTTTTTATTTTCAATTACCGGTTTCAGGCTAGCTGCCCATCTTCAGATCAAATATTGCAGTTACAGAGTAACTTGTCAATACTGTGTTATGACAGTGAACTGATAGTTCTATATTGTCAAGTTACTCTGTAACGGCAACATATGATCGGAAGATGGGCAGCTAGCCTAAAAACCGGTAATTGAAAATAAAAAATTGCGATCAAAGACTGAAATGTCATATTTTTATTTAAAGAACGATCGCGGAAATCCCATTAAGACAATCATGTATAGTTTTGATTAATGTAATTACTTTGATACTAAATCTCAAAGAAGGGACTAGATGTTAATCACAATGTGACGCTGAAATCTTTGAGAACTTCCGAAACATGAATCAAAGCCTGCGACTAGCGGAGAACTCTCAGAAACCAACAATTAACAGCCTAAAATTACAGGAGAAAATGCAACGTATGTCCACAGATAGCCTTTTTTTAAACCAAAGGATAACGGAGCTCTAATATACCCATGAAAAGATGGTGACCGTAATGAGTTACCTAATCAGACCAGGCTATATACATACCATGTGAGGAAATCTCCACGCTTGTCAACATCTTTGGCGATGATAACCCACAGACAGGAATGCGAACAGCGTCACTCGTACTGATGACCTGAGCTGAACGTGTTCCAGCTTCCCGGTGTTGCGTCTGAAAATGCCCACCAGCAGAAGAAGCCTTTAACATGTGGGTACAGTTTCTGTTAGTTACTTGTAACGGGATAACAATTTTACTCTCGTCGGCAAGTGTGCCCCAGCAGAACCAAATACGAGTTGACGAGACAATATTTATATACTTTCTCAACCTTGCGTCACACATATAATGACTGGTTTCAAGTTAGCACGAAGTCGTCAGAAGATTTCTTTGAAAAGAGAAGAAAGGGGATACACTAAAATACTGCAGGGCTAAATTGCAATTTATACCAGATTAGTACGTGAGATAGTACTCGCCACATGAACATTACAGCTCTCTGACTTCTCGGCGGATTCTTGAAACATCGTATATCAGTAAGACTTAAATCGTAAATACAAGATTACAACCAAGCACAATATAAAATTGAGAACCGTAAAGGCCCAAAGCACAGAGACAAAGTTTTGGAAAATACAGATATTTGTGAAAATAAAATTTATAGACCTACCAACAGTCTCACAGGTCTGATGGTGTTTCATCAAGTCCCAACATAATATAATTTCCTACGAAGGACTAATGTACTCACTTTGTTACGAGATAATATTTAAGATTCTATTAATTTTAATTCTCAAACGTCCATATACAGGCTACCAACAAGAGAACCCCAACAAGAACAAATACTAAATGCACCACATACGCATTTGCGAACTATTCCAACATTTCATGGTCCTCGGTATTTAGATTCATCACATTTTGTGGCTTGATGTTCGGGTAAAACTCAGTTTATGACGTATTCCTACTATGCACATGATGTAACACACTAAATGTTGTCAACCCTAGGTAACGATTGAGCAGCACAGAGCAAGAAAATTATGCTTTGCGCTTATATACAAATTAATATCCGAGAAATTTCTGAGACAGCTTTTCGTGGATGTTCACATATCCGGTGTTCTGTTATAGGTATAGACAAAGCTGGTTCACGAAATGTCAGCAGCACGTATACATGCTACGATCTCAAAATCGATGAATCGTGTAATTTAGGTCCTTACGGTTCTCTGCGCCTCAATCGATTGTGGGAGAACGTAGTCATAAATTGCACAACTATGGTGAAGGTATGTTGAACCTGCACTAGGATAGGCGAGGCCAGAGTGCTGACGCAGTAAACGACTTACACAAACTGGTAGTTAGCGGTCTGAAGCGCGCACAAAGCAGCAAAAATGAAACAACTGTTAAAGCAAAGTAGTATAACCCAAAAGCGAGCAGGTAGTGACGTGAAGCCTAATAGGCTCACAACATAAGATACTATTTGTCTACGCTGTGTATTCCAATAACCAAGTTATTTTACGTGAAGTAATTAAAATACGGGTATATACACACACTAACACTGACGAAATGTAACACCACAGCTCCTTGAATGACGTCTACACAGCATGATCGAAAAAATAACCTTACAATTTGAGCTAGGAAGTTTACTAAACTTGTTATAATTCCAAACAAAGGAATATTTTTCTGCAAGGACAGTTGATATACAAATACTACAAAAGGAATTTCAGATCTGACGGTACCACCAATAAACCTTAGTTCAGCCGAAACTCAAGGGTACCGAACTTGATCAACAACAGCAGCAACGCCTACAATAGCCATCTACATACGCATACAATACGATACTGTTACTAGGTTCTGCGGTATCCGTATAGTAAGTAACCTCACAGCACATGTTTTACAGAAAAGGTTCGCTGCACTGTAATATCACATACAGACTCAACATAAGGACGCAATTTGATATATCTTGACCGCAGAATTGCTTTTAGTGTTTTTAAGCGAACATATATGCACGACGAAACAGTTACTAACGATATGCCGAATCACAGTCGCAGAAGTAAAGGCGCCTGAAGAAAAACTTATGTACACAGTGGGTAACCACAATTTAGATACTGACATCTGGCATGTCTCAGTTTATGATAACGCTTTCCTACACACATCCTACTCAGAGATTACCATAAACGTCAAATTCGTAGATATCACTTACTGACACTAACAATGTTCTGGTCAGTTATCATAATCTTCATGAACACACTATTCCGACCGCACTGTATCACAACGTAGCTCTGGTGTATGCAGGACAAAAGTAACACCAATATGTACTTCAACAGCGTAACATCACATCCGACTGAATAAACGCTGAAATAAATTGAACGAAGCACATAAAATGTGCAAAGAAGGGACGAACGTCACTTCTGTAGGCTGCACATCAGTTTCAAAATGGATAGCGGTAATGTACATCAACATCTGCGCCACTTAAGCAAATTCAACTTCACAAGTTGTAATGGACACCAAAGAAAATTTCAGAGAAAAGATATTAAAAATAGTTTCTAGGAAAGAGGTTATAAAATGAGCATTAACAAAAGCAGAAAGGTAGTAGAATTTATTCAAATTAATTAAGAGCAGCCGAAGGAATTAGATTACGAAATAGCACTAACAAAGTTTATTTATGCAGGAAAGTGAGAGGACATTAAATGGTAGCTGTATAACAAGCTAAGCATTCCTGGAAGAGCAAATTGCTAACGTATTATACAAAGTTAATTGTCAGAAGGTCTTTCTTGGGGTATTTATCTGGAGAGTAGCCTTTTACAGATGAGAAACGCGGATGACAAATCGGACAAGAAGGGTACAGAATTAGCAATAATATCTTAAATAGAGAACGATTGATAGGACTCATTCTGATATCACGAAACTGTAAATTTCGTAATGCAAGTAAGTTGTGGAGGTCGTGTTATTCCTAGATGGAAAGATTAGCGTGGAGAGCTGTATCAAACCAATCTTCTGATTGAAGACCACAGTAACAATTTTACGTGACATAATCCAAATATCACACATGTGAATATCCTACGGAAAATACATCAATAATAGCAGTTGTGTTACAAATTTACAATAAACAATTTGGATTCCTTTGTTCCATATTACATCGAATCTTTCGTATGTGTTACTACTTCACTGAAGGACAAGAAACCGTTGCACAACAGCAGTTTTTCCCCCTAAGGCAGCCTCTCCTAACCATCCATAAACTATAGAAAACATTTATAACAATTGCCGTGTCTTTCCGCTCCACATTAAACTATGAAGCGTCTTACTACACACACCTACTATATCTAAACATTGGACTGAACGTACATCATTACCGAGAGAAAAAAAGTGTCGTCAGTAGTATCTGAATACAATGTGGAGAATGTACAATACTCCTTACCGAGATTCTCTCGACTTTCGTTAGTAAGATTAAAAGCATGTCTGCTGCAAATCATCAGATTACTATGAATGTAACTGTTGTACCACACAACAGCATGATACAGAAGACGTTTCAGAATGGCTCCCCCACCCTCTAACAAGTAAAGAAAGCCAAATTACCGATCCATAAGCAATAGTTTTTACGGTTTTGTTGTTTACTTCATACTATTGCGCTTCGCAAAATCCATAAGATGGGGCACAGGGGTCAAAGTTTCTTCACATATCCTCCCAGTAATCACGGCGTTCCAATTGAAACGAGCGCATCAGTGTAACATATCGTGAAATGAAAGATATTTCAACGACTATTCATACGATAACCGTCAATAAGTATTACATTCTGTGTCTGCTTATACAGGCATTCTAGTAGTATCTATCGCTTCAAGCGAAAACGAACATCCCGCAAAGTCCACATTGCGTTAACGAATAACTTCATGCAATATAATTTGGACACTTATTTGAAGTTAATCATAAAAACATGGAACACCGCTTGTATAAAGTATATACAATCTAGCTTCATCCGTCACCATTCAGAAATGGAATACAGCATGTGTACACAGAAATATGACCTGTACTTGCCAGTAATGAGTTTTGTCTAATATCAAATCGTAACTCTAGTGGCATGTAATATGCCAAAAGCCTGCATGAAAATCGTTAAAGCAGAAAATTTCGGTGTCCAATATTTACGTCTTTCTGAAGATAGTGTCCGAAATGTTAGACGTGAAACAGTAGTTCAATGCGCAAGGATACACACATGGGCAACATCTTACACAACCTTACAACATATGCATACATGACTCACCACTGAATTGCTCCCTTAACAGGAACGTAATAGTATTACGAGAACTGTAGCTACTATTTAGCTTATAGCCTCTGGCGAATTACATGTGTATTTAGATTTCTCAAAATAATAGCAGCGTCAACTATTTGATCATACGAAAGAATTACAATTTCAGAGAAATAAACTTAGCCGCGCAATAGGACGCACTGAATTTACTGAATAGCAACGCATTGTGTAACATAGTGACAACTACATCATGCAACAAAAATAGTTAAATTTGCATACGGTAACATTACCATGGACAGATTATTATATCCTAACGAAAAGGCAAGGAGAGAAAATATGTTGTTCGCAAATATTTCCTTGCAATCGCTATCAAAATTAAAAATTCATAGCTCTTGTGAATTAATATTCCTATGGTTTAATTCTAGTTACTGTGTGTTACAGCTGATATCGTTGGCGAAAATTGAAGTTCAGTGTCTCAATGAAATACAGTCAATGTCCGCCACAGCTGAATTCTGCCTAACTTTTGAGAGAAAACGTACTTATGAGGTTACTCCTGGATAAAATTTCCATGAACTACGTTACTTAATATCTGTACCGCAATGTAGGAACAAATTAATTCAGAATAAGGATTAATGACAGTGGCGGGTGAGCACCCCTCACCCTCTCGCATTTTTCTAAATGCATCCAAATACTTGTGTCGGAGACTTAGGCATTATCTGGCACAAATATTTAGAATTGACGGAGGAAATCTGATTTTTATAACTAACACTGCACACAATACGGCAAACTTTGTTACATATAACGTTAATTTAGGTGATAGACTACGACACATATCGGTCACAACGAACAAGGTATCACACTCTGGCCAGAATGCTATACGTATAATTAACAGCAGGTTAAGCACTTCGTGGAAAACGTACCTGAGAATCATCACGGCTATCTCTGGAGGCAGCATCCCAACGATGTCCAACGCTCCAGGGCTTGAAGAAACACTCGACAGTCCCACGAAACACAACAGCGAGTAGAATGGCTCCATAGCGACACTCGACTGCTACCGACGCACTCCACAGTCAACGAGCAAATGGCGAGCTCCGTCGCTGAGCGATTTCTTATACTAGCGTCGTGTTTGGTGACGTCATCGCACTGTAGACAGTACTGCCACTTCCCACACTAGTGGCCGCCGTAGTTAATTGTGCAGAAGGTAGCATAGCGATTCAGTATATCTGAATTATTGTGACTTACTATTTCAACATGTGTTGTCTTACGTGCTAATAAATGTTTCTAGTAAAACAATTACCAGTGTAACGTACAAGATAAATATTATGATAGGCATATGTATCACAATTGAAGCAGAAGCGGCTGAAAAGATATCGCAGTGTGTTGGATAACTCTTTACAGTGATTGTAGCGGCAGTGTTTGTTGGAAGTGCATGTAAACATCCCCAGATGTTAACTTTGCATCACGGAATCGTCATATAAAAATTTTATGTGTTACAGGCGAAAGCAAAAGTGTTAATGGCCAACCGTTCCCAGCTAGCATTTCTTGTATACTTCCACAGTAGAAAAGCCTCTTCGTAGATGAAACGCAGCTTTTATATTACTAGAAATTTCTGGCGAGAATTTCTAGTAGTCTAGACATAAACGAAGAGTTAAACACGATTAGTAATTGCATAAGTCACAGAGGTCTGAAGGGAATTCTTAATGTTCAGTGTTAGTAAAACATGTTTCAGGTCTAGTTGGCCACCACTCCTTGCTTCTTAAAAGTAGGACTGGCAATAGCCCTTGTGATAAAATGTAGTATACACTGCCCGACAAATTTGATGCTCATAATGATCTATTTCATTAATAGGAGTTCTAATACAAAACTCTTAGCCGTCTGAAGTCCCTGGAACCTGAAGATAGTTGGAAAAGGTAGTGTTTTCCTTCCCATTTGTGTTGCTGTAAAAATATGTAGTGTTTTGCAGCGATATACTATATGACACCATTGGTCGTTTTTGATTTGAGTCTACTCTTAGACATGGAAGGTTAGCACGAAAAAGATGTAAAGAATTTTATGAGGTAAGGAACGTATCATGTTATTTAATGTAAGGAGCTTTACTCAAAAGAATATTCACGAGTATGATATAACTTGGTTTTCGTTTTGTTAGCTACCGACTGTGAAGTAACACTCATATGACGCACTTGAGAGGTCGGATCTTCGTATCCCTCACACGTCATCCTCTTCATAAATCGCTTAAAGCAAATGCCAGGAACCTAGCGAGATGGTGCAGTGGTTAGCACACTGGAGTCGCATTCGGGAGGACGACGGTTCAATCCCGCGTCCGGCCATCCTGATTTAGGTTTTCGTGATTTCCCTAAATCGCTCGAGGGAAATGCCGGTATGGTTCCTTTGACAGGGCACGGCTGACTTCCTCCCCTAATCCGATGACAACAATGCCAGGATGATTCCTTTAAAAGGATACGACCGATATTCTTCCAATCAGATCAGAGACTGTGCTCCATTTTTAATTATTTAGTTGTCAACCGAAAGTCCTTCCCTTCCTCCACTTCACTTTCGTTGCATTTTATTTGAGAAAAACAACTTCGAACTAAATACAGTTACTTTGTTGTAGTGATCTTTACCATAGGATGAAGCCTATGTTAGGGCAGAAATTGTCAATTTGGTTGTCGTCAAAATGAATGGGAAATAAGAGTAGCTATAATTTTTGTATGTAGCGTAGCCTGACGTCTGAGTCCACACCATATATGACGCACATTTCGTTATAGTTACTGAGGCAGAGTAAACTCTGAGAACCTCCATTGAACAATAGTCATTCATCGAATGCGTAATTTGGTGTATAATATCTCCATGTCTCGTACGTCAACTATGGAAACTGCAATGAGGAAGGACCGGGAGGTAAATAACTTTTACCAGAACTGGGTACTTAGAATACTTCTTTGTTTAATAACACTACAATTACGAGTACTCACACACGCGATTTTGTGTGCGGATTTCGCTTCTAAGAAGCACTTTGATACTTCACATAAGGCAGACGAAGATTCCAAGTTTAAACACACTGTTTCGGACATTAGGAGGACTTTTCCGACGAGAGTAGTGTATCCTTTATTAGGATTGCATTAAAGTACTGCTTCGTTTTTGATTGATCTACATAACCCCAAACACAATTTCTTTTTCTTTACAGACGGAAACACAGTTGTTACAAAAAGCACAGCAACGCTTAAAGAAAACGTTGGAGGGAGGGGGGAGAGAGAGAGAGAGAGAGAGAGAGAGAGAGAGAGAGAGATTCATCTTGCCACTGTACCGCACCCAATGTGTGTGTGTGTGTGTGTGTGTGTGTGTGTGTGTGTGTGTGTGTGTGTCGACATTCTTGATAAAATACATTACATGACGTATGTAAAAACTGCTTACAATATTGCTACTAGTACAAGTACTATGAAATATGAGTAAGTTACGATAAAAATGTTTGCAGTGGCAAGACATTATTTGTGTCCGTACTGAAAATTTAGAATTAGCGTTGCTTCTTTCCGCGATTTTGCAACGGCTGTGTTCCGTGTTCGCATCTGTGGAAGCAAGAGGAACTGTATGTGCTCTGAAGTACCTTAAAAACTCAGAAGCTGTTCGTCAGAAGCAGCTATGTTAAAAATGAGTTTAACATTCAGAAACCTTAAGATTTGTTCGACACCTTAATCTGTATGCAAAAGTACATGCCTTCATGTGACACAGCGATGTATTTTTTGAAGGTCACGGTAGCGAATTTACTTCGCTATACGCCATGTCAACGTCCACATTAATCTCAAAGGACATACTATTACAAACATTAAACTTTAACATTACATTTCACAATATTTGTTAACTTAAAAATTTAGGCACTTTTTGAGGGCAGTATTTCTTATAATTAAAACTATGTGGTTCGATTCTAGACGCTGAAGTGAAACTTAAAACTAGTGCAGTAGTGCACGGGACACAAGGAGATATCCTCTACCACATTTTATGAGTAAAAACTATTTCTAAGAATAGCTCCGAGCTTGTGAACCTCTACCGACCAATTGCTTTCCTCTCCAACATATGAATGCCAGCAGTACTTTCCGTAATGGTGGTATCGTCGTCAATGCAGAAGGTAACAACTTCCTGAATTTTCCTTGGAAATGCCACGACGGTACAAGTGTTTCCGAATAGGTCGTATAAGTCCACGCCTATATTTTATTCAGAATGTTATTCACGACAGCGTCGAGTGCTGAATGCGAATAAACATTCAAGTGATATTAATAAAAAGGGCTCCATCGCTACTAAAATAATAAGTAACTATTGTCAATGACATAATGTAATATTCTGTAAGAAATTAAATCTCAGACAATACTCATGGTAAAGGATAATGAAAATCTCCATCTTTTGTTATCTATGATTCTTCTAGACTAATCCTCTTCCTCCTTCCAACTACGAGTATTGTACTGATCGAATGTGATTGACGTCTCTTAACACAGAGGTCTGTAACAAACTGTATTATATTGTTAAGTAATATCTGAAAAATAGAGTTTCTGTGTCATTCAAATAAATCCTCTTGTTTGGACTGTCATTATGATTCTTGTCGTATATAAATGTTAAGTTTTCTGATCAGTTACAATGTACGACAGCCATTAGCGCTATTGATCTACAGCGCGGTTTATTGGTAAGTGCTGAACAATAAGCGATTTACATTGAGAAATATTTTAAATGTTCATGCATATAGTAAAGGTACAAAAACGTTTAATTAATATTATTTGTTAGTAGTAAAACAACGCCTGAAGGAGAATCGACAAGTGATTGTCTTATGTGAGCCGCCATCTGAGTGAAATATTGTAGCGGCGGTTTTAAATTGTATTTTAATACAGACATAAGTCTTGTTGGTCAGTACTGCGACAATAATTTTGTATTGCTGGCCCAGAACCCACTCAGAGGTAGTAAATTCCACTTAGATTGTGAATAATCTTTAAATTTAGTAAACTTCTGTCTATGCAAAAATTGTTCTCCGCTGATGTATGAAGCCTGGTTATTTCCTAACAACTTTTATGAAATATTTTGACAGGGAGCAATACATTAGTGTTGTGTGCATGTGGTATTGTGACAAAACTGTTCATTTTGCTCAAAGAAAAGTGTTGCCACCTCGAATAACAGTAGCGGTAAATTCGATAGACGATCTGCAACTAGTAATAAGACTATTATGAAACGGCACTGAAGAATGCTACAAATCATTACTCTTACACAGTTGAGATTACTTAATCATTTAGCTTGTTTACTGGTTTTATATGATCACTTTTGTTCATGAAGTTAGTGCTATTTACACTGCTTGACAGACAACATAGCTACACGTTCCCAGGTGCAGTTCTCTTTAACAAAATAACGATCATCAGCCGGGAAAAGCAGTGATTAAATAAAACCTCATGTTGCGTTGATAATAAGTACTTGGGGTGGTTGTTATCTTGCTGAAATTGCCCAACATGATACTACGACACGCCACAGTCGTTTCGAATAAGTTACTTGTAACGTGATGAAAATTACTTCTAAAAGTGTTGAGAAAATAGTCTAGCAAATGAGGTTTTTTATTTAACAATCTTGCTTGTAAATTTTTAAACAAGATAAGAGATTTCGGTTACGTAATATGTATTTTTATATATTTACGACTGCTCTTAATGTGACAGAATGAGACCATCTAAAGACGGCTTTTGCGTAGCCGAAGCCGGTGATCCTAATCAAAAAACTCTGTGATCAAGCCCATTAAATAAAAAAATTATCTAAAGGATGCCAAAGCTTCAGATAGCTTATCTTACGCTAAACTTTACTCACAGGAGATAACGTCGAAAAAAAATTACCTTTTGATCTACTGAACATAAACGCATGTATACAACATTACGATTAAGTCCTTAAACCTCACCTTTACATTGACAGCCACTATTTAAAAAATAACTGCAAATTGTTTTTAATAAATTTAATGTATGCTTCGTATTAAAGAACAATAACGATCCGAAACTGTGCTTTTAGAAAAAATGGTTCTAATGGCTCTGAGCACTATGGGACTTAACTGCCGTGGCCATCAGTCCCCTAGAACTTAGAACTACTTAAACCTAACTAACCTAAGGACATCACACACCATGCCCGACGCAGGATTCGAACCTTCGACCGTAGCGGTCGCGCGGTTCCAGACTGTAGCGCCTAGAACCGCTCGGCCACCAGGCCGGCAGTGCTTTTAGAGGAAAATGTATCTAACACTAAAACTAAACTGTCCGAACGTTACTGTTATTACGTGGGTATTAAAATTCAAACAAGAAACGTGATAAATGTAGCTATGTTTGAAAGGTAACAAATACCAATCGGACCGTTTGAGACTAGTACATATGTGTGAACAGTCAATAATGAATAAAAACCGATAACTACACGAAAAACGGGTACGAAGAGAGATTTTTACCGAAATGTTAAAGGCACCTTAACACACCGAGCAAAAGATGGGGACCGTAACATGCAGTAAGTTACCTTATTAGACGAGGCTGTATACTTACCAAGTGAGGAAAGCTCCAAGCTTGCAACCGTCTACAGCGGTCATAACCCCGACACAAGAATATGAGTAGCGCCACTCGTAACGGTGGCAGCATCGTCAAAGCTGATTGCGGAACAGCTTCCTGGATTAGCGGTTGAAGACGGCCGCAGTAGAATCCTTTAACATGCGGATACAGTTTCTTTTAAGTTACTTGTAACGAGCTAACATATTTGCTTAAAGTCTACTTAGAATTCTCTCGTTAGCAAGTCAGTTCGAACACAATCCAAATGATCTTATCAAACAGCACTGTTTTGTTTATTTCTCAGCCTCGAGTCACAGGCAGTATGATGACTGGTATCGATTTCTCAGTAATTCATGAGATGATTTGTATAAAAAAAAAAGAGATGGAAATGATATACCGAAATACTAGGAAACTAAATTACAGAACTAACTTGTATACGTAATTGTCAGTCTGTAGTGATTCGTATTGAGGGCTGTAGCAAAGTTGATTTTTCCCTCCTCCACATGTAATAAAGTATACGATACAATGTGACAGAGTATTTCACAGTAATTGCTATTCAACATAAAACTACAGAGCGTGTGTCTTGTGATTTCCTTGTTGCATGAGCGACAGAGGGATTGGACGAGAGTTGGCAGCCATACTTGGCACAGTGAGGGAATTTCGTCACAGGATTTAATTTTCATCGAGTAGGCGGCAGTCCACCGCAAGAATCCCGAAATCGCTCCACCTCATCTGCTATTAGTATTACTAATAACACATCAAAATGAACTTTAAGGAAAGAACGTTGATGATTATGCTGTTATCACTTTATGCTCTGTCCAATGTACAGTCAACAGATATGCTATGCTATTACTTGCTATTAGTCGAGTTTATTTTACGACTCTTTCGAGAACAAATTTATTCCATATTATGTGTTCATGAAAGTTTGCTCAATTGAAAACATTTATCGACGAGTTGTGTTTTTAAAACGTTATTGGTTATCAAGACGGAATTAGTAAGGAAATGGCGTGAAACACATTTTACGCATATTAAAGTTACTGTAAGGTGCATTAATATTGAAGTCATTCAATTTCAATTTGATTAACAGCGAATCGTATATAGTGTATATTCAGTTTACTTAAGTGAGTGCTGTATTCAACATACTTGCTGGTTGCCTAACCAACGAGGATCAAGAACTGCCTTACTACATAATTCATGCAAATTTCTAATATGTTCCTCTTTTTCCTCCGAAGGATAAATTTGTAAACTAATAAATAGCGTAGCGCTATGGTGGTTTTTTATTATTATTATTACCAGTCGTATCACAGTCTCCACATTAGCTGACGTTAGGCCACGCTGCTGGTCCAGAGACTTGCCTGATGCAGCTCTCCATGCTAGATCATCTTTTCCAAGCCTCTTCATTTCTGTGTAACTACTGCAACCAACATCAATTTGAACATGGTTACCTTACTGAAGCCTTTGTCTCCCATTACAGTTTTTACCTTCCACACTTCGATGACCAAATTCACAATACCTATACCAGAGAATGAGTCAAATTGAGCGACCCCTTCTACTCAATTGGCGCCATAGATTTTTTAGCAATTCGACTCACCACATTTGTTATTCGTTCTGCGTTCCTGAACTTCAGCTTTCTTCTACAGTATCACATTTCAGATCCTTTTACTCTTATCTATACTGATTTTCGTCCACGTTCCACCTCCGAGGAACGCTCCCCTTCTAGACATACGTTCAGAATTGACTTCCAGACACTAAAATTTAAATTTAAATTAAAGACGTTTCGCGTTTTCAGAAATGCCTTTCTTGCTAATGTCACTCCATATCTTCTCTACTCCGCCTAGTAGCCCTAATAGGAGACTCCACCTACAACTCTTGGTGTCATTTCCTAATCTAATTTTCCCAGGATCGTTTTGATTCAACTGTTATTCCATCACTTTTTTTTTTGCTTTTGTTGCTGTTAATCTTATAATGTCCCTTAAAGATACTAGTCTTTCCGTAGAATCATCTTCCAAGTCCTTTGCCATATGTGGAAGAATTACAATTTAAGCTCCAAACTGAAAAGTTTTATTTCTTCTCCGTGACCTTTAAGCACCTTTTCAAACTTCTGCTTGAATCTTCAGCTGCTTTACCAACGTACAAACTGAGGAGAATTAGAGATGAACTATATCTGCCTCACTTTTATCAACCTCTGCTTCAGTTTCATATGCTTCGATCCATAACTGCCGTCTGGTTTCAGTAAAGGTTGGAAATGAAACTGGCTTCCTATATTTTATCCCTGTTACCTTAAATTTCGAAGAGAGTGTTCTATTCAACATTGTCAAAACTTTCCCTACGTGTACAGATGCTATGTTTCTTCAAACTCTCTTAGCTCGTATGGCAGTATTGCCTCGTCGGCGCTTTGATTCTATGAACTGAAGGCTACAGTTCGCAACAAAATTTTGTATAGTTGGTAACATTTTATCATAAATTGATGAATATACACATTCTGATATAAAACCGAGGGAAATATTTTTCAGAACTAAACCTAGTAAAAATTATGTAGACAAGCCCGACAGATACTAGAAGTACGGCGGATGATGCTCGCCTGTAGATGCGATCCCCGAGTTCGGGACTGGTTGCTGGCGGTCGCAAGACTACCGACATGAGGAAAAAAAGTACTATATGTGACCTGAGACCGAGAGAGATAGCTTCGTTATAGGACGCTTAATATGTACCCCTCAGGCAGAACGCACGTCTGTAACCAATGCTTCAGTCGTCACCTGCTGTACGTTTCGTATTTCGTTAGTCATTTACCCCTGATGCTTCAATATCTACACGACTAGAAAGAATAAACGATTTACAAAAAAGGAATTACTTTCGTTGAAAAGTGAAATGCTAGTTGCATTTGAAATTAGCACAATCTTATTCCATTCACACGTCAAGCGTAGCAAACTTGCTCAACAGCGGCCAAAAGAAAGTATAGGCAACAGCTTGTATAATTTCCGTAACGTTACTGTTCTAGATCTAAGCATTTGAGACGTACTGCTACAGAAGAATTTTGAAAATTAGTACAAAGAGTTCTTCTTGTAATGCAGTAACAGCTGTACATGCTAGTTTTGCAGAATAAAGATACAGCATAACATTTGCATATTCCACCGGTTTGGTTTGGTTTTGTTTTGCTTTAGGGTGCAAAAACAACTGGGATCATACGCGCCCAAGTGAAAACTATAGAAAACGAAGACAAAGAGGAGTTAAAAAAGGACTATACGTCAGTCCCAATTGACACAACGGAAGACAGCTAAAAAACAGGCACGTGGAAGAAGGGCTAAAGAACACATTACAGAAACGGAGGTCCAAAACTAAAAATTAAATGGCCTTCGCCATACTGCTTTCGCGGATAAAAAGTAAGACGCGGTCGACAGGCCGCGCGTCATTCGCTAAAACGGCCGATACCTCAGACGGCAGACCCAAACGGGTACGTAAAAGGTTAAAACAATGGACATTACATCAGGAAGTGGCGGACAGTTAAAACTTGAGTGCAATGTGTACAAAGTGGTGGGATAGCACCACTTAGCAAATGACGATTGCTAAAAAGACAGTGGATGGAAGGGCCGAGAGCAGGTCGTCCAAGCCGGTGGGAGAGGCGTAATAAGCCGGAGCTTATTCCCGTGAAAGGAGGACCATTGGCGATGACAAAGGGATACCTCCTCCAGACGACAACACAGAGATCATGGGAGGGAATATCGGTACTCGGGGGCTGAGGTAAGAAGGCTGCAGCTTTGGCAGCAGCGCCAGCAGCCTCGTTTCCTGGCAGGCCGGCACGACCATAAACCCACAGAAACATCACACTGGCTCCACCAAGAGTGAGCCAGTGACAGTTTTCCTGGACCCGCTGCACTAAAGAATGGCCGGTATACAGCGCACATAGACTTTGAAGAGCAATGAGTGGGTCTGAGCAGAGGACACAATTGAAAAGTCTGTGTCGCCGGATGCACTCCGTGGCCTGATAAAGGGCGAAGAGCTCGGCTCTAAATACTGAGCAGTGTGCCAGAAGCCGATATCGAAAGACACGGTTGCGATTGACGAAGCACATCCGACCCCATGTTCAATCCGAGAACTATCAGTGTATACAAAGGTACTATCGCGAAGGTCGTGAAACTGAAGGTGATAGACGGAGGCTGGGGTAGTGTCCATAGGAAGCGAATGAAGGTCAAGGTTAACATTGGCCGCTTCACGAAGCCAAAGTGGTGAAGGTTTCACACCCACCAGGAGAGGTGCAGGTAGTGTGAAGTTAAGCCGCCGTACCAAGTGCCGAAAGCGGACTCCAGGAGATAACACAGAAGGACGAGCCAAATACTGACGATCAAAGGAATCGTCATAGAAGGAGGCATAGGATAAGCGGCCACGCATGGCAGACAAAAAAAATGGTTCAAATGGCTCTAAGCACTATGGGACTTAACATCGGAGGTCATCAGTCTCCTAGACTTGAACCTAACTAACCTAACGACAACACACACACATCCATGCCCGAGGCAGGATTCGAACCTGCGACCGTAGCAGCAGCGTGGTTCCAGACTGAAGCGCCTAGAACCGCTCGGCCACAACGGCCGGCCGTGGCAGACAAACGGCATGCATAACTGCTGAGGAGAAAGTCACGGCGGCAGGAGAGAGGTAATTCAGCAGCTTCAGCATACAGACTCTCAACCGGGCTGATGTAAAAGGCACTCGTGGGCAAACGGATGCCACAATGGTGGATAGTGTTGAGACGCCCTAAGAGGGATGGGCATGCAGACGCCTAAACAATCCACCCATAGTCAAGTTTCGAACGAACAAAGAACCGGTACAAACGGAGGAGGGTGGTTCGATCGGCACCCCAGGAAGTACCATTGAGGACATGTAGGACATTGAAGAACCGCATACAGCGGGGTGCCAGGTAAGATACATGGGAGGACCAAGAGAGTTTCCTTTCGTGCATAAGCCCCATGAATTTCGTAGTCTCAACGAACGGAAGGGCAACTCGCCCAAGAAGTAACAATGGTGGGAGAAACCAATGGCATCGCCAAAAATTCATATAAATGGTTTTGTCAGGAGAAAAGCGGAAACCATTGTTGATGCTCCAGTTGTAAAGACGATCAAAACACCGCTGATGACGCCGCTCAGTGAGACATGTTCGTGGAGAACTGAAAGAGATGTCAAAATCGTCAACAGAAAGGGAGCCGGGGATGCCCGGTGGGAGACAGGCTATGATATGGTTAGTGGCGACAGCAAAGAGGACAACACTCCGGACAGAACCCTGAGGTACACCGTTTTCCTGGATAAAGGTGTCCGACAAGGCAGAACCCAGGTCCTCAGGGGGCACTGTGATCTCCACCTCATCCACAGGTCCAGAAGTGTTAGGGAGTGGTCCTTTTTCTTAGCAGACTTCTTTGTTTGCTAGCCCTCTCTCTTCTCTTTAGGGGCTTGCTGGGAGGACTTCTCTGAAGTAGCATCAGGCATGGAGAACGACCGTGAAGCTCCTCATCCAGCAGCTTTTGGTTCTTTTAGCCACTGGAAAGTGTACACTTTGGCATTAGTGGAGACCCCTTCCGCATGATAGGAGGCTGTTGCTTCTCTGGCTGGGGGGGGGGGGGAGGGGACCGATGTCCCCTGCATTTGGGGGGGGGCCTTGCTCCCAAAGTAGGTGCTCTGGGAGCAACGGAAGGAGATTTTCTCCCTACCACCAAGGGGCAGATGTATTCTGGAGGCCTGGAGGGCCCACTGTTCGTGGCACAGAGTGTGGTGTGACTGGTACTTGTGATTGCAGCGTCTGTCGACGTCAACCGAATGGGATATAATAATTCAAATTTATGTTTAGCCTCTTGAAAGTCGACCACTTCAGAGTCTTGTACTCCATGATTTTCCTCTCTTTTTGGAGTTCTGTGCAGTCTGGCGATCAGGGAGAGTGCTGATCTCCACATTTGTTACAAGTAGCAGGAGGAGCACCGGGAATATCTGGATGCAGTGGACGTCTGCAGTCTCGACATGTGGCGTTGGAAGTGCAGCGGGAAGAAATGTGCCCGAATTTCCAGCACTTAAAGCACCACATACAGGGAGGGACGTATGGTTTAACGTCACAGTGGTAAACCATCATCTTGACCTTTCCTGGAAATGAATCACCCTCAAAGGCCAAGATGAAGGTACTGGTGGCAACCCTATTGTCTTTGGGTCCCCTGTAAACGCGCCAGATGAAATGAACACCCCGCCGTTCTATATTGGCGAAGAGCTCGTCGTCAGGCTGCAAGAGGAGGTCGCGATGGAAAATTATTCCATGGACCACGCTGATACTTTTATGGGGAGTGACGGAAACAGGAATGTCACCCAGCCGGTCACAAGCGAGTAACGGCCGGGATTGGGCTGGGGATACTGTCTGTATCAAGACTGCACCGCTTCTCATCTTAGACAGCACTGTCACTTCCCCAAACCTATCCTCAAGATGTTCAACTAAAATTTAAGCTTCATAGGTAGAAAGGAGTTTCTATCCATTCTGCTACAGCCTAAATACCGAGTCAAATATAGCTCTCTTTTTTCTGTAGCCTTACATTCCTCCTGTGGTGTAGCGAGGGAGGGAAACGATTTAGGGTCATATCTGCCAGAATTTTACTCGATCTTTCCCTTCTTAGAGACTGCTGGCGCCATACTGTCACCAGCAAGAGATGACTTAGTCCGCTTCATTGCGTGTCAGCCCCCCTGATGCCACCCGTTCCAATCAGGGACTCTCCCTACCGGCGCCAACCAGCCACAGCAAAGGCCACCTGGCATGATGGCCATTGTCGGGAGTCCTGATGCCCCAGGAAGACAGGCATATACTCCTTGGCATATGTGTGGAGTTTACAGCTCAGGCATGAGGAGTTCGATCCCTGTGTTGTTAGGAGGCTACTACCAAACGGGTACATGATGGGCCCACCACAACGGACTGGCTAGCGTGCTGGATATTGGGCGCAGAGAAATCCAGTACTGTCATAGGAGTGAAAGAGGACAGGAGACAACAGAAGAAGATGACATAACCCAGAAAGTATCCTCTCCCAAATAGTTGAATTGCAGGTGGAGATGCAAAGCCATGACAAGAGGTGCAGTAGATCGAATCTAAAGGCATTATGGATAACTCATGCACCACGTAAGGACTCCTTCCCCATATGGCCCACACTTCTGTAGAATTTGGAAAGTGGCAGGTCAAACCATATGGGACCTGAACCTATAGGGCCAAAATATGAGAGACTCCTTTTAGTCACCTCTTACAGCAGGCAGGGATAACCCCCGGACCTTCAGGGGGAGAATGTGGATAGATTCCAGCCCTGGAGTAGAGGATGGGCATGAACTGAGCGCATGATTGAGCTCTCTCGTAGCAAAAGGCGGCATTGTAGCACTCACGATACGGAGAAGGGTATTGCCACCTCCTCTCGTTTCGCATGGAGGAAGGCAAGGTGATTGTGGGAAGAGCTCTTAACTTCCGCAGAATAGCGGCCGAAGGTGTTGGAGATAGCAATAGGGTCCACGATAATATCTTCTGCTACTATGAGGCCGGAAATGGGGGAATGGATCGTGGTCCCAGACAACCGTCGGAGGTTGGGCCATACAACAGAGGGAGAACTGTTAGAAGAACTAGTGAATGAAAGCGAGCTAGCTCGTTTGCTATCCCAAAGAATGCGACAACAATTTGCGCACATCTGTTTATAATGAATGCAGTTTACCATTGTAGGGTGACGGTTAAAAACACAGAGAGCACGTCTCCATGTGCGAATTGCATCGTGGCATGCCTCAGTCCACCAAGGCACTGGGACATAACATGGTAAAGAGGAAGTGCGAGGACTGGAACGTTCTGCAACAGTAAGGATAACATTGGTGAGATAGTACATGTGGTCAACACAACTGGGGAAATCTCGTTCTTGTCTTCAGGGAGGAGGAAAGCTGCCAGTCAGCCATAGTAAGCTTCCATTTTGGCGCGCACGCAGATGGGGTAAGAGTCAGCAAACAGAGAGCAAATAGGAAATGGTCGCTCGAATAGGTGTCAGAAAGAACGGACCACTCAAGACAATGGGCAAGCTGGGCAGTTCAGAAGAATAGATATAAATGGGAACAGGTTTGCGAGGAGTTGGAAAGGAAAGTGGGTGCTCCAGTGTTAAAGGCACAAGAGGTTAAGTAGGTTAACAAGGTTAGCCAAGAGAGTACATCTCTGACAGGTCTTTGGAGAACCCCAAAGGAGAGGATGAGCATTACAGTCACTGAGTATCAAAAATGGGGGAGGTAGCTGCCCAATAAGCCGAAGGTGACATCAGATGATGGAGGTACATAAATGGTACAGAGGGAAAAAGTCAAGCCAGGAAAGAAAAGGCGAACTGCAACAGCTTGAAGACAGGTAGTCAAGGGGATGGGTTGGCTGTGAATGTCATCCTGTATGAGCAGCATGACGCCCCCATAAGATGGAATGCCGATCTCAGGGGGAAAGTCAAAACAAAGCAGTAAGTAATGTGAAAGCTCAAAGCAGTCGTGAGGGTGCAATTGCTTTCTTGAAGGCAGAATACAAGGGGATGCTGCGATGCTAAAAGCAGACGTAAATCCTCTTTGTGGGAGCAAAAGCTGCGAATGTTCCATTGGAGCACAGCCATGAGGAGGAAGAGATGTAGGGGTGTCAACACGGCGGCCGCCGAGTGACAGCCGGTGTAGAGTCACTACTACAGGGCAGAGTAGCAGGAGGATCTGTTCCATGGGGTCCACAGAAGCATTGACTTGCTTGTATGGTTGGTCCGTGGAGTCCAACGCTGAGAAACGGTTGTTGGTGTGCACTGGTGAGACAGAGACCAGCTGGGTTCAGGTACCACGTGGTGACACATTCGAACAGGATCTTTGAGTTGATGAAGGAGAAGATCGTTTGTTTTTGGCGGACTTCTTTGGCCCTTTCCGGTTAGAGCAAGACTCGGGTGTTGTTTGGCTGGAGGGACAGAGGAAGTTTTCATGGGAGTACTCCTTCTGTCCTTTCCTGCCTACTGGTTGTGTAGCCAGTGGCTTCAGCCCTTGAGGCGAGAGTTTGACGGTTTGTTGCACAGTGGAGCGGTTGGATGGCTTCAAATGGTTCAAATGGCTCTGAGCACTATGGCACTTAACTACTGAGGTCATCAGTCCCCTAGAACTTAGAACTACTTAAACCTAACTAACCTAAGGACATCACACACATCCATGCCCAAGGCAGGATTCGAACCTGCGACCGTAGCGGTCGCGCGGTTCCAGAATGTAGCGCCTAGAACCGCTCGGCCACTCCGGCCGGCGCGGTTGGATGGCGATGCAGCCTTGACACTGGGCGATTTCACAATCTCAGAGCTGAATTGGAGGTCGCATATCTGCGTGGCCATTCCTTCATGGAGCGAGGGGTAAGAAGAACAAAACTATTGGTGCCAGATGGGAGAACGCAGGGTTTGCGACTTGCCAGTAACTTGCGAGCTACAGGGTAAGGCACTTTCCCTTTACTCGAATCTCTTGGACAGCCCACTCATCAAGATACACGGGACAATCCCGAGAGGAGGCGGCATGGCCGCCATTGCAGTTGATATAGCGGGGAGAAGGAGGCGAACAATCGTCCTTGTGTGCATCCCTACCACTGGTTACACCTTTGGCTAGGTGTTGACAAGTCGTTCTAGTACGGTTAAAGCGATGACACTGGTAGCAGCGCATCGGGTTCGGAATGTACGGCCGGTCGGTGATAATTTAATAGCCTGCTTTGATCTTGGACAGCAGGACAACTCTATCAAAGGTGAGGAAAAGTGTGCGGATGGGCACTAAGGAGGAATCTACCTTTTACATTACATGATGGACGCCAGTGACCCCTAATCAGAAAGGTAAGATTGGATTTCGACCTCGGTTAGACTGTCGAGCAGCCTGGTGTAAATTACACCACGGGAAGAATTCGATACGAGCAGGGTGGCCGCGGAGAAGCGAGGCAGCAAGTAGTTGTTGCTCTTGAGAGTCAGAAGCAGTCTCCAAAAGCAAAGTGCCATTGCGTAAAGGAGAGCAGGGTTTCACAGGGCCAGCAGTTGCATCAACACCTTTCTGAATAATAAACGTCCCCGTGTAAACGAAACATCTAGTAAAAAACGCAAACACGCCAGCCGTCACTAAGGCGCACTTTTTGTGGCTGCTTAGAATCATTCTTACCTACCGTGAAAGGTAAAAAAGAGAAATCACACATCACGTAAGGTAAAACTTATTGCAACATAAATTATGTATTTATTTCAAGCTAGCCTTAAATGCATGGTAATCCCACTTCCACAAATTGCCTACTTCTTTCGTACCTATTACAAGTAAAACGGAACTTGTGTTAATCTTTACACAGAAAAATGGCGACATATTTTTCAGTAATTAAATTTGTTCTACATAAAGTCAGAAGCCTACTAGGACCTAAAATGAAATAAAAGATCATTTCACAAGCCTATACGAAACTACATTTTGAACATACCCGTACAGTTGACAGTTACAGTCTCCAAAGTTTAAGCCCTATACCTTGCGTACGACCATATCCTTAATGTTACAAATGAAAGTTATCAGAAAATCCTTCGTCACCAATGACATGTGCTCAGCGTCCTCTGTAACGAACGACAGAATCAAATGTGATTGATCACCGACCTCTGGACTGCTCCCTTTAATTTACCAGCTGTTCTTCCAAATATCGCGAATACTGTAGTTATTTTCAAAATAAAACGTCGAAAAAATCTCAAATAAAATATTTTACTAAACCACAGTAAACAGCCCTCGATTAGAGCTAAATTCACTTCTTTTTCTCAAAATCGCTCTTTATGCTACTTGTAGGAAACTTTTCATGAAGAGTTGTACTTGGTAATTATCTGCAACTGCAATATAGGAACAAATTTTGCACAAAAATTAATACCAACAGCGAAGCTAAATAACTACTGTGCTAGCAAAAACTATGCAATGGACCTCTCTGGACTCTCTGTATATTATATACCTAAAATATAGATGTACATAACACACATCAAAATCCTTGTCGGAGACTTGTCTGTTATTCCAAATTTACTTTGCAGTTCAGGTTCCTATAACGAACTGCATAAAATATGGCAAAGCCTGTTAGATATATCACTAAATTAGATGACAGACTACGATACATATCAGTAACCACAACGTGCATTTCGCATAAATATTCGTTGCCTCCGCCGTTCTCACAGTCGAATTATCTTCCAACCAAATCTACACCGAAGACTACGCTACAAATTAGTCTGTTACCAGAACCAAGATGTCACCTCTGGCCAGAATGCTAGACGTAAAATTATCTACATTCACCAGGTGAAGGACTTTGAGGAAAACATACCTGAGAAGGATCGCGGCTATCTCCGGAGGCAGCATCCCAACGATGTCCAACACTCCACTGCTTGAACAAGCACTCGAGGGTCCCGCGAAACACAGCAGCGAGTAGAATGATTCCATAGCGACACTCCACTACTACTGATGCACTCCACAGTCAACGAGCAAGTGGAGCGTGCGTCCTCCGACGCTTCCTTTATACTAGAGTCGTGATTCATGACGCCATTTCACTGTAGATAGCGCTGCCGTGTGTACTAGCGACAGCGTAGATTTGAGTAAAACGTGCAGTGTTGCCTATACGAAAGTGTGTGTGCTTAAAGCATTGTGTTAATTGTGTATCAAATAGAGCAGTGAATCAGTATTTCGTAAATATTGCGACTCATTGCTTCAAGTAACGAGTTAGTTGCCTCTCTCATTTAATGGTAAATGCTTCTAGTAAAACTAATAATGCTTAACGTTTATGAGAGATACTATTATGGGCCCATGCATCCCGCAGAAAGGAGAACGGCCAAAAACGTAGGTGTGGGATAATTCTTTATCGGTAGTTCACAACGACTACACCAACGCATTTTGTTAGAATTGCACGTGAACAGCCCCATATGTCATCTTTCCAACACGGTGTCTTCATTTAATCTCCCGTAACAAATTCATGTATACACGTTGCACGAAAGAAACGCGACGCGGATGGCCAATACGCATGTAGTATTTCCAAGAAAATACTTTAACGAAAATCATTTTTTGATGTGGCGCAGCTAAATATCATTTTTAATTGCTAGAGGTTCTAATATCACATGCCCAGCTCTACAGACGTTAATTCGATGGAGCCATTATGACGTGAAGACAACTGGAAAAGAAACTGTTTCCTGTCTAATACATCTTTCTCGTATAAACAATTCTTACCAATTCCTGTAAGAGTTAGCAGTGTAGTGAATCAATATATACAACCATTATTAGTTTTTGCCCTGTATGTATTTCTAAGAATATAAGTGGAATGTTAGCTCGAACGAGATATGAAGGTTCAAATGGTTCAAATGGCTCTGAGCACTATGGGACTTAACATCTGTGGTCATCAGTCCCCTAGAACTTAGAACTACTTAAACCTAACTAACCTAAGGACATCACACACATCCATGCCCGAGGCAGGATTCGCACCTGCGACCGTAGCAGTCGCGCGGTTCCGGACTGAGCGCCTAGAAAGATATGAAGGATCTTACTGGACACAGAATGTATTATTCCTGTAGTAATTTAACTTAAGGCGAATTATTCAAAGGAGACATTGAAAGGAAGACATAATTTGCTTTTCCTAGTCATTTTACTTCACCGAAAGAGATGAAACACAGGTATGATGCTGGACATCAGTGTCCAGAAGAGTCTGAAAGTGCAGGATTGTATTCTGCACAGCAGAACGAAGTATGTCCATAGGTATGCTGGTTACCCCTCGTGTTACTCCGTGCTTCAGACCGGCACATGTGTGAATGTTCACCTAGTAAACCCTGTCCTTCAGGTATCCCCACAACCAGAAATCACAGGGAGTGATTGCGCCGGCCAAGCATTTGGAAACCATCGGCTGATAATTCGATCGTTTCCAAATGTGTTTCGGAGAAGCAGATGAACTTCACAAGCGATGTGAGGTGGGGCCCCATCTTGCATGAAAACCGTTGAGTTCAATGCGTCTCTCTCCTGTAGGGCGGGTGTGACATGCTGGCGAAGCATATCGCAGTAACGCTGGCCATCAACGCTGCACGTCTTTGGGCCTTGAGCGCCAAACTGTTCAAAAAGGAATGGGCCAGTTATGAACGTAGCCGTGAAACCACACCATACGGTGACACGTTCACCATGCAGAGGAAGTTCATGCACAGTGACTGGAGGTGAAGGTCCCCACACACGGCAATTCTGTGTGTTAACCTCACCCGTCAGAGAAAGATGAGCTTCCTCTGTCCATAAGATGGTCCAGGCCCAGCCCTTGTCTACTTTACTCCTTGCGACAAAGCGGAGAGCCACGTCAACACGTTGTTGTGCGCCCTGTGGCGCATGCTGTTGTACGATATGGAACTTGTACGGATTCCATTTGAGAATGGTTTGAAACACCTTCTGTACAGAGGACCACGGGATGCAAAACTGTGGTAACGCACCACGCGCATTGCCTGACTATCGGGAACTGCGCGCAGCGTTGCCTGCCATAGCAACAACGATTTCATCAAGCACCGGTGGTGCAAGCGGTCGTCGGCCTCTTCCCGGAGCGACGCCCACTTCTCCAGTTGATTCGACCTCCATCATGCTCCGTACAGCAGGAAAAGAAAGAGGACCCTTCCATAATCATTTCAGCCGGCGATATTCTCGAAGTGCAGCCTCAGCATTACTGTTGTTTTGATAATAGAGCTTTACCAATACTGCCCTGTTCCTTTTGTCCTAGCTCATGTTGACACATCAACAAGTGCACTGCAATTGGTCAGGTGTGTGAGACTATGAATCACGATGACTGATCACGACACCTAGTGGCCATAGTTGGAACTGGACGGTGGCGTTGTCACGCATGGAAATCTTGCACTCATAGTCTGGACATTAATGTTACCAAGTTTGGTACATTTATAACGTGTTATAACGTATTAAATGGCGAAAGTTTAATTATAACCACCCTTACCTTCACGAAACTAATTTAAACAATGTGCAGAATTTAGAGAACTTATCATGTATATGGTTTTCCGTGTAGACTTCATCCCAGTTTTCATTTTGCAAAGGCCTCAGAAAAGCATGTACTTCACATTCGAATAAGATCCTTCTGTAAGTTGGCAGTTTTGCAGGTTTATCGGGCGTGTCTTCAGTTTAATTATCTGGCTCTAGAAATCAGAGATGCCAATATCCTTCATAAATACTTTATACGATATCTGTAAGTACATGGTCTAAGACTGATGCTGAACTGTTTGATACTCTAGTAGCTGCGTTTGTTATTCGTGCCACGCAAAAACTGTTGAAATGTTTAAGAAGTTATTAACAAATCACGTACAACATCTGTGTTCGTATTCGTGTTTTCGTATATTATGTTAGTTTTGGGGGACAAAACCTCAGTAGGTGTGCAGTACACGAATAACTAACTTCATGCAGATGTCTAAATCTGTTAATTCAATGGCTGCCAGTTCTAAATGTTTATGTACGTTAATCGTGATCTGATCTTCTCTAGCTTTAAAATGTGTGCCACCTCTGAAATAAATACATGGTCTCCCACGCTTTACAGCAGTTCTGAAATAGCAAATTCGCCCATTCGGTTTCTATTGTTGTAGTGGTCTTCAGCCCGAATATTGTTCTGATAAACTCTGTTTGGCTACCATCTGCAAGCCCATTAGCTGAGTATTACCACTGCAATCTACTCTTCAACCTGTGTACTGTAATACAGCATTGGTCTCCCTCTCCAAGTTATACTTTCCCATAATTCCCTCCACTATTAAACCGACAACATGAAAAGTGTGATGTCGTTCTTACTGATTTTTGTAAGGCTGACATCCCTTTCCATTACAGTTGGTATTGGATACTGTTGTGTAAGGTAGTCTGCAAGACATGAAATAATTTATAGAGTATTTTCGTGCCTTGATGTATTTTTTACATGTCGTCGAAGAGCCTACCAGTCATGTAGATTTTTGTCACAATCCCTGCACCTGAGCCAGTAGATCTCGGATGTGAGTCTGTAAATAATTATTAGTCTTATTTAAAACCACGTTTTTTATACTGTTTAGCTCTTTTGGCAATCATTGATGTCTGGGGGAATCTTACATGTGTCTGATGGGCTAATGTTAATGATTCTGCAGGTGCTAAGAGGTTGCATTTAGTACGTCTGTTGTAGGTTTCTTTATGTCTTAAATTTGTTTTTGAGTGCCCTGTCTTACGATTATATACAGAAAGTTAAGAAAGTTTTCTGGTTCATTTTAATACAAGGCGAAAAATTAATATGCTCTGTTGGATGGGATTCGTTAATCCTTAGCCTGGACGGTTTGTATAACGGATCGCGACCATTGTAATGTACATCGTAAGTCACGAAGCGGCCTGTCACTTGGAGACGACGTTTGATGAAGAGGCAGCCGGGAGTGCAGTGTCGGTCCAAAATGGGGAAATTTTGTGCTTAATCCTTGTGAAAAATATGTTACTGAAAGAAGTATGTGTATCACTGGACACAGTTTTTAGCCTTACGACCGGCATATTATCACCAACAGCAGATAATAGTCGACTACCGGGAGAAAATGTGGCAGGCTTAAAAGAGCACATAGTCGCGACGGCCAAATATCCAGCTTTCATAAAATCTTTAAAAAAATAAAATAAATATCACGTTGCACTAGGTCACGTACTAATCTATGCTGTGCAAAACTAGACTCAAGAATTTCTTCTTGAACGTTGTGTTGAAATTGAAACCTGGTTAGGCATTTTAAGTGGCGTGTTGACGTATTCATTAGCAGAAAATACACGCACATTGATTCTGAAATTTGCTGGAAGTGATCAGTAGTTTGGATTTTGGTGACATCTTCTGCCGAATGTTTACGAGTTATGCTGCCGTGATTAGAATTCAAGCTTAATCAGGAACATTCTTGATGTAGAATTGAGAAGTCTACGCCAGTGACGGATTGCTTACTTGGTGGCTGTGAGATTACCCTTTAACTTTGGAGAATTTTGGTCCCCTCAATTTCTTGCAATTAGTTAGATTTCGAGAATACGGATCAGGGTTTATTAAAGGTTAGTAAAATCGTAGTAGTTACGAGGATTTATATTAAAGCCCCGTTAAGTGTGGTTTCTCCCTGAGTTGGTGACTACATCTCTAAGGCCACTCGGTTGATCAAACACCTACATCAGAGGAATAAACGAGCCTGTGGGATAGAACTGCCACGAGTGCTTACCGACTTTCGTCCCAGTTTCTTCATTCTCTTCTTGTCAATGTCTTTCTCGTTGAAACTAATATGAAGCAGTGACATTTGGTTGTCTAGGTATTTCGGTAATTTTTTGGTTTCCCGGTTTGGTTTACTTACCAAGTTTTATAAGTTTTTCTGTGGATCTCATTTGCCAATTATTTTACCAGCACTTCAGCAAGACTGACCATTTCTTGCCACATTTCGTTTGTATGTTTGCACTGTCTCGTTGCAAAGTCAGGGCTTATTTCTCCCACTGAAATTTTACTGGCCAGCTTTTCGGAAATTTCATTCTTGAGATCAATATTAATGTAAATAAGGCTCGCTTAAATTTGGAGTTTTGGATTCTGATATAGCATATTATAGGAGCCAATTGTCACCGTTTACTTACTCGCAAAAATGCTGACCGAACTGAAACTAATTAGACTTCACTGGTAGAAATAAATTTTTTGTAAGAGAAATGACACTGTTGTTTGGTTGTGGCAGGATCCTACCAACTCTGGTGCAGACAGATGACAGAACATATTTAAACAGTTTGATGTCAAAGTAACGTACAGGGAAGATCAATGCAAAAAAGTGTAACCACTGTGTATGACGTTTACAAGTGAACGTACAATAATCTGTAAACCGGAGATGTATGTTTACATTTATAAGCAAAATAATGGAAATGAACTTTGGAAGAACATATTTTGTTTCATTAACTGGGAACCGCGCGTTCCGGGCTCACCTGCTTGGAAACGTTTCAACTAATTTTAGGGGTTCCAGGTAGTGATATTGTAAATAGGCTGTTTATGTTTTCTTATTGGCAACGTTACGTAGCACTCTATATGGAAATCACTGGCTGTGCTGTGTGCAGTCTGTGGCTAGTTTGCATTGTTGTCTGCCATTGTAGTGTTGGGCAGCGGCAGCTGGATGTGAACAGCGCGTAGCGTTGCGCAGTTGGAGGTGAGCCGCCAGCAGTGGTGGATGTTGGGAGAGAGATGGCGGAGTTTTGAAATTTGTTATACTGGATATTATGAACTGCTATGTATATTATGGTTTTTCAACACTATTAAGGTAAATACATTGTTTGTTCTCTATTAAAATCTTTCATTTGCTAACTATGCCTACTAGTAGTTAGTGCCTTCCGTAGTTTGAATCTGTTATTTAGCTGGCAGTAGTGGCGCTCGCTGTATTGCAGTAGTTCGAGTAACGAAGATTTTTGTGAGGTAAGTGATTTGTGAAAGGTACAGGTTAATGTTAGTCAGGGCCATTCTTTTGTAGGGATTTTTGAAAGTCAGATTGCGTTGCGCTAAAAAAAAATATTGTGTCACTTTAGTGAATGTTTGAGTACGTTCAGTTTTGCTCAGCTGTTTGAAAAGCAAATAGTGTAAGAGGTTTATCAGCACAGTCGTGTATAATTGTTCAAAGGGGACGTTTCAATATGTTATACACATACGTAGCAAAACAAAGTCTACAGCTAAATTTCAAAAAGAATGTATGTTGTCTTTTCCACTATGTTTCATATTTTCCATTGTTTCGAGTTTTGTTAAACTATATTTTACTATTCAGAACCCAACTAAGCTTTGTATGTTACCGATAACGACCTCCGCTGATAACACGAAGGGAGTATCAGTTCAGTGTTGCTCCCGATCTATGAACCAACCCTCCTAACTTAAATATTTCCTTTTCCCCACTTTCATTTCCAACTCATGAGAGGAGGACTGTCGTGAGTAACGGTCATTAGCAGCGAAATCGCGGCAAACGAATTGGAAGAAAATGTTTGTAGTTGTGGATACTTTTCGCTGTTACAGAAACTAGTCTTGACATTGATTTCATTGCCTATAAATTGATGTCAAATGAAACGGTCAATGTTTCAGTCTAGGTTTAGAACAGACGGCAGCCTTCTAATTTTTTTCATCTAATTCTGCCGTAGATCAGCTTGAAATTAACTTCGTTTTTGAAAGATTTGGCTTCATAGTTAAGTGTGTTAAAAGAATCACCTTGAACGTTCCTTTTCATCCCAACTCGGTTTCTGCCTTTTCGCCTTTATGTGCCACATACAGTGTAAAAATAATTATGTTACATTATTCAAAAACATAAGCTTCGAAGGAGAGTAGACGCGTATGATTGTCGGTGACCGATACTATCAGCTACTGTTGCTTGTTAGCTGCAGAAGTATTTGGAATAAAAATTAGTGTCATCTTATTTTGAAAGGACAAGAGACTATTTATGTGAAGTATATAATTTATGATAAAATATTTGGTACAAGATACTGGAAGTTTCGGCCATTAAAAAAAATTGACCTGACAACATTGCAGTAATTAGATGCATGTGTACAACCCAAGCATCAGGTTAGGTGCAGTAAGATGTCCCAGAAAAAAGGGAGCGACCGTAATGCATTGATTATTGAATTATTTTAACAGAATGATTTAGGTTGAAGATATAGAAATAATAAAACGTGGTATTTGGTTAAGACACTTTATTGGCCAGATAGAATACAGAGTTGTCAGAGCCTCATAGACTTCCTCACAGGTTGCACCGTGACGTCTGACTTCACAACACGATAATCCGCTGCAAACCTCTGCTTGGCCGACTGCAAGCTGCAAGTGCTCTTCCTCTTGACGGCTTTGTGCACCCCTAGAGGCGCCGCTAACAGCTGCACACCTGAAACAGGACAACATGCGTGAATCAGTCAGTGCACTTTACGGCGCTCATTTAATTAAACATCCACGCAACACAATTAGACATATGATATTTATGGCGTTTTCCTCTGAAAATTAAAAAGATAACTTCACTTTTAACTTTCATTACGAATTATTTTTTTGAAACTCTCACAGCTACGTTTTGAAGAAAAATTAAGCTTAATCTTTCTATACGTACTAGAATTAATTGTAATGAAAGATAGCATCAAAATTAGTTCTAGTGACTCTAAAGTAAGTGTAACAACCAAATTCCAGCTCATCGTGGCTACAGTTTAAAGCATCTACTCTCCCTCACACACGTCGTGAAATCTCGTGGACACTGTAGCACATGATTTTTTCAAAGATTACTCCTTAATACTGATTCTGGTGAACTTTTTATCTGTTTACCCTCAAACATATTCATACGTTTGCAATCGTCGCTGATCATTAATTACCATCCTACACTTTTAATTTTGATCCTTCTGCCTCCTATCTGTGAAATTGCATTAATGGTATATCTTCAGCGTAGTTCATCATTTGAACATGGGTCGTCTCTTCACAGGCGGTTAAAAGTGGAGTAGCCGAGTGGTTCAGTCTGTCCATAGTCTTGCTTTAATAGTGGATGAAACAGGCAACGTTAATAAAATAAATGGCTCATCATCCGTAGCTACAACATTTGCACAAGCGTTACGATGTAAATAATGTGAACAGTCGCCATTCGGGAGTTGAGGACTTTGTCCGTTGATCCTTTCGTTTCGATGGCAAAGAAATAGGGTCAAAAGTTTTTATTCATCAGACGGCGAGACACCTGCCTCTTACAATGCCCTTGATGGAGCCAGTGCATTGTGGTTAAATACATTCTGAATATTTAAAATGTGAACGTGAACTTTGCCAAAATTGTGGGGGTTGTTCACGTATACTTTCACGTAACAGTATAGCATATCCTGGTATTTCTTACCCGAAATTGTCTGTATCTCTACTGCAC
The DNA here is from genome assembly GCF_023864275.1 of Schistocerca cancellata. Taxonomy (NCBI): domain Eukaryota; kingdom Metazoa; phylum Arthropoda; class Insecta; order Orthoptera; family Acrididae; genus Schistocerca; species Schistocerca cancellata. The sequence continues at coordinate 250,769,948 of NC_064626.1, forward strand.
TGAATATGTCTGCACAACAGTGAAGATGCGAACAGAATGTGCTATTTGTTTGGGAACTAACTTGCGGAGTTCACTCGTAGCATTTTATGTTGACAACCACGACGTCCATTTTATTCCTCACATTCGGTACTTCTAGATTCTACTTCGGCTTTGTTTCTCTGGCACTCTTAGTTGGTCGTTAACACTTAACTCATCAGTACGGTTAGCTTTTACTGCATAAACAGAGCTTTGCATACATTCCGTCACCTCTGACCAACGATGTCGTGGCAAGCCCCAAATGCAACTACGCATAAACCGTAGGAAATTGGTTTTGAAAGAGGACTAACTAAAATCATACCAGAATGACGATAATAAATGTGCAGAACGAAACCACAAGAGAAGGAATACAATGTCTGGTCTACAAGACCCAAGAAACAAAATTATAGCCAATCAACTGTAACATGTCGAAAACTTCACTTAACCTATACAACTTAAAATGCCCATACCAATACACAAAGCCGAAAACATAGTAAAACATTCAAAAGGCGACAACACAGATAAGCAAAAATCAACGTTAACTATTGATGTAACGCAGTATAGACATTAAGGATTGATAGGTTATCACTAATATACATGCGGCTGGTCCCGGCGGAGGTTCGAGTCCTCCCTCGCGCATGAGTGTGTGGGTTTGTCCTTAGGATAATTTAGGTTAAGTAGTGTGTAAGCTTAGGGACTGATGACCTTAGCAGTTAAGTCCCATAAGGTTTCACACACATTTTAACATTTTTGAACTAATATACATACTGAACCTCGGTCACTCAAAGCAGCACGCAGGGAAAAACTTTTCTATTCGAAAGGGAAATGCGTTCAGAAATAGTTCCTACTTCACGTTCATTGTATCACTGTTCTTGCCCGTTGCTATCACAGCCGAAGAAAATGATCTTTGATTAGGAGCGTGATTTCGGTAACAAATGACGTCACCCTCTACGATTTACTACGTCACGGCTAAAAGCCGATAGATAGTATTCAAGGTTCCAGTTGACGCTGTTTATTGATTAACAGTTGGGTGACACGCACCACGCATATGGGTTCACTCACTAACGAAGCACTGCACAACAAAAGCACCCTGATTCCTGCTGCAGCGATGGGAACCACATCCTAATACACGTATTTTGTGTGAGGATTTGTGTGTTGTGCGTCTTTGTGACGACATAATGCGTGCCATATTACTGTCGAGAATATAATTTTACAAAAATAAAGGGACTTAACAACACACCGAATAATACATAATTACATCAACTAGAGACCAAATCAAATTTTCCTGTAAAACCTTCACAATTTTGTAGTTGTAGTTCAGGATCACCCTGTATGTTTAGGTAAAATTTCCCAGCTGAATTTCAGAAAGTCGCAGAGAAATATTAGCTGCAACCAAAGAGCGAATTTTCCAGAAAAGAAAAATAATATACGGCCGCATTACGGTAAGAAACCTGGAACACGTCCCATTCTTATTTTTAATATCCAGCCACTTTTTTTAATGTGATACGTTTCGTACTCACCATTGCCGGGTCTTGGGGTGGTGAATCGCCCGTTCCGGTCTGCGAGTGGTTTCTGCACGGCGTGCGGTGTCCTCAGCGGCTGGCAGCCGACAGCGAACACCCGGGCCTCGTGGAGGCGCTTCTCGATCTTCTTCTGTCTCCTTAGCCTGCGCGCCAGCACACAGTCCGACTGGACGAGGCTCAGCCAGCGGGCGCTGACTCCACTTGCTGCCAACAGCGAAGGGCCGTCCAGTTTCCTGCAAAATAAGGATGCCAACGGTTAATACTGAAAACTAATATCTTTGATTTAGTTAAGCACATCATATCTAGCACTTGCCAATTCATACTCAACACGCCATCGAATTCCTCCGTTTTTGAAATTTCTCATCCGTTACACTAACGGTCTACTGCGTTATAATATCAGAACAGAATATAATTTCTTCGTGGAACTTTTGACCCAATCTAACGTTCTGACCACAATACAGGAGCGGATGTGATCACAGACACTGAAGAAGCCATTCCACGTGGATACCCTCAAAATGTTTTATGAAATCATGTCGACTGTGAGAAGCTCAAAGTTAAATGGAAATTTGCAGAAACATTTCTCTTCGAACTGTTACTCTGCCAACAAAACGACAGTGAAATTCACCTACAAAGCCTGCACTTCAGTGTACCCGCAATAACATACCCAGATCGAGCAGTGTGAACAAAGAATGAATTCTCACTCTACATCAGAGTGTGTGTTGAAGTGAAACATAGGTTCGGCACGCAGTCATCATCTAACATGAAGGTTTAAAGACAGCACAGTTTAAAGTAAGTGATACTACTCAAATGAACAGTTAACTTTCGATAACGTCAACAATGCGGCTACATTTAATGAATATTTTTCCGCGAAAAGTGTCTTTCAAGATGTTCAACGCTCCCGGAAAAAAAACCAACAGCAATATAGCCTTCGAGTGAAACGGTTTGTAAGAATGTTCGGAAATTTCGTGAATGTTGTGTTTAGGTGACTCTGGAAACGGTGAACACTTGTTATGTTTTTACGTATAAGTATAAACCACTTAGCTGCTGTTTACACCACAGACTAAAAATCTGTAGAGGGCCGTACAGATATACAGTAGGGATTCTTCATATTCAACGTGTATTACCTACCAGATTATTTGAATGGTACGTTATCTATGAAAAGTAACTCACTACCTCTACATATTTCCCTTTGCATCGGTAGTAACAACGATTATTCATCACCTCCGTTACTAATAAGGAAATGACTGTACAAGATGCAAACAACAGTATTACAGAGTCATGGACTCACTGCCGACGGAACATTAAACTGTTATCTTCCTTCCAACAAATGACAGCAACATACAAAAATCAAGTCGAAAAAACTATATTTTGATATAATGAACATACATGAACCCTCGGATACAACAGAGTAACTTAGCAATTAAATCGTTACGCTGATAGCAACCATTTAAAAAAAACTAGAAACTGGATTGCATCAGTTTAATACCTCTTTTGGATATAAGGAAATAATATTCCACGAAAGTACATTTAGAGGGAAAATTTAGCTATCACTAAAACTTTAATTGCCTTCGACGTGGCATGTACTGATTCAGTACGACGAAAAAAAGTGATTTAACGTGATTTGTGCAACAGTCAATAAGAACTTAAGAAAATTTAAATTATTACATCACTGTCTTAGTGTTCACTTAATTATTTGGGTACTAAATTTCAAACAAGAATCTAGAGCATATCCACAATGTGCTGTAGAAATATAATCGGGACGTTTGAGACTAGCGATGAACTCCGAGCAACGAATAGTAAATAAGAGCCGATAATTTACAGGAGAAAAGGTGACAAAAGCCTACAGACATTTTCTTTATCCAAAAGATAAAAACACCTTGACATATTAAGGAACAAATGAGAATGATAAACAAGGAGTAAGTTACCTAATCAGACAAGGATATATATACGTACCATGTGAGGAAAGCTCCAAGCTTGCCAGCCTCTCTAATGGTGATACCCCACACACAAGAACGTGAAGAGCAGCACTCTTACTGGTCACCTCAGCTGAACGTGCACACCATGACGTGCGGCTGAAGATGACCGTCATTACAAGCCTTTAACATGTTGGTAAGGTTTTTGTTACATACTTGTGACGAGATAATACTTACTTGCTGTCGTCTTAAAGTAGTTCGGTCGGCAAGCCAGTTCTAGAATAACTCAAAATGGCTTTAGAAGATAATGGTTTTATTGTATGTCTCAGCCTCGTACAAATATAATGACCAGTTTCAACTTCTGAGCAAATCATATGACAGGTTTGAAAAAAGAAGGAAGAGTACTGAAATACTAGAGAGCTAAATTGCTAATCTTAACTCCTACACATAACAATACCAGTTTACGCGCTCAATGTGACTATAATCGGCGCTCCGATGCCCGGAACGCATTTTAAATTTACAACTCTTAAATCTCTAATAGATTATTACAAACAATCACAATGTAAAATTGATTGTGATAGAAACATAGTAATAAATTACTTGACTACGAGTATAGACAAGATGACAAAGGATAGGTGGCGACTTACGAAAGGGTAGGTGACCTTCGCTGTGTACAGAAAACAGCCGGAACTGAACAGCTGTCGCAGCAAACTACACTAGTTAGAGACAAGGGCGAGCCGCCAGAGAAATGAACCCAGACAGACTCGGAATACAAAATTCTATTTGTTTAACTCGAGGCTGGCAAATACATCAAAAGAATTTCCTTGTAATACAGTTAATATGGGGATAACGGAAGCGTCCAATTCCTCCCCCAATTTTGACCAATGACGTCACCAATACGGAGGAAACTACCATTCACAACGACTCCCATACCGCTCCTATGACATCACGTAAACATGACAAACACGAAAATAGATCGAAGAACCACCAAACAGATATTCCTCCAAAAATATAATAAAACTAACGGGACAAGAGGGGGAAATTGGGGGTTTCTGGGTGGGAACAAATTAAATATTAACACACGCCACTACACCAAACGACAAAAAGCACTAAAATAACAAGACCACACACAACCGTCCCAAATTCCACTACACACAAAAATCCACTGGAATCTATCACTTCCCCTGACCTAGGTCTACAGCAACTACAGATACCACACCATAAATCTCAAAAATTTCACCACCACCACACTTAATACTACCACAAAAGAACACTTAGAAAATCAAAATTAATTAATGGGTACCCCTTAGACCAGTATGCATAACCTGCGTAACCTCTTCTTGTGCCGTGTTGTGCTGTGCTGTACTGTAATGTACTCTGTAATTCCGTAAACAGGTTATCTCCACACGTAATTGTTGAATGCGTGACTATATGAACACAAACAGTTGCCAAATTTAACACCAAAGTTCCTTCATTCTGGCATCTACGGAGCATGATCGAAGGAACTAAAATCAAAATTCCATCCCGGAAATTGACTAAGCTGTTGGTATAATCACGGACAAACGAACTTTGTTCTGCGTGGGCAGTTGATGTATTAGAAGCACAACAAGAAACTGTAAATGTCACGAAAGCACATTAGTGGTCATTTTAGTACCCATATTACGTGAACATCTCATAACACTAAAGTCAATGTATGAGAAAAAGCTGGTATCAATCTAATCACTATTCAATGAGGTAAAAGCAACAACCATGCGACCCTCACTTCTGATATCCAGAAGTAATTTATTTTCGTCGAATAGAGAAAGTTCTTTTAAATGGATATGATCGTTCAATTTAGAATTAACCCCAATCTGAATTCGGTTGAAAGTCAACCGCACCGAACTTGCTCAACATGGGCCAAGAGATTAACGATTGGGAACAACTGCAGCAACACATATAACATTAGCCATCTACATACTCGTAAAATAAGACTTACTACGGTCTAGTCTCAGTATCCCACGTGTGCTCGCAGCACAGGTGCTACATTTGCAGCTTCGCTGCATTGTGATACCACACAGCGGCTGAACATTACGATGCAGTTTCTTATCTTGACTACATACATCTTTAACCATTCCTTTCCAAAAAGCTAACATACATACAGGAGGAAACAAATTCACTAATGGTATGACTAACCACAGTCTGAGAAATAAAGACGCCTGGAGTATAGTTTATGAAAAGGGTAGGACGTGAAAGTAAGATCCACGACACATGACAGCAAATGAACTTTACCTGCAGTCTGAATATCATTGAACACTGACATGTGGCATGCTTCACTATATGGTAATGCTTTACTCCACACATCCCCCTCCCCCTCTCACAGAACTACGTCAAAAAATTCATCGGTATCAGCTAGGAACGAGACCCGCACTGCTGTACCATGTTCTTCCGTTGAGTTACAATCATATTCATTACACAGTATTACGACTGCAGTTTATCAGAGCATAGCCCTGGTGTATGAACACCAAATGAAGCATCTATACGTACTTCAACACACGTAACAGCATCACATACGCCTGAATTAACGCCGAAATAAATTGGACAAAGTGCATAAAATATGTAAAGAGCGAATGAACGTCACTCCTACAGACCGAATAAGTTTCAAGGTGGATGATAAGATATTCCACCAAGATCAGCACATCTTAATAAAATTTAATCAGTAACCTCTCTTAAGCTGTAAAGGAAACCAAAGAAAAATTTGGATAGTTAAACTCCAGACAGAAGACATAAAAACTTTGGGGTTTGTCGATGATATTGTAAATATCAGATACAGCAAATGACTTTAAAAAGCAGTTTAACGAAATAGTGCCTTAGAAAGAGGTTAGGATCAGCTTTAACAAAAACGAAAGGGTAATAAAATGTATTACAGTTACATCAGACGCCACTGAAGTAATTAGTTAGGAAATTAGACCATAGATGTAGTAGATAAACTCATTTACGCAATTATCATGGTCGATGTAGAGAGGAGACTAAACTGATACTAACTGTATACCAAAAAAACTATTTCTGAAAGAGCAAATTGTTAATTCGAATATGAAGTGTTATAAAGTCCCTCTGGACGAACCTGTCTGTAGTGTAGCCTTGTAAGGACGAACAACGTGGACGATAAACAATTCAGGCAAGAGAATAGAACTGGGAGGAAATTTACGACACAAAGAGATCTGTTGATAGAACTCGTTCTGAGCCATCGTGGAAGTGTCAATTTGATAATGCATGTAAGTCTAGAGCGGGAGGGTGTAAAAATTATAGAGGGAGACCAAGGGATGAATACAGCGAGCAGGTTTCAATAGATGTGTGTTGCAGCAGTTATTGGTAGATGGAAAGATTGGCGTGGAGAGCTGTATCAAACCAATCTTCTCACTGAGCATCAAAGCAAAGTAATCCACATGGTATACATGGAATATCCTCGTAAAACGTACCATTGCACATACGCACGTAAAATAAACTCGGAGCCACAATTATTCACTACTTTCCATAAAGGTAAGAAATACACGAGCAACAGCAGTTTTCCCATTAAGTCAGCTACTCCCAATAGACGCAAGATCGACCATAAACTATAGGAAACACAGAAGAATCAGAAAGTCCTTCTAACTCCTCGCAAAACAACGAATTATCTAACAACACACACTGTTTTTAAACAGTGAACTAAACGCATAACATTGTCGACAAAATGAAATAGTGCCATTAGTAGTACATCTGAATACAGTGAGCAAAATGTACACTACTGCTCACTGAGCTTATCTCGCCTCCATTACTAAGATTTAACCAATGTACGCCGCAAAGCGTCAAGTAATGATCAAGAACTACCATACCAAACATCAGCATGATACAGAAAACGTTTCAAATGGGTTCGCCACTCTCCCACTAATAAGTAAAGCAAGCGACATCACCGATCCACAGACTAATGATCTATACAGTCCGGTTGTTTGATGAAACATTTGTTTCGCAACATATATAGGATGGGGTACAGACGTCGAAGTTTCCTAACATGCGTAGTTCGCGGTCATCACGCTGTTGCAGTTTAAACGAGCGCATCAGCTAACATATCGTGAAACGAAACATACAGCAACCACTACTCATATGATAACCATCACCCAGACATACATATTGTCTGCTTACAGGATCATTCCTAGATTATCTACCGCTTCAAACAAAACGAGACATTCCACGTAGGACTACGTCCCGTTAGCGAATAACTTCGTGCAGTATAATTTGTACACTTATTTGAAGTTAACCATAAAGTTATAGAATACTACTTCTGAACATATCGCTAAAGCGGAAAATTTCTGCGTCCAGTGTTTACACCTTATGTAAAACAGTATCCTTAATGTTACAACTTAACAGAAAGTGTTCAGTGCGCAAGGATACAGACATGCCCAGTATCTTCCCTAACCTTACGACTTAACCAGGCATGGCTCACCTCTGAATTGTTCCCTCAAATTTATCAACAGCAATTTACAGGTTTACGAGAACTGTAGCCGCAGTTTACCGCGTAACCTCTGGCAAAGGACACGTGTACATTTCAGTTTCTGAAAACAATGACAGTGTGAACTACTTAATCATAGGAAAGAATTACTATCAAAGAGAAATTAAGTTTCCCGCGTAATTCGATTCGTTGTTTTGATTCACAACGCACGGTTTAGCACGGTAACAAATGCATCATGCAACAAGAATATCTAAATTTTCATTTGGTGACATTACTATGCACACATTATTTCTTCATAAGAAAAAGGTAAGGGGAGAGAAAAAGCGTTATCCGCAAACATTTCCTTGCAATCGCTACTAAAATAAAAAAAAATCCGTGGCTGTTGTGAATTATTATCCCTATAATTCTAGTTACTGTGTGTAACAGCACAAATCGTTGAATTCTGGTAAAATGTTTCGTTATGACAAAGCCAACATCAGCCACAGCTGAGTTCTGTCAAACTCTTGAGAGAAATTACTTATGACAATACTAGTGGGAAACTTAAGTGCGGTACTTAGTATCTACCTGTGCTGCATTATAGGAACAAATTTAGAGTACATGCAGGGATTAATGCTAGTGGCGAAGCGACACCCACCCACCTCTCGCAATCTTGGTAATCTACCCAATAAAAGTATTCAGAATTACCCGAGCAGTTCAGCTTTTTTTAAAGAAACCTACATAAAACGTCACACTTCGTTAAGTATAAGGCTAATTTACACGACACACTACGATACATATCAGTTTGTCACAACAACCAAGGTATCACGCTCTAGTCACTATGCTACACACAAAATTGTCCACGTCACCAGGTTAAGGGTTTTGAGGAAAACATACCTGAGAATCATCACGGCTATCTCTGCTGGCAGCATCCCAATGATGTCCAAAGCTCCATTGCTTGAACAAACACTCGACAGTCCCACGAAACACAGCAGCGAGTAGAATGGCTCCATAGCGACACCGGACTACTACTGTTGCACTCCACAGTCAACGAGCAAATGGCGAGCGCTCCGGCCGACACATCTCTTATACTACAGTCGCGTGTGATGACGTCATCTCACTGTAGACAGCGCTGCCACGTGTACTAGTGACTACATGGATTTGACTAAACGTGCAGTGATACATATAGGAAAGTGTGAGAGTTTAAAGCATTGTCTTAATTCTGTAGCAGATAGTGCAGTGAACCAGTATTTCGAAAATATTGTGACTCATTGCTTCTGGCAACTTGTTAGCTTAATCTCATACGTAATGCTAAATGTTTCTAGTAAAACAAACTACGGTAAACGTGCAGGAGAGGTGCTGTTATGAACGCATGTGTCGTACACAAGGGAGAAACCGCCGAAAAGGTATGTGTGGGACTATTCCGTAACAGTATTTCACAGTCACTACACCAAAGAATTATGTTAAAATTGCTCGTAACAACCCCAGAAGTTATCTTTGTATCAAGATTTCTTAGTTTAATCTGCTGCAAAAATTTCATATGTTATACGTAAGGTTAATGGCCAGTCTTTCCCCACTTAGCGATTAATGTAAAACCTTTCACGACAGAACCGCGATGCAAATGGTCAATATCACGTATTTCCAAGAAAATCCGTTACTGAAATTCATTTTCTGATATGGGGCATTTTTAATTGATTGAAGTTCTAATATAAGATAACTGGCTCTTTTGGTGTTTATTCGATAAAGCCACCATAACGTGGAGTCAACTGGAAAAGAAACTTTCCCATGTAACGCTTCTTTCTACGGAATTCACGACTGTTCCAGTAAGAAGCAACAGCGTCTTAGATACACACACACACACACACACACACACACACACACACACACACAATTATATATATATATATATATATATATATATATATATATATATATGTGTGTGTGTGAGAGAGACCATTAGCGGTTTTTGGTATATGTGTATATCTAAAGATAGAAATGGGAGGTTAGCTTGAAAGACATCTGTGGATTTTTTTATGAAGGGAATGTGTCGTTCCTGTATCATTCTAACGTAAACTGGTTTATTCAAACGAGACATTGTGGAGGATCATATAATGGGCTTTTCCTGGTCATTTTACTTCACCGAATAAGATGGAACACCTGTATGATGCTGGACTCGTATTTGAGAGGCCAGTTGTTCATATCGCCTTCAGGACACACAGCTTATCCGTTCTTTCAGTACATCACATACACAGCAAACTTCAGCATGACTCCATTATGAGGGCACGGCTGATTTTCTTCTCCAGTCCAAGATTGTGTTCCGCTGAAGTGATTTCGTCGACAACGCGAAGTTCTTCCCTACCTTAAACACACTGTTACTGCATTGCGTTTGATGAAAACTGCTTCTGATTAAATGTAGTACGTGATACTACCCTCTCTTCCTCCTTCCCCTTACATTAAGAGTGCTGATAATGAGAAGTTTACTCTTGTACTTCACGTAAAAGTTCGTCTGATAAACCACTGAACACTAGCGTTTAGTTTCCTCTAACACGATTATTACAATTTATCTACCATGATTTCTTCATCCAGAAAGCCTCAAATATATTGACTTTTCCTGAGGAAAAAAATTATAAATTGCCTCTGGCATTTATATCTGAGAAATATGGTGACATGATGCTGACTTAGAAGTATGTGAGTGCCTCAGACGTGGAATTTTTATAGTAAGCTGGTCCGTGATACCAACGGTTGCTACGTCCAGTACATCAGCGGCAGAAGTACAATGAACTTATTAACCTTCCACAGCTATGACGTTTATTAGGGTACATTTTTTGCGATTCTCCGACGTCCCATAATATTAAGTAACCTGTAAACTGATCATAGATGCTTCTTTAGGAACCAGTTTCTTCATTTAACAAAATATTCATAAAACATAGATGTTTGGTGTACGTAGCACTACATACCAAAATCTTCTCTTCTTGTCTGAACTGTATACCGGTAATGTTTCACTTCCATGCAAAGTTATACTATAGACAAATATCTTCAGAAAATATTTCCTAACACTTAAATTTGTATTTAATGTCAATTAATTTTTCTTCAGTAATGATTTTCTTGCATTGCCAGTTCCGATTTTGTATCCTCTCTGATAGGGATACCATCAGACATTTTGCTAGTAACTGGAGTTATTACATTCTTCTTAAAGTGTGGTGGTATTTCGTCTGCCTCATATACCTTGCACAGCAGCTGAAATAGCTTTTCATAGCTAGCTCTCTCAAGGATATCCACAGTTTTGTCGGAATGTCGTCTATTCCAAGGGCCTTGGCTCGTCTTACGTCTTTCAGAGCTCTGTCAAATTCTTCTCGCAGTATTTATTTCCCATCTCATCTTCAGTTACGTCTTCTTACCGTCATATAATATGGGTTTTGGTGCAGTAAAGTTGGCCAAATTTTTGAATAGCTCTTTCCAATAAGGCCGGCTACTTCTAGTTATTATTCGTACGCCCTTTTTCTGCAGTTTAGAAACTGTGTCCCTGTGTTGTGCTTTCAACCCTCAGAAAATAATCACATAGCTAAGAACTGTATGTCGCCACAAGGTAAAGGCTATTACAGACTGAGGCAAACACACTAAGAAGAGAACATGGTAATGATAATTTCTTAGTGTTTGCCACGTTTATAACAAACTGCAAATTACAAATACGATATTATTCAGTACGTGTGGGCTGTTTTGGTTTGAATCTTTCAGTTGTAGATAGCGATCGTATGTTTTATTTATGCTACCACTCTTGTTGTCTTCAGTCTGAAGATAGGTCTCATGCAGCTTTCCACAGAAGTCTGTTCTGTACACACCTCTGCATAACTACTACAACGTACATCTGCTTGGTCTTCCTATACAAATTTAACCCCCTATGTCCTCGACTACCAAAATGACAATTCCATTATGAATCGGGTTGTGTCCTATCAACGTTGTACCATAAATTTCCTCTGTCCATTTTGATCCAATGCCTATACATTATTTATCCGTACTAATCTTCACTATTATAATGCTTACATTCTCGTTAAACAACTTCGCTTTCTAAAGTGAAACATTTATTTCTATTGCTTGCCTGGAATTTATATTCCTTTAACTTCAGCCATCATCCGTTATTCTGCTGCACAAATAGTATAAAATTCGTCCATTACTTTTAGTGTCTTACTCCCTAATCTGATTCCTTGAGTATCACCTGATTTAATTCGACTACAGTCCATTATCCTAGTTCCAGTTTTTCTAAGGTTCATCTCAAACCTCTTTCAACTATCATTTTTGTCTTTGTTCCAAGTCTTTTCGTCTCTGGCAGAATATCAACATATCTCAAAGACTGCAATATGCTATTTCTTAGGAGTTTTTGCTGTGAACGTGTTGCTTACTAGACCCTTAAAGCTTTAAAGCTTTAAAGCTTTAGTGGACAAGACGAGCCGTTGAGGTGAACAATGGTTTGGTTTTTGTCGGGTATTACTACAGCTATATACTTTTTTAATTAGGCTGCTGGGACAGATTGAACCATAGCGTTCTGCGAGGTCTATTTTAAACTGGGAGTTTGGTTGCAAGTAGGCGAAACCAACGAATACACGAAGACGAAAAGCTATTTTTGTTAAACGAAGTTTGTGGTGACATTGACCTGTAGTGTAGCCTAATGCGGATTTTATGTTGATAACTTGTTTGTGTTTACGAAGGCATCGAATATGTTATCAGTTTTTGCTTCCTTTTTTTTGCGTAAATTCCTCAGTCCATAGTACATTTTCGCTGTTGACTCAGATCCCTATTATCCTACTGTGGTCTGATATTTTCAAGATTTGAAGCCTTCCATTCCCATAAATGTCCCATTTGTCGGATCTAATTTTCTTAGGGTTCTCGTTATTTTAGTAATGGCAAGCGTTGGCCAGTTTTAAGGCTTGTGTCTCTGACGTATTTGATTTCATTTTGTGTGTTTATGCAGCCAGACATAATCTCATACAAGATTTGTCGTCGTTGTACGTGAAACTAAAAGCTCACGAATACACTTACACAGAGAATATTAAAGTATAATTTCAGGAGTGTAGAACAGATGGTCGCCCTTGGCGTTGATGAAAGAAACATCCCGGTATTTGCGGAAAATGACGTAAGAACACGACAGATAACTTAAATCAGGCAACTGTAGTGCCTCATTCGGTTGGTCCCTGTTCTACAGTGTTCTTTCAGTAACACACAATTTGCTCCAGGTAACTTATAATATGAAACATGGTTTTGCGCTTAATCGCCCCGCACGATGACACCCGCTGGTAACTCCGGACTGCGAACGTACTGCTATGCCTCTTTCACCAACTCCAGTCTATTTCGAAAACTGAATGACTGAGGCAACATGTTAAGTCTTCATGTTGTTGTCTCAGTCCGCCTAAAAAACCTGCGTCAGATGCTTCCATGATTGAGATGTCCCATCAGGAGAATGACAAGACGCTGCCACGCATTATAGATTTCGGCACCTTTCCTTTGAAAGCATTACGTTGTGTTCATGCATTGTAATGTGACTGTTGGTCGTAGTTACCCTGTATCATTATTAACCACTAATCTGTCGTCCAAGTGTCCATATTACCACTAGGCGAGCGGTACACCCATACATTATGAACTTTTTAGAGATGTCTATATTAATTTCCGAGTTAGAACCACAGTTTCCCATTTTTCTACTTTAGGCGCTCTTGTTTCTTTAGTGCAGTTTGTGTAAAACTTATGTATTCTCAAAACACTTACCTTCGTTGCCAAAAGCGTTGCACCATGATAAAGTACCATCAAATTCACTACTACGAACAAATTATTGACAATATGTGTGATTAATGACTTAGTTTCTTATACTGGGAACTGAAAACATTCTCAAATAACCTACAGTCACCTTTCAGCCTAACCTAGACCTCACACTTAGCCATAATAGTTGCCGCTGTTTTCAGTGTTAAACCGCTCGGAAGATTGAAGTGCGCGAGTTGGTTTTCCACGTTCATTAAGTTCCAACCCAAATTTCCCTCGTGAGGTGTTCAAGGAGTCGCCACCCTCTCCCCTGTTTCGTCCTCGGACACACTCACTACTCAGGACACACATTTATTACAGCGTACAATTACCGTATGCTCAGTTTGCTCTTCACATTTTTTTTCTCAGTTTAATTATGAGAAAAGTAAACGTGACAGCTACCATCCATGTAACTGCACAGACTTCAGCGGCCATAGTAGACGCAGTAGAAGGCCACTGTAACCGTGGCCGAAACGTTGGTTTCTCCAGTATTGCTTCTTACATTACGACGCGGTACCACACTTATAAAACTTTTATGTTAATTCCCATCCACAAAAATGATAACAATATTCAGTCGCTGCTACCTGTTCTATAATAACTAATCTCACAATACAGCCCCTGTTACTCTCAAAACGTCATTCATTCGTAAAGTTCTTAGTTGTTTTCGTACTTATCCTGTCAGTTCCGACCTTTTTCATCACGTGCTGCGTGACAGTGATTGCCTTCTCCTTATCGCGTTGCAGTGTTCAAGAGAGAAAATAAACTAGGACAGGCACAACGTATGTACCATCGTAGTTTCGTTGGTTTGACGATTTCTGTGCCGTGTTAAAGGTTTCGTCTAAAATGAAATATTCAGTATAGGCCTTGATATTGATGTGTTCTTACTTCCATAATGAAAAGAATTGTCATCAGTACCTTTACTGTTGATAATGTAAACAAAAATTATTCTAGTCGAAAGTTGGGTAATAAGAATTTAGCATATTTATTTTGCGTCTGAATAGCCTTTTTCAATGTCCCGTACAAAAAGGAACCATCTGAGTCTTGTTCCATAGCTGTCTATTGACAAGCGGCGTATCATCACGCATGCAACGCAGTTACCTGTAGACACGGTAAATGTGAACACATATTATGTTAGGTTTATCACGTGGGCAAGAATTGCTGAAAAATTTAATTATGTTGTTTGTACTTTTCTTTGGTGTCGTTGATTTCTGAATAAAATTGTTGATAATGCTGCAAGAATTCCGCTTATTGTGTACTGCATCTTTGTTACTCCCAGTTACAAGATCTAGTCATCTCTCATTACTTAAAGACGCTTGTTTTCCCTTAGTATGAAAGACAAATTAGTGCTGTTGGCTCGCGGTTTGCTCCTGAGCTGAACTGCCACACTTACAGTCACTTTTAGCTGAAGAATTAAAACTTTATCTGAATATAGTGCAGACTGAGACTGTTTTTGATGTGTTTCGTATCATCTATTGCGTTCATAGAATGTTTCTCTTTCATCGTGTATATGTGTAACGTGTAATTACCATTGATGTCTGTAGATAAGTGCCACAAATTGTTTGGTTAATGGGTGGAGCCCAATGTGACATCGCTAAAACTACAATCTAGACATTTTCTTAATGAAACTTAAGGAAATTACGGGAAACCACAGAAAGGTCGCCAGCCTGGTCTAATCAGTTTTGAAGAATGTTCTTGTGGACTGTGCCATTGTTTTGGTTAAGCATCTTTGCATCGTTAGCATCTAGTGTTTCCTTCAGAACAGGACACATCTAGACCTTTCATCGACATTTGGAAAACAGGGATTTATGCATCTGTTCATTAATTTTTTGATTACCTACAGAAAAACCGTATCCTACAATGTAGACGCTTAATAGCTTTAATTATAGTACGAGATGTGAAGGTACTATTTCAAATGTCGATAACGGATGCGTCTAATCTGAGCGTATTTCGCTTCCTTCTCATTACACTGTGTGTATAAAGTTATTGGGATAAGAGGGACAAGTTACTTCGTCGTTAAGTCCCGTTAACCCACACTGATTGATTCACCCATTCATTCGTGTTTTATTTCTTATCTTATAACGGGTGAACCAAAACTCTACCGACAAATTTTGAGGCGGTATGGCCCGATTAAAGAAAAACATGTCTAGTAAACACGCGCCCTAAAATGCATTGCTTAAGGGCTATGAGCACTTGTTTAGTAGAAGATACAAGTTGGAAGGAAGGAAGGAAGGAAGGAAGGAAGGGAGGGAGGGAGGGAGGGAGGGAGGGAGGGAGGGAGGGAGGGAGGGAGGGAGGGATTAAGGGCTGTGGGCACTTGTTTAGAAGAAGATACGACAAGTTGTGGGAGGGAGGAAGGGAGGGGGGGAGAGAGAGAGAGAGAGAGAGAGAGAGAGAGAGAGAGAGAGAGAGAGAGAGAGAGACGTGTGTATGATAAATCCCTTCCCTCTAAAATTTCCCCTCTTCATACCTACTCTGTGTTGCAACAGATGAAGTGTCACTGATCTCATTTGTACTAAGACTGCAGTAACCGCGAAGTACCTATTTGCTTCCACCGTTCTCAGTGGAATGCGTAAGTCCTAATTAATGTTCACCAATCTGCAGTCGTCCGCACTAGTTGGCCCCTGCGCAGAAAACTTCACGGTAGTCGTGAATCCATTATTTTGAGGCTGTAATAAACTCTTAGCGAGGAACTGATATTTTATAAATAATTAATTTTCCAATTAGATTTTTATTAACAGAATGCGAGAAACTTCTCAATTATATTCCACTTTATGAATCACAAATAATTTCCATTCTTCACACTTTCATAGAAAATAAGCAAAACAATGAACCGCATATTTGCGTAATTACTATCAAATTATTTTCGATTCTATACCCAAATAACCAGAGATTGCTAAATAACTTCTTAACCGATACCGGCCAAGGCAGACAACATGTCTGTCCACCGAGGCTGCCGAACCAGCTCTGATCTTGCAGCCGAACCACTTCACCCGCCATCCAAATTAGGCGCGATCCAAAGATCTCCCAAGTATTTCGTCTGCCTTTACGTTTAGCAGTTATTCATTATTCTGCTGGTAATCAACACTTTTGAAATAATGCAACGATAGTCTGCTATTGAGTGGTGCTTTTATATGAAAGACAAGTAAATTTACTGTTTAATAGCAGAAGTTTATCATTTTGGCGCGCTACTTCCGGACACAGCAGCAATCACGGAGGAGGACCCCCCAAGGGGCTCACCAATCTTTAGCAGGTTCGTGCCTGGCTACCATAGGACCCAGCCTTTCAGCATTTTTTCCCTTACGTGCTGCATATCTATCCTCTTGCTATTCTTTTTCCCCTCTCTTGGGGAACATGCCTGGGGTGTTATTCAGAATGTTCTGCACTGTCTGTCACTGACACAAGAAGAGTCTCACCTTTTTTTCGCTCGCTTTTCCTTTCTTTGTTTCCCTTCTCCTCTCGTTCCTCGGCTTCGGCATTTGACACTCTTATTTTTCTTCTTCCTCCCTGTAAACACCTGAAGGCTGGACCACGCGTCTGGCGCATAACAGGTGACTGGGTAACGCATAATTCCCAGCCCTGGGTCGACAGGTAGGGTTCACACGTGCCCCTGGTACAAGCCAGGCCCAGGGAGGAGTGATTGCCTGAGCTGCAACCTTCCCAAATTGCCGATTGGTCTCTGTTAGATGTTCGTGAGGTGTGACCCGAGGTGTGAACAACCACCTAAGGTGGGTGTGCTCCTTGTGAAGGGATCTCCCAGTTGTAAGGAGCACGCCATCAGAGACAGTGGCAGTCATGGGGGATTTTCTCGCGATGAGTCAATCATCTACCTATTGAACATCTACCAAATGCAAACGTAATGAGGCTATTGATTCAAATACCCTTTCCACTGCAACAAAGTTCGTTGTGGTTCACGTACTGAAGACGGTCAGTCCTTTACCATGGTAAATCCGTTTATTATTCTGAAAGGTGTTGGTGCAATTGCCAGACATGTGAAATCCTGCTCTCGTTTACAGAATGGCACTTTGCTTTTGTAGACTACTTCTGATTCTCAAGCCCAACAAATGCTTGCTGCCTCTCCTATCCATGGCTACCCTGTTTGTGTCGAGCTCCCATAGAACTTCGAATACTTCCCATGATGTAATTTACACCAGGCTGCTCATGGTCTAACTGTGGCCGGAATCCAATCTTACCTTTCTGATAAGGGTGTCATTGCCATCCATCATGTAATGAAAGAGGTAGATTCCTCCTTAGTGCCCAACCGCACTCTTTTTCTGACCTTTGCTAGAGAGGTGTTTCCGTCCAAGTTCAAAACAGGCTATGAAATTATCACAGTCCGGCCGTACATTCCGAAATCGATGTGCTACTACCATTGTCATCGTTTCAACCACACTATAACGTTTTGTCAACACCCAGCCAAATGTGTAACCTGTGGTAGGAATGCACAAGAGGGCGATTGTCCACATCCTTCTCCCCGCTTTGTCAACTGCAATGGCGGCCATGCGGCGTCCTCTCGGGACTGTCGTGTGTATCTTGATGATCAAGCTGTCTAATAGATCCGGGTAAAGGGAAAAGTGCCTTACCCAGTCGCTCACAAGTTACTGGCTAGTCGTAAACCCTCCATTCTTCCCATCTGGCACCTATAGTTCTGTTCTTGTTACCCCTCGCTCCATGAATGACATGGAAACGCAGACATGCGACCTCCAATTCCGCTATGAGGTTGTGAAATCGCCCAGTGTCAAGGTAACATCGCCATCCCCCCATCCAGCTGTGCAAGAAGCCGTCAAACTCTCTCCTCTAGGGGCGAAGCCACCAGCTACACAACCAGTAGGTCGGAAAGGACAGAAGGAGTACTCCCATGAAGACTTCCTCCAACCCTCCAGCCAAGCAACACCCAAGGCTTTCTCTATCTAGAAAGGCTCAAAGAAATCCACCAAAGGCAAACGGTCTTCTCATTTACCAACTCGAAGATCCTCTTCGACTGTGTCGCCACGTAATACCTTAGCCTGGCCGGCCTGTGTGTCACTGGTGTGCACCACCAACCATTTATCAACGTTGAACTCCACAGACCGACCGCACATACAAGCTGATGCTTCTGATGGACCCCATGGAGCAATATCCTCATGCTTGTGTGCCCTGCAGTAGCGACCCTTCACCAGCTGTTACTCGGCAGTCGCCGATGTGACACCCCTACATCTCTTCCTCATCATGAATCTCTTCCACTGGAATGTTTGCAGTCTTTCGGTCCCACAAAGAGGATTTAAGACTGCTTTTATCATCTCAGCATACACTTGTGCTCCGCCTACAGGAAGCGAAATTGCGCCCTCACGACCACTCTGAGTTTTCACTATTTTTACCAGTTCGTTTTGACCTTCCCTCTGAGGTCAGCATTCCATCTCATGGGGCCGTCTTGCTGCTCATAGGGGATGACATTCATAGTCAGCACATCTCCCTGACTACCTGTCTTCAAGGTGCTGCACTTCGCCTTTTCCTTCCCCACCTGACTTTTTCCTCTGTACCATTTATGTCCCTCCATCATTCGATGTCACCAGGGCAGACTTCCTTCAGATTACAGGGCAGCTACCTCCCTATTTTTGCTACTCGGCGATTTTAATGCATACCACCCCCTTTGGTCTTCTCTCAGGACCTAACAGAGAGGTGCCCTTCTTCGCTGACCTTCTTAACCAGCTTAACCTCTTCTGCCTTAACACAGGAGCACCGACTTTATTTCTGACTCCTCATACACTTATTCCAATTTGGACCTATCATTCTGAACTGCCCAGCTTGCCCATTGTCTTGAGTAATCCGTTCTTCCTGACACCTACTCGAGCGACCATTTCCTGATTTCTCCTGTGCTATCCGTTTACTGACTCTTATCCCACCTGTGTGCACACACAAATGGCAGCTTACTGAGACTGACTGGTGGCTTTATTCCTCCTTGGTGAACTACAAATAACAAGATTTCTCCAGTTGTGGTGACCAGGTGCAATATCTCACAAACGTCATCCTTACTGCAGCAGAACTTTTCATTCCACGCACTTCCTTCTTACTACGTCGTGTTCTAGTCACTTGGTGGACACAGGCATGCTGGGACGCAATTCGTGCACAGAGACGTGTTCTCCGCGTTTTTAACCGTCATCCTAAGATGGCAAACTGCATTCATTACAAAAAGATGCATGCAAAGTGTCATCGCGTTCTTCGGGATAGCAAAAGAGCTAGCTGTATTTCATTCACAAGCTCTTTTAACAGTTCCACCCCTTCCTCTGTCGTGTGGGCCAACCTCTGACGGCTCTCTGGGACCAAGATCCATTCCCCAATTTCTGCCTTGACAGTAGCAGACGGTGTCATAGTGGACCCTGTTGCTATCTCCAACACTTTGGGCCACCGTTTTGCGGAAGTTTCGAGCTGTTCCCGCTATCACGCTGCCTTCCTCCATCGGAAACGAGCGGAGGACGCTCGGGCGATACCCTTCTCTTCTCCGAATCGTGAGTGTTAATCGTGAGTGTTACAATTCCGACTTTACTATGAGGGAGCTAGATCATGCTCTCAGTTCATCCCGATACTCCGCCCCAGGGCCAGATGCAATCCACATTCAGATGTTGCAGCACTTTCTGCTTAACACGTACAACCGCATCTGGGTAGAGGGCACATTTCTTGGACGCTGGCGTGAAGCCATCCTCATAACCATACCTAAGCCTGGCAAGGACAAATACCTTGCTTATAGCTACCACCCCATCTCTCTTACCAGCTGCGATTGCAAGGTGATGTAACATGATTCTGCGGAAATCCAAGACTGTGGCCGTGTTTTTTTCGATTTATAGAAGCCTACGACACCTGCTGGAGAATTGGTATCCTCCACACTCTTTCCACGTGGGGCTTCCGTGGCCGCCTGCCCTGTTGAATTCAGTCCTTTTTAAAAGATCGAGTTTTCAGGGTGCGTGTGGATTCTGCCTTGTCGGATACCTTTACCCAGAAAACCGGTGTGCCTCAAGGTTCCGTCGTGAGTGTCGTCCTCTTTGCTATCGCCATTAACCTTATCATGGCCTTTCTCCCACCAGGCATTTACAGCTCCCTTTTTGTCTACGATTTTGCCATCGTTTGGTGTTGTCCACGGATCTGTCTCACTGAGCGGCGTCTACAGCGGTGTCTTGATCTTCTTTACTCCTGGAAGATCGACAATGGCTTTCGCTTTTCCACTGTCAAAAACGCCTGTATAAATTTCTGGCGACGCAAGTGGTTTCTCACACCATCTTTACATCTTGGCCCTGTTGCCCTTCTGTTTGTTGAAACTGAGAAATTCCTTGGGCTCATGCTTGAAGGGAAACTATCTTGGTCCTCCCACGTATCTTACCTGTCAGCCCGCTGTACGCTGTTCCTTAATGTCCTACATGTCCTCAGTGGTACTTCTTGGAGTGCCGATCGAACAACCCTCCTCCCTTTGTACCGGTCCCTTGCCCATTCGAAACTCGTTTTGCCACGAGCGCCTTTTACACCAGCCTGGTTGAGAGTCTGTATGCTGAAGCTGATGAACTACCATTATCCTACCGCTGTGACTTTCAACTTCAGCAGGTATGCATGCCGTTTGTCAGCCTTTCGGGGCCACCCATCCTATGCATCCTTCTTTGATGATACCTTTGATCACCAGTATGGGGTACATGCCCATTCTCTGTTACCTCCTGGAGTCAGCTTTTGGCACTTGTTATAGATTCTTAACTTCACACTACCTGCACCTTTCCTGGTGCATGTGAACTCACCACCACCTAGGCTTCGTGAAGCGTCCCATGTGAACCTTGGCCTTCATTCGCTTCCTAAGGACATTACTCCAGTTTCGGTCTATCACCTTCAGTTTCACGACCTTCGCACGGAACTTGACGATAGTACCTTAGTATACACTGTTTTCTCTCGGACTGGGAGTGAGGTCGGGAGTGCTTTCGTCATTGGCACCAGTGTCTTTCGATATCGGCTTCTGGCACACTTCTCAGTATTTACAGCCGAGCTCTTCGCCCTGTATCAGGCCACGGAGAACATCCGGCGACACAGACTTTTCAATTGTGTCCTCTGCTCAGACTCACTGAGCGCCCTTCAAAGTCTATGTGCACTGTACACCACCCATCCCTTCGCAGAGTGGGTCCAGGAAAACTGTCACCTGGTCACTCTCGCAGGCATACGTTCAATCAGTTGCTGGAAGGTGTCTTGGGGAATGCAGTCCATTCTTCACGGAGTGCTGCATTGAGGAGAGGTATCGATGTCAGTCCGTGAGGTCTGGCACAAATATGGCGCTCCAAAACATCCCAAAGGTGTTATATAGGATTCAGGTCAGGACTCTGTGCAGGCCAGTCCATTACAGGGGTGTTATTGTCGTGTAACCACTCCGCCACAGGCCATGCATTCTGAACGGGTGCTAGATCGTGCTTAAAGATGCAATCGCCATCCCCGAATTGCTCTGCAGCAGTGGGAAGCAAGAAGGTGCTTAAAACATCAATGTGGGCTTGTGCTGTGATACTGCCACGCAAAATAACTAGGGGTACAAGACCCCTCCATGAAAAACAAGCTCACAGAATAACACCACCGCCTCCGAATTTTACTGTTGGCACTACACACTTTGGCAGATGACGTTCACCGGGCATTCGCCATACACACACCCTGCCATCGGATCACCAAATTGTGTACCGTGGTTCGTCACTCCACACAACGTTTTTCCGCTGTTCAATCGTCCAGTGTTTACGCCCATTACACCAAGCGAGACGTCGTTTGGCATTTACCGGCGTGATGTGTGGCTTATGAGCAGCCGCTCGAGCATGAAATCCAAGTTTTCTCAATTCCCGCTTAACTGTCATAGTAGTGGCAGTGGATCCTGATGCAGTTTGGAATTCCTGTGTGATGGTCTGAATAGATATCTGGCTGTTACACGTTACGACTCTCTGCAACTGTCGGCGGTCACTGTCAGTCAACAGATGAGGTCGGCCTGTACGCTTTTGTGCTGTACGTGTCCCTTCACGTTTCCACTCCACTATCACATCGGAAACAGTGGACCCAGGGATGTTCAGGAGTGTTGAAATCTCGCGTACAGACGTATGACACAAGTGACATCCAATCAGCTGACCACGTTCGAAGTCCCTGAGTTCCGCGGACCGCCGCATTCTGCTCTCTCACGATGTCTAATGACTACTGAGGTCGCTGATAAGGAGTACCTGGCAACACAATCCACCTAATATGAAAAACGTATATTTTTGGTGGCGTCCGGATACTTTTGATCTCATAGTGTATATTCACTATCAAAGCAAATAAGTGCCGAAACAAATTCCAATCTTCCTCACACAAATTTTTAATTCTTGTCGATACTTTACAATCAAAAATATATTTTCTAATACTGATATTGTGTTTTCTAACCCTTCTGTGTTTGAGTGATTGTATAAGAATACAAATTTTACATCAATGGAAAAGCTCAGAAATGCGGAAGAAAAATGTCAAATCTGGTCACTCCACTCACACCAAACATGTCTGTTCCTTTCTACCATTCTGTTAGGTCTTCACGTTGATGCATCTGGCTGCATAGATTCCATGCAACGTACTATTACATATACACCACTTCGCTTAAAGTGAGCGGTAGAGAGTATTAGCTAGTAGTTTGTATGAGAAAAGGCCTCAGTAAGTCTGCCGATATCTAGTTTGGTTCA
Source organism: Schistocerca cancellata (assembly GCF_023864275.1). Lineage (NCBI taxonomy): Eukaryota > Metazoa > Arthropoda > Insecta > Orthoptera > Acrididae > Schistocerca > Schistocerca cancellata. The sequence goes on from NC_064626.1 coordinate 250,793,295, forward strand.
CATACGCAATGGCCGTCATGACGAAAATTTGTTACATTCATATTACTAACCCTTTAGAAAGGTATCAGCATGGCATTGAAAATGTCAGCACATTTAATACTCTGCTTTTAACCCATGACTAGCAACAGTAATTCTAGACACACAATTCTAAGAATCTCTCTTAAGTTTTACGGGTAGAGGAGCGTTTCACTACCGCTAGTAACTACCGAAGAAAGCTCCACTCCAACCAGTCCACCAAGCTTCCCCTTAGGGAAATAGCGAGAAGGTCGGGGAAGAAGGCCAGTGTTCACTCTGTCTGCTTGCCGGGGGGTCTCATCCGAGATGTGGAGGAGGCGCTACCGGCGGCGATAGAGAGCACTGGGTGCACCCGACTGCAAATTGTTGCTCATGTCGGCACCAATGACTCCTGCCGTCTGGGTTCAGAGGTCATCCTCAGTTCGTACAGGCGGTTGGCGGAATTGGTGAAGGCGGAAAGCCTCGCTCGCGGGGTGGAATCAGAGCTAACAATTTGTAGTATCGTTCCCAGAACCGATCGCGGTTCTCTGGTTTGGAGCCGAGTGGAAGGCTTAAACCAGAGGCTCAGACGATTCTGCGGAGATCTGGATTGCAAATTTCTCGACCTCCGCTATCGGGTGGAGAAATGTAGGGTCCCCCTGAATAGGTCAGGCGTGCACTACACGCCGGAAGCGGCTACAAGGGTAGCGGAGTACGTGTGGAGTGCACATGGGGGTTTTTTAGGTTAGAGAATCCCCTCCCTAGGCCCGACAAGACGCCTCCTGAGACGCGGCAAGATAGGAGTAGGCAAAATGCAACAGGGAATAACAATATTAATGTGCTAATAGTAAACTGCAGGAGCGTCTATAGAAAGGTCCCAGAACTGCTCTCATTAATAAACGATCACAACGCCCATATAGTACTAGGGACAGAAAGTTGGCTGAAACCAGACGTAAACAGTAACGAAATCCTAAACTCAGATTGGAATGTATACCGCAGAGACAGGCTGAACAGTGAAGGGGGAGGCGTGTTTATAGCGATAAGAAGTGCAATAGTATCGAAGGAAATTGACGGAGATCCGAAATGTGAAATGATTTGGGTGAAGGTCGCGGTTAAAGCAGGCTCAGACATGGTAATTGGATGTCTCTATAGGCCCCCTGGCTCAGCAGCTGTTGTGGCTGAGCACGTGAAGGATAATTTGGAAAATATTTTGAGTAGATTTCCCCACCATGTTATAGTTCTGGGTGGAGATTTTTAATTTGCCGGATATAGACTGGGAGACTCAGACGTTCATAACGGGTGGCAGGGACAAAGAATCCAGTGAAATTTTTTTAAGTGCTTTATCTGAAAACTACCTTGAGCAGTTAAACAGAGAACCGACTCGTGGCGATAACATATTACCCCTTCTGGTGACAAACAGACCCGAATTATTTGAAAAAGTTAACGCAGAACAGGGAATCAGCGATCATAAAGCGGTTACGGCATCGATGATTTCAGCCGTAAATAGGAATATTAAAAAGGGTAGGAAGATTTTTCTGTTTAGAAAAAGTTACAAAAAGCAGATTTCAGAGTACCTGTTGGCTCAACACAAAAGTTTTGTCTCAAGTACAGATAGTGTTGAGGATCAGTGGACAAAGTTCAAAACCATCGTACAATATGTGTTAGATGAGTATGTGCCAAGCAAGATCGTAAGAGATGGAAAAGAGCCACCGTGGTACAACAACCGAGTTAGAAAACTGCTGCGGAAGCAAAGGGAACTTCACAGCAAACATAAACATAGCCAAAGCCTTGCAGACAAACAAAAATTACGCGAAGCGAAATGTAGTGTGAAGAGAGCTATGCGAGAGGCGTTCAATGAATTCGAAAGTAAAGTTCTATGTACTGATTGGCAGAAAATCCTAAGAAATTTTGGTCTTATGTCAAAGCGGTAGGCGGATCAAAACAAAATGTCCAGACACTCTGTGACCAAAATGGTACTGAAACAGAGGATGACAGACTAAAGGCCGAAATACTAAATGTCTTTTTCCAAAGTTGTTTCACAGAGGAAGATTGCACTGTAGTCCCTTCTCTAGATTGTCGCACAGATGACAAAATGGTAGATATCGAAATAGACGACAGAGGGATAGAGAAACAATTAAAATCGCTCAAAAGAGGAAAGGCCTCTGGACCTGATGGGATACCAGTTCAATTTTACACAGAATACGCGAAGGAACTTGCCCCCCTTCTTGCAGCGGTGTACCGTAGGTCTCTAGAAGAGCGTAGCGTTCCAAAGGATTGGAAAAGGGCACAGGTCATCCCCGTTTTCAAGAAGGGACGTCGAACAGATGTGCAGAACTATAGACCTATATCTCTAACGTCGATCAGTTGTAGAATTTTGGAACACGTATTGTTTTCGAGTATAATGACTTTTTTGGGGACTAGAAATCTACTCTGTAGGAATCAGCATGGGTTTCGAAAAAGACGGTCATGTGAAACCCAGCTCGCGCTATTCGTCCACGAGACTCAGAGGGCCATAGACACGGGTTCACGGGTAGATGCCGTGTTTCTTGACCTCCGCAAGGCGTTCGATACAGTTCCCCACAGTCGTTTAATGAACAAAGTAAGAGCATATGGACTATCAGACCAATTGTGTGATTGGATTGAGGAGTTCCTAGATAACAGGACGCAGCATGTTATTCTCAATGGAGAGAAGTCTTCCGAAGTAAGAGTGATTTCAGGTGTGCCGCAGGGGAGTGTCATAGGACCGTTGCTATTCACAATATACATAAATGACCTGGTGGATGACATCGGAAGTTCACTGAGGCTTTTTGCAGATGATGCTGTGGTGTATCGAGAGGTTGTAACAATGGAAAATTGTACTGAAATGCAGGAGGATCTGCAGCGAATTGACGCATGGTGCAGGGAATGGCAACTGAATCTCAATGTAGACAAGTGTAGTGTGCTGCGAATACACAGAAAGATAGATCCTTTATCATTTAGCTACAAAATAGCAGGTCAGCAACTGGAAGCAGTTAATACCATAAATTATCTGGGAGTACGCATTAGGAGTGATTTAAAATGGAATGATCATATAATGTTGATTGTCGGTAAAGCAATTGCCAGACTTAGATTCATTGGAAGAATCCTAAGGAAATGCAATCCGAAAACAAAGGAAGTAGGTTACAGTACGCTTGTTCGCCCACTGCTTGAATACTGCTCAGCAGTGTGGGATCCGTACCAGATAGGGTTGATACAAGACATAGAGAAGATCCAACGGAGAGCAGCGCGCTTCGTTACAGGATCATTTAGTAATCGCGAAAGCGTTACGGAGATGATAGATAAACTCCAGTGGAAGACTCTTGCAGGAGAGACGCTCAGTAGCTCGGTACGGGCTTTTGTCAAAGTTTCGAGAACATACCTTCACCGAAGAGTCAAGCAGTATATTGCTCCCTCCTACGTATATCAGTTGAGGGCTCCCCACACATAGTAATCGCATGTTGACAGATCATGTGACCTGGGTGGCCAGCTAAGACCGCGACCAGACTGACCTCTGCTAACAACTCTTGTCAGGAGTGAAGATTGTGTAAATGTGCTCCAAGGTTCAGTTGACTGTACGGGCAGTTACTCCATCCTGTTGGAAGTAACTGTAGATCTTTTCTTCTCCGTTAATGCTGCCACAAATTGTATCCACTCGTCCGGGCCACTTTTATTTGCCCCACTCTGTAAATGGTTGCGATAACGTATTTGACCTCTTAGCAATAAACATATAGGGAGCATCCTAACCGATACGAGGAGTAAGCACAAGGTCGTTGTTGCGAGACTGAATACCGTAACATACAAATTCACCAAAAATACGCGCATATTATGTCTACTTAAAGCAGATAAAAGTTTTCTTGACTCCTACCTAAGAGTATCACCATTCTTTCCAAACTAATTATTGAAGCTGAGGCCAGATATGACTTGAATCCCAAGAAACAGGATAGACGGCAAGTGGTAGATTTACACCAATTGGTAAGAGATAGAACAGATCTCCGGGTTACGGAAAACATCAGGACACTGTTGCAGAAGCAGCGGAATGAGCATGCCATATTTTAAAAGAACGCAAAATCTCCAAGACAGGTAGTAGAAATATAGCACAGAATTCAGGGCAAAATGATTTTAATCGTTTTCCCAATGAAACTCTGTGTCAAAATTTGGCATAAAATCCAAAGATTATTGTCATACCTAAAGTACACCTTCGGCAAGAGTCAATCCTTCGTTACGCGACAGCAGTGGTATTGTTATCGACGACAGTTCGACCAAAGCGGAGTTACTAAACATCGTTTCCAATATTTCTTCACCTAAGAAAGTGCAATAAATGTTGCAGAATTCGAATAAATAACAGTTGCGAACATGAATAACTTAGAAGTAGATACCCTCGGTGTAATGAAGCAACATAAGGCACTTAATAAAGGCACGTCTTCCAGTCCAGATTTCATACCAGTAGAATCTTTTGGGAGTTTGCTAAATATCGAGCTATTGTATCAGCAATCTCATAAAGTTGCACGCTCGGCGAAAACTCCACACCTAAAGACAGGAAAATGGTGCAGTTCACATCAAAACACAGGAAACAATACATTACTTGACAGTTGCCTAGAAACAGACATTGTTGGACAGGAATAATCTCTGACAATGATGGACGACATGCAATGCATTATATACGTAACAGACGTTGAGTGGTATATTTGTAACCAAAAATGGTACATATTTCACCACATGGGAAAGCAGGATAACATGAATAGCTTTCATGCTTGACACAGGTCACACTCCAAATATAGAGGTCGACATTGGACTCTCAGTAAGGCATCTGCCTTCCTCGGGCATTAATGCACATTTTGCACCTCTTGTTCATGCTGGCTACCAAATTGTTTAGGAGTCATTGAGGGATATTGTCCCGTGCACGGTTCGAGGAAGGGGTATTCGTTGAGAAACACGTCTGCCAAGAGCAACCCAGGCATGCTGTATAGGATTTAGGTCCGGGAAGTACGTAGGTCGTACCATACCTTCAATATATTCTCCCGGTTCTTTGCTGGCATATCTTGTAGTCCATAAACAGAAAGGCGGGAACTTCCTCACCCCTAAACGGACGGACATGATCGAGGATAATTTCCCTGCGCTACCGCTAATCTGTAACGATACCTCGTACAAAGATATGCAGCGGTGTTGTCAGTGCGGCTGCGATGACCACTGTGTCGTGATGGTGCAGTGGTTAGCGCATCTGCCTGGTAATCAGGATACCAGGGTTCGAATCCCGGTCCAGCGCAAATTTTCAGCTTTCCCATTGATTTAAATCAATGCCCATTAGCACCCAATATCTGTAATTCCTTTGTATCTTAATTCATAGTGGCTGCTGGATCAAAACAGTTTTGTTCGGACATGTGCAAAAGAACAGAAAAAAATGTTCAAATGTGTGTGAAATCTTATGGGACTTAACTGCTAAGGTCATCAGTCCCTAAGCTTACACACTACTTAACCTAAATTATCAAGGACAAACACACACACCCATGCCCGAGGGAGGACTCGAACGTCCGCCGGGACCAGCCGCACAGAAAAGAACAGACACCACACACATATTCTGTGGTGTGTAACGTTTTCCCCTCTCTCTCCACACTAACTGGTGGCCAGAATTACTTGCCACAGTAAATCGAGATTCGTCGGAGAACATCTCTCCAGATAGCTGTTGTTGATCCCAACCAACGGGCTCCCTACACCAACGAACGCTTTCTTCTCAACGATGGCGTGTGTGTGTAGCGGGGGGGGGGGGGGGGGGGGGGGTCCATTTAACAGTCTTCCGAGCATACAAACCAGCCTGATTTCATTGCCGCGAAATGGTTCCGGCAGACACACATTTTGGCAGCGGCTGCAAGGTCTGCAGCGATCTGCGTAGGAGTGAAATGCCTCTTCCTTTACGCCAGTAGGGTTACGTACCGACCCTTCTGCCGTGTGGTCCATCTACGACCAACGCCATTCTTTTACACAGCATTTTCATCTTTAGAACCATTTTAAATCTCGAGACGACACTTTTGAACACACCCTTTACTGTGGCCACAGTAGTGACACATTGACCTGCTTCGAGCCGTCCAGTTGCTCGCGCACTATTGTAAGCACTCAAATGGTACCTTGGAGACCAGTTGCCGTACCACATGGAATATCACATTAACCGCTTCCAAAAGAATCTTCGCGACCGAACGATGTGGAGCAGTGGTTATCACACTTGGGAGCTAACATTCCCAAGATGTTCGGGCTCACATGCGGTTCCTCTTCGTCGAAATATCTTGGCTCAAACTCGTCTAGGGGTTGAACCGCAAGTGTCGCATTACATGCCTTAAATTAGACACTTGTGACCCTTTGGTTAAATTATCTGGCTGATGACTAGTTTGCGAAATTGTATGAAGTTAATATGACATATAATAACAGTATAGTAATATCGCGAACTAAATCAACGACCCATAAATGATGTAGGATACACAGTTCTGATTTGGTTACAATAATGTTTATTCAAAAAGAAAACTAACTACGAAAGTGGTCGTATTTAGAGTTACTGTTACACTCGAGCGCATATCCATTTGACACAATTCGATCATTCACAATATCATCGCGAAATAAAAATTCACTGCTACACCTCCTTAACTATACGAAAAGTGAGAGTTCACACAAGGCACGCGGCTGTTCACCGCTCAGAGACAAAGACCCGCGATACCACACAAAGCGAAATTTTCTAAGTCATTTCACTTCCTACCTAGCTAAATACCGACTGTCCGCTTTCGCATCTCTACCAGCACTGCACCCTTTGGTGTCTAGACCAGAACTGTCCAGTTTGGTGACTCTAGCCGAACGGTCCGTTTTCGCGTCTCCATCCGAACTACCCCGTTTGGTGTCTGCACCAGAACTGCCCTCTGCCCGTCTCCGATCGCGTTTCCCGAGAGCCGAACATCTTCGCTCGACTGACTAGCGCAGTTCCATTTCCTGAAGCCGTCCATCTGATTGGCTACAGCTTATTCTACAGTACTTAACATTTTAGCATATTTAAATAATCAAAGCTTGATAACTTTCACGTTCTAGATAAAGTAACAAAAATATCCATTACATAATAAACGTTAAATTCTTTTACATAAAACCAATACAATTTCCTTCTAACATTGAATGTCACGGCAAGTAGCCTTGCACCAATGTGCTTTCTTATAAATAAATAAAGAACAAAAGTAGGTATTATGCACTAAACTTTACAACAAATACTCTATTACCTAATGATTCAGTAAGGTGTGTCATGCTGTCATCGTTCAATGTATTTTGCATGCAGGAAATGATCTGATGCTTCACTAAAAATACTGATAATTTAAATTTACTATATACTTTAAACAAATAAGGTTAGAGTTGATATTTACAATGTTTTTTATCTTAATGATGCGCTTCTATAAGAAATGTCGATCGTTAAGATCGGCTAAAGTGTTCAGATTTTAGCATTCATTTTAGCATTTTGTTACAAAACTTGTTAATTTCACTTCAACAGCAAATCCTAAACTATTATAGATATGATCAACATTCAAGTTTTATTGGGATCACCATGAAAATTTAAGGAGGATGGCGGATTAGAATTACTGTGGCTTCGTTCCCTGCACTACTACAGAATTAAATAGTTTTCATAAATGTTTCCCTTTATGGACGATCTTAGATCCGCTATATTTAACACTGCTACGTCTCCTTGGCCACAAAAGCCTTCTACTGGGTTTCTCTATGACGAAGATTCTCGTCTGTCTCACTCGCACACTACAGCGCTTAGGCCTCAATAGACAATAGACTCCTGTGAGTTTCCCCATCTCGTGGTGACTCTGCGCCCTTTGTGGCACGCGGTTCTGGACGACAGGGTTCGTTTCACAATTCCTGCAGGCCATACATTTAAATGAGAGCGCAATGCTAGTTAACTCACACACTGGACTCGCATTCGGGAAGACGACGGTTCAAACCCGCATCCGGCCATCCTGATTTAGTTTTCCGTGATTTCCTTAAATCGCTTCAGGCAAATGCCGGGATGGTTCCTTTGAAAGGACACTACCCACTTCCTTCCACCTCCTGCCCTAAACCGAGGTACCGATGATCTCGCTGTTTGGTCCTTTCTCACAAATCAACCAACCAACAACCTTCGTCAAACACCGTACTGCATGAACTGTCGAATGCACACGGAGCGTTCGTGCGCAGGCTTCGCTGCGGATATCTCATCCCGTCCTCTACATTGGTCGGGTGTTCCGTAGCAGTTGGCAGCTGTTCCTTAGCAAATGCAGTTGTTCCTTAGCAGTTGTCAAGCAGTGTAGAAATAATCAGTTGAATCGTAGACCTACATCGTTGACATCGATTTGTAGTAGGTTTCTGAAACATGTAGTGTGTTCGGACATTACTAACGTCGAAGAAAACGATCTGTTAACACATAACCAGCACGTATTCAGATGATACCGTTCGTGAGAAAGAAAACTGGCTCGTTATTCACAGGGGATCTCAACTTGATTCCGTACTTTCAGATTTCCAGAAGGCTTTTGAAACAGTTCCGTACAAGAGGGTCACGAAATTTGTCACCAACTTTCTGCTGCAAACGCCAAAATACACTACTGGCCATTAAAATTGCTACACCAAGAACAAATGCAGATGATAAACGCGTATTCATTGGAAAAATGTATTATACTAGAACTGACATGTGATTACATTTTCACGCAATTTGGGTGCATAGATCCTGAGAAATCAGTACCCAGAACAACCACCTCTGGCCGTAATAACGGCCTTGATACGCCTGGGAATTGAGTCAAACAGAGCTTGGATGGCGTGTACAGGTACAGCTGCTCATGCAGCTTCAACACGATACCACACTTCATCAAGAGTAGTGACTTGCGTATTGTGACGAGCCAGTTGCTCGGCCACCATTGACCAGACGTTTTCAGTTGGTGAGAGATGTAGGGAATGTGCTGGCCAGGGCAGTAGTCGAACATTTTCTGTATCTAGAAAGGTCCGTACAGGACCTGCAACATGCGGTCGTGCGTTATCCTGCTGAAATGTAGGGTTTCGCAGGGATCGCATGAAGGCTAGAGCCACGGGCCGTAACACATCTGAAATGTAACGTCCACTGTTCAAAGTGCCATCACGCCGGGTGATACGCCAGTATGGCGATGACGAATACACGCTTCCAATGTGCGTTCACCACGATGTCGCCAAACACGGATGCGACCATCATGATGATGTAAACAGAACCTGGATTCATCCGAAAAAATGGCGTTTTGCCATCTTGCACCCAGGTTCGTCGTTGAGTACACCGTCGCAAGCGCTCTTGTCTGTGTTGCAGCGTCAAGGGTAACCGCAGCCATGGTCTCCGAGCTGATAATCCATGCTGCTGCAAACGTCGTCGAACTGTTCGTGCAGATGGTTGTTGTTTTGCAAACTTCCCCATCCGTTGACTTAGAGATCGAGACGTGGCTGCATGCGGATAAGATGCAGTCATCTCGACTGCTAGTGATAACAGGCCGTTGGGATTCTGCTCGTCGTTCCGTATAACCCTCCTGAGCCCACCGATTCCATATTCTGCTAACAGTCATTGGATCTCGACCAACGCGAGCAGTAATGCCTTGATACGATAAACCGCAATCACGATAAGCTACAATCCGACCTTTGTCAAAGTCGGAAACGTGATGGTACGTATTTCTCCGCCTTACACGAGGCATAACAACAACGTTTCACCGGGCAACGCCGGTCAACTGCTGTTTGTGTATGAGAAATCGGTTGGAAACTTTCCTCATGTCAGCACGTTGTAGGTGTCGCCACCGGCGCCAACCATGTGTGAATGCTCTGAAAAGCTAATCATTTGCACATCACAGCATCTTCTTCCTGTCGGTTAAATTTCGCGTCTGTAGCACGTCATCTTCGTGGTGTAGCAATTTTAATGACCAGTAGTGTATTTTGACTCCCACCTACATAAGGAGAAATTACGATCGTCATAAAATAAGAGAAATTACAGCTCGAATGAAAGATTTAGGTGTTCATCTATAGCACATGCTATTCGAGCGTCGCATATTGGAGAAACAGTACAAAAGTTGATATGTGAACCCTCTGCCAAGTACTTAAATGTTAACTGCAGAATGATCATGTAGACGTACTTTTTAATAGATTAGTCTTGTAGTGTTATTGTGACTATTTCAGCAGCGTATTGTGAAATAAGAATTTTCGACTTTGTACGATTAGCTGCAAATCTGCCAGACTGGGGTTACGATTTTATCCCAATTCAGTTTCTATTCACTTCTTGTTTATTAGATATTCCAATGACATTCGCCTTGTATCTTTCGATATGTTTTCTAATAAAAGCTATGTTTAGACTGCTAAAAATGTCAACATTATCATCACTTGGTGCGTTTTGCCCTTCCAAACTTCACAGATTCATTCCGGTCGCCCTTGATGGCTTAATAATGCTTGATCACGGTAGACAAGAGTACAGTGTGAGGTGACGCAGTTATGAGACACTGTACTCGCTTTCTGGAGGACGTAGGTTCACTTCCTTATCCGGCCATCAAGATTCAGTTTTCTGAGGCTTCTCTGAATCGCTTAAAGCTATTGCCGACATTAAGAACACGGCCATGTTCGTCCTGCACTCGGAATGTCACCATCGGTGACTTCTACTTTGTCACCGACTGCCCGTTAAACCGTCATATTCTTTCAGTTCTCGAAATTGAAAAAGTAGCTATATCTCTGGTGGAAGGTGTTAATGGACAAATCGTTTTACCCATTGCAGAGGATCTACAGTCTTAAATTTTCATTACAGGTTAATAAAGTGGAATCCTCTGGCTGCGCTAAAGCCCGTCTGTACATTTTATATATTACCAAGGAGTGCCCGGCACGGAAGCTTAACAAGAGATGGAAGAAGAGTGGCGAATGGATAGGATGAACCTGTGCGTTCCTCCTGAATACGGTGCCACGTAAGCTCAGTTCGAAGAACACTGCACGGGAATCGCGTGTCTTAGGTCTGGTTTGCATTTATCACATGGTACAGATGTATATGCAGGTTGTTTCCGCTATGATGCATATGGGCAAATGTATTAATTCAAGGTATCTGACTTGTTCCACATCATATCGATGAAATAATCGGGAAAATGTTCTACGGAACATGACATAATTAAAACTAAAGTAAAGAAATCCTGGCCTGGAAACGACTGAGTCGAAAGTTATAAGCGAAAATCAGGAATTTTTCATATTTACTGTCGGTAAAAATTAGACTAGAAATATTTTTTCCCAATTTCTTTATATATATATCGGAGCTTGTAGTTTAGACACTCCCGAAAAGTTATATATTTACCTGTTATCACATCAAATACGAATATATTTATTGTTTCATATGATGTACTCACCTGCAAATCCTAATCTTGTTGTTGTTGTTGTGGTCTTCAGTCCTGAGACTGGTTTGATGCAGCTCTCCATGCTACTCTATCCTGTGCAAGCCTCTTCATCTCCCAGTACCTACTGCAACCTACATCCTTCTGAATCTCTTGGTCTCCCCCTACGATTTTTACCCTCCACGCTGCCCTCCAATACTAAATTGGTGAACCCTTGATGCCTCAGAACATGTCCTACCAACCGATCCCTTCTTCTGGTCAAGTTGTGCCACAAACTTCTCTTCTCCCCAATCCTATTCAATACCTCCTCATTAGTTACGTGATCTACCCATCTAATCTTCCGCATTCTTTTGTAGCACCACATTTCAAAAGCTTCTATTCTCTTCTTGTCCAAACTATTTACCGTCCATGTTTCACTTCCATACATGGCTACACTCCATACAAATACTTTCAGAAATGACTTCCTGACACTTAAATCTATACTCGATGTTAACAAATTTCTCTTCCTCAGAAACGCTTTTCTTGCCATTGCCAGTCTACATTTTATATCCTCTCTACTTCGACCATCATCAGTTATTTTGCTCCCCAAATAGCAAAACTCCTTTACTACTTTAAGTGTCTCATTTCCTAATCTAATACCCTCAACATCACCCGACTTAATTCGACTACATTCCATTATCCTCGTTTTGCTTTTGTTGATGTTCATCTTATATCCTCCCTTAAAGACACCATCCATTCCGTTCAACTGCTCTTCCAAGTCCTTTGCTGTCTCTGACAGAATTACAATGTCATTGGCGAACCTCAAAGTTTTTATTTCTTCTCCATGGATTTTAATTCCTACTCCAAATTTTTCTTTTGTTTCCTTCACTGCTTGCTCAATATACAGATTGAATAACATCGGGGATAGGCTACAACCCTGTCTCACTCCCTTCCCAACCACTGCTTCCCTTTCATGTCCCTCGACTCTTATAACTGCCATCTGGTTTCTGTACAAATTGTAAATAGCTTTTCGCTCCTTGTATTTTACCCCTGCCACCTTTAAAATTTGAAAGAGAGTATTCCAGTCAACATTGTCAAAAGCTTTCTCTAAGTCTACAAATGCTAGAAACGTAGGTTTGCCTTTCCTTAATCTTTCTTCTAAGATAAGTCGTAAGGTCAGTATTGCCTCACGTGTTCCAGTATTTCTACGGAATCCAAACTGATCTTCCCCGAGGTCGGCTTCTACTAGTTTTTCCATTCGTCTGTAAAGAATTCGTGTCAGTACTTTGCAGCTGTGGTTTATTAAACTGATTGTTCGGTAATTTTCACATCTGTCAACACCTGCTTTCTTTGGGATTGGAATTATTATATTCTTCTTGAAGTCTGAGGGTATTTCGCCTGTTTCATACATCTTGCTCACCAGATGGTAGAGTTTTGTCAGGACTGGCTCTCCCAAGGCCGTCAGTAGTTCCAATGGAATGTTGTCTACTCCAGGGGCCTTGTTTCGACTCAGGTCTTTCAGTGCTCTGTCAAACTCTTCACGCAGTATCGTATCTCCCATTTCATCTTCATCTACATCTACATCCTAATCTTACAACAGCCAAAATCCATAATTATTATCTATACGTCTGTCGATGCAGGTTTCAGTTAGATTTTGGCCTCCGCGCCAAGTCCTTGTACCAAATGCAGACAATTTGCACTTATTTCTGCATTTCATAATAATTTTCTAACGGCGTGTGAGCTCCCCGTAAGCAACTACGTAGACTGTGAAAAGCGTTAGAAAGGCATTTGATCGTCTCTTATTTATTAATTGAAGTGACACGATGTCAAACGCCTTTCGAAGATCTTGGAAGACAGAATCTTACTTATCCACGACCGTCCACCTATTGTGAGACGACGTACGTGAACAGAGTGCGCTGTGTTTCAAACGAGTGTCGTTAGCTTAGCTCTTTACTTCGTACCGCGCAGAATCTTTTCCTCCGGGAATACCACAATGTTCGAACTTAAAATATTTTTCTAGGATCCTATGATATTGATCTCTGATTTCGTAGACAGATGGACTTATGGCTCAGTTGAGCAAGGGAAGGGATAAGCAACCGTCCATGGTCAGATATTATCTGGTTGCATTCAAGGAAACTAGAGAAGAAATCCGTTTGTTGCGGCGGAGAATATAACACCATTTTCTGCGAATGTGTGTCCGGTGGGTACCAAACTATTTAGGTTATCAAAATTTCCTTTTCGTCAAAGCAAGAGTGGAAAACTTTATTAATATCTTGGCCTTTTTCCTTCTTGTGTCACCACTCATTAATCAAATATATATTTCATAAACTATGAATCACTGCAGACACCTTACATAACTTTTTGTCAAAGCGAAGGACGCATTACTTCCTAATTTCAATGCAGGACACGTGACCAGCAGGAAGTAGGACTATTATATAAACTGTTTTTCAGGGTATAAACATGTCATCCTACTTGGTTTCTTCTCCCATTGCATCAAATTGACATTAGCTTTTCAGACTGAGTTCTTCACTACGCACTGTTTCTGCGTAACTCGCATCCTGTTCTACGGAAACCTTGAAAAAAAAATCTCGCAGTCGGCTGTGTGAAAGTTTGGAGCACTTTAAGTGGATTCCAGCCTACTGTAATCCGATTCTCAGGTCCACCGGCCTCCGCGTGTTGAACTTCGTCTTCACAATCCCTCTAACTCTGTTCCCTGTTTGTCTTAAGAGCTACCAACTTCTCGCTCACAAATGGTAAACACTTCACACACTTCGTGATTAACGCGATGGCTCTATTACCTGCGGATCAAGTGGCTCTCTCAATGTATTGGGAGGCTCACGTCGAAACCAGTGAAAGGAGGTCTGCTTTAAACTTCCATAATGGTAAAGATCATAACACAAAAATCTTAAAGACATATTTAATGAACACATCAAAACAGTTACTATATTACCCGCTAAACAAAACTTTTTAGACGGTTTGTACAATGGTGAAGTGGTAATTCATCAGCAATGCATCTTCAGGTTTATTGAGGATCAAAACCCACCTCTGTTCCTCTCACCCAGTTTCGGTTAAGAAAAGCATAATTTGCTGTGGGACATCGTGGAATATTCGCACTTCACCCCTATAGCTTCATGAAGTTTCGATACGTGGTGGCACTGTACGTCGCCTTCGAAATAGACTCTGCAACGGAGGTGCGTTCCATTTGGAAAGCCGTCATTGAATTTCCTTTGGGGTAAATCCACGTCATCGCAGATAGTCACAGGTGCTTGCAGAATGTCTACAGAGACCTTCCAGTGAACAAAAGCACGATGAGTCTTTGAACGACGCGTCTGTCATACACTACTGGCCATTAAAATTGCTGCACCACGAAGCTGACGTGCTACAGATGCGAAATTTAACCGACAGGAAGAAGATGCTGTGATATGCAAATGATTAGCTTTTCATAGCATCACACAAGGCTGGCGCCGGTGGCGACACCTACAACGTGGTGACATTAGGAATGTTTCCAACCGATATCTCATACACAAACAGCAGTTGACCGGCGTTGCTTGGTGAAACGTTCTTGTGATGCCTCGTGTCTGGAGGAGAAATGCATACCATCACGTTTCCGACTTTGATAAAGGTCGGATTGTAGCCTATCGCGATTGCGGTTTATCGTATCGCGACATTGCTGCTCGCGTTGGTCGAGATCCAGTGACTGTTAGCAGAATATGGAATCGGTGGGTTCAGGAGGGTAATACGGAACGCCGGGCTGGATCCCAAAGGCCTCGTATCACTAGCAGTCGAGATGACAGGCATCTTATCCGCATGGCTGTAACGATTCGTGCAGCCACGTCTCGATCCCTGAGTCAACAGATGGGGACGTTTGCAAGACAACCACCATCTGCACGAACAGTTCGACGACGTTTGCAGCAGCATGGACTATCAGCTCGGAGACAATTTTTACAGAATCATGATGGCGCATCCGTGTTTGGCGACATCGCGGTGAACACACATCGGAATCGTGTATTCGTCATCGCCATACTGGCATATCACCCGGCGTGATGGTACGGGGTGCCGTTGGTAACACGTCTCGGTCACCTCTTGTTCGCATTGACGGCACTTTGAACAGTGGACGTTACATTTAAGATGTGTTACGACCCGTGGCTCTATCCTTCATTCGATCCCTGCGAAACCCTACATTTCAGCAGGATAATGCACGACTGCATGTTGCAGGTCCTGTACAGGCCTTTCTGGATACAGAAAATGTTCGACTGCTGCCCTGCCAGCACATTCTCCAGATTTCTCACCAACTGAAAACGTCTGGTCAATGGTGGCCGAGCAACTGGTTCGTCACAATACGCCAGTCACTACTCTTGATGAACTGTGGTAACGTGTTGAAGCTGCATGCTCTGTTTGACTCAATGCCCAGTCGTATCAAGGCCGTTATTACGGCCAGAGGTGGTTGTTCTGGGTAGTGATTTCTCAGGATCTATGCACCCAAATTGCGTGAAAATGTAATCACATGCCACTCCTAGTATAATATAGTTGTCCAATGAATACCCGTTTATCATCTGCATTTGTTCTTGGTGTAGCAATTTTAATGGCCAGTAGTGTAACTGCAACAAGGTAGCGCAAACCTGTCGCTTGCTGGCTGGCAGATCACAGCTGTGACATGTGCCATGATGGAACGCCGCGCACACACTCATTCGACGTGATCGACGACTCACATCGAACACCTCGCTGCTCGGCTGGACGTCTCTGTTGCTAGTGCTGACACGTCCATCAGTTGGGATACTCTAAGATTTTTGCCCGCTGGGTTCTTTGCCGCCTAACAGATGACCATAAAGACCAATCTCTGCAGAATTACTTGCGCGTTACAAGGCTGATGGTGTCAATTTTTTGTCGAACATCGTCACTGGTGATGAAACATGGGTTCATCACTTCGAACCGGAACCAAAAGGCAGTCCATGTATTCGTGCCACACCACCTTTGCTCCGAAGGAAAAGTTCAAAGCTCACCCTCAGAAGATGACGTCACGACGACGGTCTTCTGGGACTCTGAGGGGGTTATTCTGTCTGATGCCTCCTTCATGGTGCAAGGTTCAACTTTGAAGCGTATTTCCCGCCACAAAAATACAAACGAACTACTACTTATCCTTCATGATAATGCAGGGCCTCACACAAACCCGAGCACGCGAAAGCAGCTCATAAAACTTCTTTGGATAGTTCTTGCTCATCCGGCCAGAAGCCCTGATCTTGCACATCCGACTGTCATGTGTTTGGCATTGAAGGATGCACTCCACGGGAAGCAGTGCGCTGATGACGGGGAGATTATTCGTTGTAATATCCAAGACACTATGTTCTATCCACAAGATGTTAAAATAAACTAAGTGTACAAACTTCCACAAATATTATCGATACTACGCATAAAAAAAACTGTATCGTGTAAAAATGACGATAATTATTTCATTATTTCTGTAATAATTTAATTTCTGTGTGAATTAAAACTATTATCAGAGAACTGCATTCATAGACAACAATCATTATAATCTTTTTTTGTTATCTGTGATAATTGTGGTTCAGTTGTTCTTCCTGAGCTAACCGATGAACTGTTCGGACGTGAAACATGAGAGGTCTGTAAAGAGAAAACCTGTAACTATATTGTTAATTATTATTTGAAAAATAGAGTCGCTATTGTCTAGACGTGGATTTATTTCAATTGTAATCCAATCTAATTAATGTTTTTAAGTGTTAATTTTCAGCTCCGCAGTTGGGAGCGCAGCCATTAGCGCTAGTAACTTACAGCGCTAGTAACTTAGAGTGGAGTTTACTAATAATTGGTATGAAAAATATGAAACATTTTTCATTGAGAATAATTTTAAATGCTAAATAATAGAGAACAAAAGGCTTAAAGACTTTTATCTGAATATATTAACTTGATATAAAAGGAATCGAGAATAACAATAGACATCTTAGCAAAAATATCTCCGCGGCTGTTTTGAATCGAGAACTTTAACAAGCATAAATGTTGTTAGATATAAATGAATGGAAATAAATGTGCACCAGTGGTCCCGAATCTACTTTAAAAGTCAGAATTCAACTCAGATTGAACCTTTAAAAATAGTGCTCACAGCACGTTATGTAATATCAATTTCTTATTTGCTGATGTATGAAGCCTAATTATTTCGGGCGATTTACACGAAATACTTTAGTAGGAGACGTACGTCAGTGTTGTGCGCGGGTAGTATTTTGTGACTAAATGTTCCTTTTGCTAGAGAAAAGTGCTTCCGTCTTAAGAATAGTTGTGTAAAATCTGATAAATGATATGCAATTTAGTGCCACACACACGACTTTCCAGACAACATTTCTACACAACGTCAAGTGGAGATTTCTTTAGCAGAGTGACAAATATTATCCGGAATAATCATTTTTGAGATCAAATGAATTGTTATGCTGACAATAGATAACTGGTTTTATATTCTTTATCTACCTGAAATATCATTTATAAGTAATTAGTCACGAAATACTATAAACCGATTCCGCCACATTGTGCAGCAAGACGTTGGCTCCATCGTCGACCAGTAAGCAGTACCATGCGAGCGTACAGGTCCTCCCAGTAATGAGACGAAACGTAGTCACATGGAACATAGATTATGTCGAAAAATACGGTTTTGTAGACAAAAAGAGTGGAAAATAATGTGTATCGGAATTATGAATAAAACCAATCTCTCTTCAGAAAAATGTGTTGCATTGCTTCTTGAACGCTCCTCTGGTAGACTGGGGTGACAAAAGCCGTGGGCCAGCGATATGCACATATACAGTTGGCGGTAGTATCGGGTGCACAAGGTGGACCCACCAGTATAGAAGGAAGGAGGGGGTACACTGTTGTCAGTTGGGAAGCAGTAACAGCAGAATGGGTCGATCAGGAAAGCTCAGTGAACGTGGACTTCACGTGTCTGGATGTCACCCAAGTGTCGAAACCTCAGGGATATTTCAACTTTCCTGGATCTGCACAAATCGGCTGCTGTGATTGTGAGGAGGAAACATGTAGTAACAAGCACAACTTAAAAAAAAAAGGCGGACCTCATCTACTGGCAGACCATCGAGCATTGCGGACGGTAGTGGTAAGCAATAGCATGAAATCACTGAAAGGAATCATTCGTGAGTTCCAAAGTGCCACCAGCAGTTCAAGTAGCACAACTACTGCGCGTAGAATGTTTAGAAGAAAGGCGCGTACAATGCCACCAGTATGTGTAGCCAATGTAAACGAAGTTTGAAGTGCTGTAGAAAGCGATGCGACAGGAAATAAATGATTCGGAATGAAGAGTCACGCTGTGCCCTGTGACATGACGTCGGGTTTGCTGACTGGGAAAGACACAGTTTACATGCCCCGTTAGAGGTGCAAGGGAACAAAGAGATCTGGGCTATTCACGAATCCATAGGCACAGTGTATGTGATTAGGCAATCGCTGGAGAGCAGGTATAGAGTGAGTCGATGTCAGCAGGCTGGTCCAGGGGATGACTGGACGGCTATTTAGATGGACAGATATCTGTCTTTGACATGCCGCTAGCGGCGCTCCGACGCTAGCTTTGTGAGGTGTGATGGAATATGTGATAGTTGCATTTGATGGTAGTTCGTAAGCGTTTTCTATATGCAAAGAATGTTATGCATTACATTTTTTTTCTCCACGTGCTGTTTAAGGGGCTGTGAGCGTTAGAGATGAAATACGGTTTGACGATTTAGTAGTTGTTTTGATAGTTATTGCATTCAGAACTATAATATTCAAGCTCAGGTCGTCGGTGCCGTCTAATTGTGTAAGAGTATTTGTCGATATGTATGGCAATTGGCTATGTTTAGTTGCCGGTGCAATATAGCGATCACTGTAAAATTGCTGTTTGCTGTTGATAGTCACGTCTGCAGAAAGAAACAAAAGGTGGACCTTGCTTCCACACCAGTAATTAGATAAGAGCAAATAATAATGCTTGCTTGATGCTCTGTGTTCGGATATAGGAGTCTCTAAACGAATGCGTATGTTGAAAGCATGAAATGTAATGCGTGATGGAAACTGCCGTATTAGAACATCGAGGACGAGCGAATTCGCGATTTCCTTGTTGTTCTATCGATTGTGATGATGATTATACTACACAAGCGAACGTCGGGATGTCTTCATAAGCATTACGCCCGCTGGTCGGGTATTCATTATCACAAATAGCACTTGACGCATGTGCATGATAAAACTTCTTTACCTTATGTTGTATAATGACTAGAGAAGATGAGTGTGTTATGCTATCGTGAGTGGCGTATAGATTCAGCACACAGATAATGGTGCGAGATTTCTTATGTGGAACATTATGCGCTCTATAGATACTGATATTCGACCACGAACGACAACAGTCAAGAGCATAAATTACGTGTAAATCGACCGCTGACAGAG
Organism: Schistocerca cancellata; assembly: GCF_023864275.1. Lineage (NCBI taxonomy): Eukaryota > Metazoa > Arthropoda > Insecta > Orthoptera > Acrididae > Schistocerca > Schistocerca cancellata. The sequence goes on from NC_064626.1 coordinate 250,813,061, forward strand.
TGTTGCGACAATGGTAGTAATATTTATTTGTAGTTAGAATTGGTAAATATGGTCCTGGCTTATAATGTTCCTGAGAGCGTGGTATGTATTTTATAAACTGTATACAATTTTGCGGGTTTAACTGTCATTGGGATTTAGCGATCTGTGTAAAAATAATTATACCGCTCAAAGTCCGAGAAAGAAAAGGTGAATCGTGTTTGGATATAGACGGCATTTGTAATTCGATGTGTAAATTCGATAAGAGCGAATGAGAATGCTAGATTGATTGATTGATTGATTGACATTGTTTGTGGTGGGATATATGAGCATCAAGATAGGGTTGAGGACGTTTGCGTATGTTGAGAGTAGGAAGGGTATCAGGTTATGTGCGGTGGGACGAGTGGACTGGATCTTATATTGGTAAAGAGCATCTGTTAGGAGACGAAATTCTGTTCATAAATGTGGGAGATTAAGAAAGCGAGCGTTAACTATTGCTGGGGAGTATATAATTAGGTGGAGGTAGCGCTATGAAGTAAGAATAATATTGAGAACGTTTTGGAGGCAAGTCGCGACGCATACGTTTCGCGACGAGCCGAGAGCAACGCTTTGTAGTTATGTATATTTAAAAGCGTGTCTCATGTCGCACTAGGAGCAATGCACGGAGTGCTATTGTGTCATAGGCATGAACGCGCCTTGGAATGCTTGGCGTGAGTATAACCGTGACTGTATAGAGGCATGCAACTTTAACCGGCGTTCGACTAAGCCAGCTCGGGACCTTGTAAGGTGTCAGGCAAATCCAACACCTTCCATGAAAACCCTGACATGATAAGCAAATCCAGTAGTATGTCACATAGCTCCGAATAAATCGTGACATTAAGTTAACCAAAGTAATACGAGTAACGAGTGAGCAAATGGAATACCACAGACTAACACAAGAATGCCTAAATGCATGTCATACCTTCCCACCGTGAGACAGACACAGTTCCGAGGGGAGAAACGAGAACAGAAGCCGAGAGCAGAACCGTGTTAAGCTGGAAGGCCCTACGATAAGGGACGGACGGACACCCACATCTCCAGCTAACCGCTAGGACCACCCCCCAGCCCATGTTAAAAGCTAGAGCCCTCCAGAAGAACAGTATAGATCTTACGATAACACTAAAAGGACCACACCAGCTGCAAGTTTTAGCGTGAGACTTTTTCGCGTCTCTGTTTCGTTGCAAACATTAAAAACATTGCTCCACCACGAAAAGTATAACGTTTCTCATTGGATAGACAGAATTCTTGTAGGCGGAGCTTAAGGTTAACATTGAGACCCTGATTGGTCAGATGAAAACACAGCCAGATAGTTTTTTTAAACCAACTTCGGTAAATTGTAGTAAGGAGAAGTTAGGAGAGAGTTGCTTCCGAGACGGCGTGGTGAGCGGAGCTGCGCCGGCCGCCGCCCCCTGACAAACACCGACAAGGTAATGAACGCACGTGATGCCGCATTTTTGAGCGCATAAGGCTTCACTCAGAACTGCAGAAGTCTCATCTGTTACACCCCCTTTTTGCGTAATACTAGTGTCGATCTTCAATTAAAGCTCATAGTGTTCACATTTGCCACTTGTAGTAAAAATCTGAAACGCGATGATTTTTCTGTTATATAGTTATTGAGAAGCCACATCAGCCACTGTAATTTACGACAAGTTAGATAAGTAATTAAAGATAATTGAGGGCCACTGTAGACCATTTTGATAGTTTTCTCTTTTGTGAAACTTAATTTAAACCTAGATTATAGATGTGATATGGCATAGGTCATCCTTCGATCCATTGTAGAACTTGGAAACCCATTCAGGGAATATTCGTTCACATTTTTGTTGAACGCAGTTGGTTTTTACCATCCTGTAATAAAATATTTCCTTTTATCAATAGTGCAATTTATAAACAATGTGTTGTGAGTAGAATAAAATTTCCAGTGGTAAACTTAACTGCTTTTTCGACGTTATTTTACCAGCTAACTAAAAATAGGAAAGCCTTGAACGCCTTCCACTAAATTTAGTTAGTATTAAGATTCTTTTACAGGGAGTGCAGTGGAGCTGACGCTGAAATCATTAAGTATTTGGTTATATCATCGCGAGTCTCACTGAACTCTTCTGAACTCTACATGTCATGTGTGGTCTGGCGTCTCCTTACCAGAAACAGGTCCCAGGTTCAAACTAGTCAATTCCCTAAAAAACACGCTCAGAGCGTCGTTGCGCGAAAGTGGTAGGGAGACACGATATAGAACAAACAGACACCACGCAGAATGTTAGAACTGTGACAGAACATGCGGGACATGAGCTGTGGCTGTCTCACTTGGCGCGGTCCTAAATGGACTTCTGTGTGTGCTTTGACAGCTGACGGTTGCGTCGACTGCAAGATTCTAGTGTTTGTGCTCTGTAAATATGTCTTCGCTCCCTCCCGATCACTTCCTCATAGGCGTCTAGGTGAACATGTATTTGGATAGGAATTTCTCAGAAATGAAGTATGAATGAGATGTCGCCGCTTGCTGGATCCGGGCAGGTGCCTGTGCGTTGTTTGACAGCTGACGGCCGCGCCACGTCGTTGGGCTTATCTATCCGCTCTACTGGAGAGGGGTTGGAGGAGGGTACTTGCGGGCGTTGATTGAACTATTTTGTGAGGATGTGTGTAGGCTGTGCTATGAGTTATTTGGACAGTTTACGAGTACTGAGCGTGTCTAGACATACCTGTGCTCAATTATTTAGGAGGAATGTGATTGTCTGTAATTAAATTATTTGCGTAAATTAGGAGTTGTTTGCGTGTCAGTAGAGTGTGTATTGCGAGCGCAAGGATAAGATGGGGAGAGTTTTGTTTCAGGGTGATAAATATATTAGATCTTTGCATAAAATGTCCGAAAGTAATAGAGTAAACTCCGTCCTTACTCTCCCCAGCAACGTGGCGCAGCCTGAGTAATTTTAGCACAATTCTAGCCCCTACAGACCACAATCTGTGATTAGGGCATGACAGTACAATCTGATGGCAGTAATGTGTACTATGT